>NC_053027.1:399509783-399845517 GCF_003073215.2 Triticum urartu | reverse complement strand
TGTTTGTCTATGTATTCACACATGTATTATGTTTCCGGTTAATACAATTCTAGCATGAATAATTAACATTTATCATGATATAAGGAAATAAATAATAACTTTATTATTGCCTCTAGGGCATATTTCCTTCAGTCTCCCACTTGCACTAGAGTCAATAACCTAGTTCACATCGCCATGTGATTTAACACCAATACTTCACATCACCATGTGATTAACACTCATAGTTCACATCGTCATGTGACCAACACCCAAAGGGTTTACTAGAGTCAATAATCTAGTTCACATCGCTATGTGATTAACACCCAAAGAGTACTAAGGTGTGATCATGTTTTGCTTGTGAGAGAAGTTTAGTCAACGGGTCTGCCAAATTCAGATCCGTATGTACCTTGCAAACTTCTATGTCTACAATGCTCTGCACGGAGCTACTTTAGCTAATTACTCCCACTTTCAATATGTATCCAGACTGGGACTTCGAGTCATCTGGATCAGTGTCAAAACTTGCATCGATGTAACCCTTTACAACGAACCTTTTGTCACCTCCATAATCAAGAAACATATCTGTCGTGGAATTGTCACGGCAGATGTCCTAGTGTGAGGACTTAGTCGTGAGGCCAACGCATCTTTGTAGTAGCTTGAGAGGGGTTTAGCGGAATCGAGAAATGCAACACAAGACAAGGATTTAGACAGCTTCGGGCCCCGGGAAACATCATCCAGTAATAGCCCTACATGTTGTTTGTGGCTAGATCTCGTTATGCTCATGAGAGAGTCGTCACATAAGCCGGCTCCCCCGTTGTATCTAGCCCTAGAGATTGTTTTCTTATCCTTCTTGGGGTGCCTTGTCCCTCCTTATATATGTTGAACGGGCGGGTTACATGACTAGTCCTAGTAGGATTAGGATTACTCTATTACAAGTGGAGTCCTAGTCTTGCTTCCTTTGTAGGAGAATATTCCTTATGCCTTTCCTCTTAAACCGGCCCACCATCATACGAACCGGCCTACTGGACCTCGGGCCTTGTCGTCCGTCTGACCCGCCCGCCGGGTTACTAATGAGTCACCAAGATCGAGCGGGTTACCCGGGAGTCGCCAAGCTCCGGGCAGGTCACTAGTGAATCACCAAGATCCAGCCGGGTCATACATCCAGCCGAGTTACACCACGGGGTATATCCCTGACATTAGCCCCGGTTTAATTTGGATTTATCCATGTTAAACGGATCCTGCAAATCAAGACCAACTTTGATAGATTATAGGCCGGGTCGAAGGTTCTTCTCAGCCGGCACTTGATCATCGTTAAGTCCTTGTCATTTCCTTGTTGATATGTACATGTCCATGATCTCATGGAAAATATTCTTTAGCAGATATGTTTCAACTTTGTCAATGCAAAAAATCTAGATACTTCTTTTGAAAAGTCCGGGTCAATAGGCCAGCTTCAGAGTCATTTTGTAGACATTGGTCTCTTGTAGAGAAATATTGTAAGAAATAATCCACTTGAGTTGGCTTCCAAAGCACCGTCTTAGAAAATTTTGGTCTTGAAATACTCATCTGATATTCAGCTGGCTTGAAGATGTAGAACTTGCCGGTTTATCATTACAAAAACTGTCAGTTTGTAAATATTGATGGCACCGGGTCATAATTGTTGCTTACACCGGGTCATAATTGTTGCAGACACCGGGTCAATCTGGTTTACTCAAAACCGAGACTTTGAAGATTTTTCTCCCTTATATCCATATTACCTGTAGCCCCCAAGTCTTGAGCAGAACAAAGTGATGATTTGAGACTTGTTTCCATATAATTACTGCCACTTTGAAGAAATCCATGGTGCTCATCTCGGTCACTAGTAAAAATTGAATACTCCATATATGTAGCCCCCAAGTGCCGGGTTGTCATGCTTGCAGCAACCCGGGACTTGTAATTGCCTCATACTCATAAAAACTTCAACCAATGTAGCCCCCAAGGGCCGGGTCATTATGCAATAATGAGTAGGGACTTTATAAATATGATCATGCAGACTTGAACAACAACGTGTAGCCCCCCAAGGGCCGGCTCAGTAAGATAATATTGAGCTGGGACTTTATATATACTTCTTTCAAAAGAACATCATATGATGTAACCCCCATCATGAGGCTTGAACCCACGTCCACAAGGTTAAGAGCTTTGTGCTTTACCAACTGAGCAGTGGACCCTTCAATATAATGGAATAAGACTTGTGTCCCTTGAATTGTTGACAAGAGCAATTGGTAGCCCCAAAGGGCCGGCTCATTATGATGTAATGAGTTGGATCTTCAATAAGGCCAGTAAAATGACTTTGCATTAGCCCCCAAGTGTCATGGTGCATGCTTGTAGCGACATGAGACTTGCATATTTGATGTAATCTCAACTTGAATAATGTAGCCCCCAAGTGCCGGGTCGTAAGCCTGCAGCGACTCGGGACTATTCCTTTGTAGAATAAATCATACCCATTGATAAAATAATATCCATTGCGCTGAAGCGACTTTGAAAACCTCAATCATAATATTGGTTATTGATAACCATAATAAAAATCCAGCCATGTTGGCTATTAAAGATTTGAATAATATAATCCGGTTTGGAAAACCGGTTCCTGTGATATTGAATTGTACTGCCGGTTTAGGACACCTGTGCAGTAAGGGTGATAACCCAATCCTTAGAAGCCAAAACTTCCAAATGTTTATGATTGTCATATATGGCGACTTATCATCCAAAGTCAAGTCGGGTTAATCGAAACCACATATATGCTTCAGATATGAACAAAAAGTCTCAAGACAAACCCAAAAGACTGTTTTCAAAAAACTTAAGCAAAATAGAAAGAAGAATTTGAGGCTTCTGATTCGAATACGACCAGTAAACCGGACCAAAGGGGTTAAGCTAGGATTCGAATACGGTCATGTAGCCCCCAGTGGCTTTGGCGTTGCGTCGATCAAGAGGGTACCGACAGCTATGTTCTCTTTGGTTCGAATACGACCTATGTTTGAACAGGAAGCCCCCAAATGACCTTGAGAGGTTTTTAACGACCCTGATTCGAATACGATCCAAGTCGGACCCAAAAGGGGTTAAGCTATGATTCGAATACGATCAAGAAGCCCCCTAGTGAGTTTGGCATTGCGCCGATCAAGAGGGTACCGACAGCTATGTTCTCTTTGGTTCGAATACGACCAATGTTTGAATAGGAAGCCCCCAAATGACCTGTAAATGTGGCTATGAGCCGGATCAAAGGGTAATCATAGCTTAGCTCAATAATCCGGAAGCCCCCAAGTGATATATTTCTAAGCTGTGCTCGTGGGGTGCCTATGTTTGAGTTGTGCTATGCAACAAACTCTCTTTGGTCCCTGTAATTTTTTTCTGAAAACTCGAACTTGCGAGAGATGAATTCTTTTTAAACCAGAATTTCAAACCGGATATTTAGAGCTTCAAAGCTTTCTGGGAGACAGGTTTACCTTGAGCCGAATTATAAACCGAAGCATCATTTTGAGCCGGAAATTTTCTGACGGCCTTTAAATTTTCGCCAATAAGGCAGTTGCCTCCGGGGCCGGATTATTTTTCCCTCCAATGATCCAGAGTTCTTGAATCTGCTTTAAATTGGCGATCATTTACTGAGTCATGTCATAGTAGCCTCTGAGTCTCAAGGCGACTCGAGGAGTTGTCTTGAGATTCTCCATATTTGACCGTGATATAAACCGGTATGAATCAGTCAACAGCTCAGTGATATAACTTGTCCTGTATTGGAGAACTTGCAAGCCAGAGTAATTGCTCTTTTAAAGAAAAGCGATATATAATATAAAAATATACTGGATGGATTTCACCTGATACGTCAAGCCAGTAATTATCCACCGTGGAGCTGATGATCACCTTGGTGAAGCTGAAATTAATCACGGCTGAGTCGGCCACGGGAGCAGATAGATGAACCGGTCATGACGTTGTAAGACGGTGCGGACGGGCAAATCAATCGCAAATGCGGTGAGCCGCGCGGACGGGCGAATCAACCACATCATATTGATGTAAATTGGGCCGTAAAAACGGCGGTTTGCCCATATATTCGTCGAGCATCATGGCACGGTCAGATGTTAGCGTATGATAATGATGACGCGAGCTATATATCCATGACACGATCATCTGTTTTGCAATGATCAATTGTCCTGCATAAACAATATTGCATATTAAAGAAGAAATAAACTGTTCTTTGAAAAATAATATGTGATAATAAAACAGACTGGACGGATATCACCTGATTCGTCCAAATAATAGATGATCTATTCCGTAACAACTTCTAATACTTGCAATGGCGATTTAGCCACTCTCCTCTGTCCTTACCAAAAGGGCTTTAACCATCGCAAGTGGAAACATGGCAGCCCAGAACGAGATTGATCTGGGCGGCTCAGCACAAGGTGGTGGCAGCTTCAGCAGGCAGCAAGGGCGGCTCATCAATACGGCCCTGTGCGGCAGCGGCTTAATGCAGCTCCGGTGGCTCAGATAGACTGACGACTCAATATGGCCCTGACGGTTCAACGCACATGCCTTCGTATGAATGCATACCAGACAACGAGGCCGCTGTTATCCCTCACCACCGCAGGAGCCTTTTGGGTCAGTTTTTGAACTAAATTTGAGCACGTGGACTAATTGGACGTATCAGCAGCATGTCCTCGTAATAGCCAAACTGAGAATAGAATGAGCAGCATCAAGTGAATCCGTGAGGAGGCTCAAGGTCAGCTCGAGGCACGAGGTCGAAGATCCAAACATTTGTAGAGCCCATCCACCAATTCTTCATGTATTATTTCACACTTGCGGCCATCTCAGGCAGGGGGTTCAGCACGAGCGCAACAACAACAACAACATGAGGCCGGCGGCTCGGGGATGAGGTTTGGCAGCGAGTCAGCTTCGTCGAGGGCGGAGACTCAGTGGCGACTCGGCCATGGCAGATGCTGCGGCTCAGAGGCGGGCAAGTCACGGCAGCTCAAAGCCGCGGGCGCCTACTCAGAGGCGGCTCTCGACAACCAAGGCGAAGGCGGAAACCGGCGGGTTGGATCCGTGGCAGAAGCGGAATCCGGCGGCTTGGCAGAACAGCGGGACGAGCGCCGTAGCGGCTCGGCTGCGAGCGGTTTATTTTCTCCATCTAATCCGTGCAGGTGCTGAGTACTTTCCTCGATTCAAACATTGGTAGACTTGGTGATGTCAGCAGTAAAACGCTCGAAGATTGGCTTGACGAAGGAGAACCGCGGAACACGGGGACCCGGCGGCTCCACGCCGCAGCCATGCTCGACCGAGGCAAGAGCTGCTCCGGCGAGGGCGGCTTAACACAGAGGCCTGGCGCTACGGTTGAAGTGGGGGCTCAACGTGATCCCGTCACTGAGGCAGAGGAAGCAGAACACGGCGAGGCGGCTCACAACCATTAACAGCCGTCTGGCGACGGAGGCGGCTCGTGGAGACCCGGCAGCGGAGTCACACAAGCAGCGACAGAGGAGTCCAAGTCCATCTCCGTATCCGGGTCGTGGCTGCTCTGGCCAATTTGTTTTCTTTGAGTCATGATCCGACGAGCAGATGATTGTTTCTTTTCCTTCTTAACACTACTTCCTCGGGACTTGATTTTATTTTCACCTAGTCACATGACCGACTATTAGTTGAAGTAGTACGCGATGACTCCTTGGATCTGACTTGAGTCCACAAGTCACAGAGTAAACAGGAGCAGCTATTGTTGACTACCTCGGGACTTGGAACTTTCATATCTGCCGTGGAGTAAACCGCCATTACTTTATAAAATAATATCTGGTCTCTGGGCTGATTAGATAGCTTGATTCTGACTTGTCTTCGTGCCTTATACTCCCTCCTTTCATCTATATAGGGCTTAATGCGTTTTTCAAGACCGCCTTTGACTATTGATAAAATTAATACTACATAACATGTATAATGTGAAAATTATATCATTGAAAACTCATTTCACATACGAATTTGATGATGTGCTTTGTGTAAGTTGCATGTCATATATTATTGCTCTAATATTTGGTCAGAGTTAGCCTCGAAAAATGCATTAGGCCCTATATAGATGGAAGGAGGGAGTAGCAATTTGTGCAGTTGGTATTGCCATCGGACCCAATGATCAAAACGAAGACCCAAACCATACTGATTCTAGCGACTTGTAGATCAGATTCGATGTGGTGACGAAACTGGCTGTAGCGGAAAAACGATGATCTCGGTGACTTGTGTCAGTGACTCACGGCAATGAAAAAATTGTAACCCTAATTTCTTTTAAATCTTAAATCCCATATCTTACACCTGGACTGATGAACTTGAAGCTGATACAAATCCTTCTGAACCAGCTTTCTTCATCCGGAAAACTGCAAACTTCTCGATCCTTGGGAAAGATCCCTTCAAGAACTCAACACCACCGTGCGCAGGCTCCATGGTGGGCGCCAACTGTCATAGAATTGTCACGGCAGATGTCCTAATGTGAGGACTTAGTCGTGAGGCCAACGCATCTTTGTAGTAGTTTGAGAGGGGTTTAGCGGAATCGAGAGACGCAACCCAAGACAAGCATTTATACAGCATCGGGCCCGGGGAAACATCATCCGATAATAGCCATACATGTTGTTTGTGGCTAGATCTCATTATGCTCAATGGGAGAGTCGCCGCATAAGCCGGCTCCCACGTTGTATCTAGCCCTAGAGATTGTTTTCTTATCCCTCTTGGGGTGCCTTGCCCCTCCTTATATATGTTGAAGGGGCAGGTTACATGACTAGTCCTAGTAGGATTAGGATTACTCTATTACAAGTGGAGTCCTAGTCTTGCTTCCTTTGTAGGAGAATATTCCTTATGCCTTTCCTCTTAAACAAGCCCACCATCATACGAACCAGCCTACTGGGCCTTGGGCCTTGTCGTCCGTCTGACCCGCCCACCGGGTTACTAATGAGTCGCCAAGATCGGGCGAGTCACCAGTGAATTGATGACCCACAAGTATAGGGGATCTATCGTAGTCCTTTCGATAAGTAAGAGTGTCGAACCCAACGAGGAGCAGAAGGAAATGATAAGCGGTTTTCAGCAAGGTATTCTCTGCAAGCACTGAAATAATAGGTAACAGATAGTTTTGTGATAGGATAATTTGTAATGAGCAACAAGTAACAAAAGTAAATAAAGTGCAGCAAGGTGGCCCAATCCTTTTTGTAGCAAAGGACAAGCCTGGACAGTCTCCTATATGATGTAAAGCGCTCCCGAGGACACATGGGAATATCGTCAAGCTAGTTTTCATCACGTTCATATGATTCGCGTTCGGTACTTTGATAATTTGGTATATGGGTGGACCGGTGCTTGGGTACTGTCCTTACTTGTACAAGCATCCCACTTATGATTAACCTCTATTGCAAGCATTCGCAACTATAACAAAAGTATTAGGGTAAACCTAACCATAGCTTGAAACATATGGATCCAAATCAGCCCCTTACGAAGCAACGCATAAACTAGGGTTTAAGCTTTTGTTACTCTAGCAACACATCATCTACTTATTACTTCCCAATGCCTTCCTCTAGGCCCGAATAATGATGAAGTGTCATGTAGTCGACGTTCACATAACACCACTAGAGGAGAGACAACATACATCTCATCAAAATATCAAACGAATACCGAATTCACATGACTACAAATAGCAAGACTTCTCCCATGTCCTCAGGAACATACGTAACTACTCACAAAGCATATTCATGTTCATAATCAGAGAGGTATTAATATGCATATAGGATCTGAACATACACCAAATAAACCAACTAGCATCAACTACAAGGAGTAATTAACACTACTAGCAACCCACAGGTACCAATCCCAGGCTTGGAGACAAGAATTGGATACAAGAGATGAACTAGGGTTTTGAGAGGAGATGGTGCTGGTGAAGATGTTGATGGAGATTGCCCTCTCTCGATGAGAGGAGCGTTGGTGATGATGATGGCGATGATTTCCCCCTCCCGGAGGGAGTTTCCCTGGCAGAACAGGTCTGCCAGAGCCCTAGATTGGTTCCGCCTCGTGGCGGCGGAGTCTCGTCAGGGAAGATGGCTTATGATTTTTTTTCTCATCGAAAGACTCCATATAGCAGAAGATGGCCATCGGAGGGCCACCAGGGGGCCCATGAGGTAGGGGCGCGCCCAGGGGGGTAGGGTGCGCCCCCCACCCTCGTGGGCAGGGTGTGGCCCCCTGGTGAACTTCTTGCGCTCAATATTTTTTGTATATTCTGAAAACGTCTTCCGTGAAGTTTCAGGACTTTTGGAGCTGTGCAGAATAGGTCTCTAATATTTGCTCATATTCCTGTCCAGAATCCCAGCTGTCGGCATTCTCCCTCTTTATGTAAACCTTGTAAAATAAGAGAGAATAGGCATAAGTATTGTGACATAATGTGTAATAACAGCCCATAATGCAATAAATATCGATATAAAAGCATGATGCAAAATGGACGTATCAACTCCCCCAAGCTTAGACCTCGCTTGTCCTCAAGCGAAAGCCGAAATTGAAAAATATGTCCACATGTTTAGAGATAGAGGTGTCGATAAAAATAAAATACGGACATGAGGGCATCATGATCATTCTTAGAACAACAACTTAAATAATTCTTGTCATATGATTTCTTATGCTAGAGTAATAATTCAATCACAATTTCAAGTATGAATCATAAACTTCATTGAAAACTAACAAACTATAATCTCAGTCATTGGAGTAATTGCAATTTATCATAACATAGGAAAGAGTAAATATAAGAGCTTTTCAGTAAGTCCACATACTCAACTATCATATAGTCTTTCACAATTGCTAACACTCACGCAATACTTATGGGTATGGAGTTTTAATCAGACACAGAGAAAGATAGGGGCTTATAGTTTTGCCTCCCAACGTTTTACTTCAAGGGTAATGTCAACAATAATAGTTCATGAAAACTCACATCCAATTAGCCATATATACTAGGATCCTTCCAACATGTTGTGCTTGCCAAAAGATAAAATATAAAAAGGAAAGGTGAAGATCACCATGAATCTTATGTAAGGTAGGAGATAAAGGTAAAAGATAGGCCCTTCATAGAGGGAAGCAGAGGTTTTCATGCGCTTTTATGGTTGGATGCACAAAATCTTAATGCGAAAGAACGTCACTTTATATTGCCATTTGTGATACGGACCTTTATTATGCAGTTTGTCGCTTTTATTTTTCCATATCACATGATCGTATAAAACTTATTTCCTCCACACCAATAAATCATACATATTTAGAGAGAAATTTTTATTACTTGCACCGATGACAACTTACTTGAAGGATCTTACTCAATCCATAGGCAGATATGGTGGACTCTCATGGCAAAACTGGTTTAAGGGTGTTTGGAAGCACAAGTAGTATCTCTAGTTGGTGCAAAGAATTTGGCTAGCATGAGGGGGAAAGGCAAGCTCAACCATGTTGGATAATCCATGACAATATAATTTATCTCAGATGTAAGAAAACATAATCCATTACGTTGTCTTCCTTGTCCAACGTCAACTCTTTAGCATGTCATACTTCAATGAGTGCTCACAATCATAAAAGATGTCCAAGATAGTATATTTATATGTGAAGACCTCTCTTTCTTTATTACTTCTTATTAATTGCAACAATGGCCAAAACTATGTTTGTCAACTCTCAACAACTTTTATTCATCATACTCTTTCTATGTGAGCTCATTACTCTCCATAAGATCCATATGATCTCTTTTATTTCTTTTTATTCTTTTTCTCTTTTCTTTTATTCACTCAAGATCATGGCAAAATAATCAAGCCCTTGACTCAACACTAATCTTTATTTTATATAGCTCACGGACTCGATTATATAGAAGGATCATAAAGCAAAACTCACAACTAGATCATACTAAGAACTTTTATTCTACTAGATCAAAATATTATCAAAAAGATCAAACTAAGAAAAACGGTAAAGATAAAAGTGATGGTGATACAATACCGGGGCACTCCCCGAAGCTTGGCGGTTGCCAAGGGGAGTGCCCATACCAGATACTCAGTTCTTCTTTGTTGGTGAAGAAGGTGATGGTTTTGTTGATGGCGTAGGCTTCTTCCTTAATTTGCGCTTGAGTATAGAATTTTGGTCCCTTAGGTCCTCGATCTCCTACTCCAGGCTCAGTATCTTTTTACATAGTTCCTGCTTGTTTTCCTGCAAGATGCGAAAAGGGATAAACTCGATCTTAGGTTTCTTTACTCTATCAGGGATGCATGTCCCCAGGTTGAGGTAGTGGGACTTCATCTTCATCTGAGCTCGTTTCCTCCTTTCCCTTAGGTTCATAGTCCTCTTCTTCTTCCATAGTCCAACCACAATACTCCACATCCCCGTAGACTTTAGGATCCGCAAGGTAGTCAGCCACATAGCTCTCTCCTTCCGAATCCTGGGACGACATGTTGCTCAAATCTGCAGCAGGACAGCTCAAAACAAAGACAGGAGATATTTGTGTGATACGGTGGTCAAAACCTTCGGGAGATTATATAATGATTTTTTACCGACCAAAATACGTGTCGTGTAAGAAAACGGAGTCCGGAGAGCACACGAGGTGCCCACGAGGAAGGGGGCGCGCCCAGGGGGGAAGGGGGTGGAGGGCCCTCCACCCTCGTGGAGCCCTCGTGTCCTTCCAGGACTGCTTCATATTTTTCTATTTTTCTAAATATTCCAAAACGGAAGAAAATTTCCATTAGAACTGTTTTGGAATCGGATTACTTACCGTACCACATACCTATTCCTTTTCGGAGTCTGAAACGTTCCGGAAAGTGTCCCTTATGTATTCCTCGGGGTTACGGTTTCAATAACATTGGTTTCAACATTTATAGGATTACCTGAGATATAATGTTTAATTCTTGGACCGTTGATGACCCACAAGTATAGGGGATCTATCGTAGTCCTTTCGATAAGTAAGAGTGTCGAACCCAACGAGGAGCATAAGGAAATGATAAGCGGTTTTCAGCAAGGTATTCTCTGCAAGTACTGAAATAAGTGGTAACAAATGGTTTTGTGATAAGATAATTTGTAATGAGCAACAAGTAACAAAAGTAAATAAAGTGCAGCAAGGTGGCCCAATCCTTTTTGTAGCAAAGGACAAGTCTGGACAAACTCTTATATAAGAAAAAGCCCTCCCGAGGACACATGGGAATATCGTCAAGATAGTTTTCATCACGTTCATATGATTCGCGTTCGGTACTTTGATAATTTGACATGTGGGTGGACCGGTGCTTGGGTGCTGTTCTTACTCGAACAAGCATCCCACTTATGATTAACCTCTATTGCAAGCATCCACAACTACAACAAAACTATTAAGGTAAACCTAACCATAGCATGAAGCATATGGATCCAAATCAGCCCCTTACGAAGCAATGCATAAACTAGGGTTTAAGCTTCTGTCACTCTAGCAACCCATCATCTACTTATTACTTCCCAATGCCTTCCTCTAGGCCCAGATAATGGTGAAGTGTTATGTAGTCGACGTTCACATAACACCACTAGAGGCTAGACAACATACATCTCATCAAAATATCGAACGAATACCAAATTCACATGAGTACTAATAGCAAGACTTCTCCCTTGTCCTCAGGAACAAACGCAACTACTCACAAAGCATATTCATGTTCATAATCAGAGGGGTAATAATATGCATAAGGGATCTGAACATATGATCTTCCACCAATTAAACCAACTAGCATCAACTACAAGGAGTAAATAACACTACTAGCAACCTACTAGCACCAATCTTAGACTTGGAGACAAGAATTGGATACAAGAGATGAACTAGGGTTTTGAGATGAGATGGTGCTGATGAAGATGTTGATGGAGATTGCCCTCTCCCGATGAGAGGAGCGTTGGTGATTACGATGGCGATGATTTCCCCCTTCAGGAGGGAAGTTTCCCGGCAGAACAACTCTGCTGGAGCCCTAGATTGGTTCCGCCTTGTGGCGGCAGAGTTTCGTCACGAAAGGTTGCTTCTGGTTTTTTTCTCGATGAAAGACTTCATATAGCAGAAGATGGTCATCAGAGAGCCACCAGGGGGTCCACGAGGTAGGGGGGCGCGCCCTAGGGGGGGGCATGCCCCCACCCTCGTGGAAAGGGTGTGGGCCCCCTGGTCTTCATCTTTGCCGAGGATTTTTCATTATTTATTATAAGGTATTCCGTGGAGTTTCAGGACTTTGGAGTTGTGCAGAATAGGTCTCTAATATTTGCTCCTTTTCTAGCCCAGAATTCCAGCTGCCGGCATTCTCCCTCCTTATGTAAACCTTGTAAAATAAGAGAGAATAGCCATAAGTATTGTGACATAATGTGAAATAACAACCCATAATGCAATAAATATCGATATAAAAACATGATGCAAAATGGACGTATCAACTCCCCCAAGCTTAGACTTCGCTTGTCCTCAAGCGAAAGCCGATAACAATAAATATGTCCCCATGTTTAAAGGTAGAGGCGTCGATAAAAATAAAATACAGACATGAGGGCATCATGATTATTCTCATAACAGCAACATAGATATAGATATTGTCATATGATTACTTATGTTCAAGTGATGATCTATTCATAATGCAAAAGTATGAATCAGAAACCTTATTGAGAACCAACAAACTATAACCTCGGTCATTGAAGCAATTGCAATTTATCATAACATCAGAAAGAGTCTATGTCAGAGCTAAAAAGCAAGTCCACATACTCAACTATCATCTAGTCCTTCATAGTTGATAACACTCACGCAATACTTGTGGTTATGGAGTTTTAATCGGACACAGAGAAAGATAGGGGCTTATAGTTTCGCCCCACAACCTTTTACCTCGAGGGTAATTTCAACAATAATAACTCATGCCCCCTACATCCAATTAGATATATATATCAGGTTCTTTCCAACATGCTGGGCTTGCCAAAGGATAAAATGAAAAGGGGAGAGGTGAAGATCACCATGACACTTGCATAAGGTAGAAGATAATAATAAAAGATAGGCCCTTCGCAGAGGGAAGCAGAGGTTTCCATGCGCTTTTATGGTTGGATGCACAAAATCTTAATGCGAAAGAACGTCATTTTATATTGCCCCTTGTGATATGAACCTTTATTATGCAGTCTGTCGCTTTTATTACTTCCACATCACAAGATCGTATAAAGCTTATTTCTCCCACACTAATCATACATATTTAGAGCAATTATTATTGCTTTGCACCGATGACAACTTACTTGAAGGATCTTACTCAATCCATAGGTAGATATGGTGGACTCTCATAGCAAAACTGGTTTAAGGGTATTCAGAAGCACAAGTAGTATCTCTACTTGGTGCTGAGAATTTGGGTAGCATGAGGGGGAAAGGCAAGCTCAACATGTTGGATGATCCATGAAAACATAGTTTATCTCAGATATAAGAAAACATAACTCATTACATTGTCTTCCTTATCCAACATCAACTCTTTAGCATGTCATTGTTAACGCTCAAAAGTGGCAAATCATAAAAGTTGCTTAAAGCTACGTCAAGATTAATTCAAAGTTATGATTGGAAGTCACCGTGGTATAGCTCTATTCGAGAAGATTAAGATGGATTTGAAGATGGTCTAAAACGGAGCTCGGATGCAAAAGTTATGACAAGTTCGGAGATGCGCATATTGACATCAGATTATAAAATGGCCATAAACTCGATTGAGATGGCCTCTGATGGAAAATGTTTCAACATGAAAGTTGTGCGTCTCGTCGAATCGGTTGATTTTGAGATAAAAATCGTCTTAATCCGAGGTCGTATGCAACCCGTAGAGGCAAAATAAGGTCAGAAACAGAAGCTGCAGAGTCATTTCGGACCGACCAAGTTGATTTGATCGGTGAGACCGAGTTTGTCCAAAAATTTACCAGAAAGTTGGCAATGTTGACTCGGTAGGACTGAAGCAAACCAATCGGTGAGACCGAGATTGATCCAGAAATTACAGAAGGTTACAGAGAATTGGCCACGTTCACTCGGTGGGACCGAAGCAAACCAATCGGTGAGACCGAGATTGGTCCGGAAATTGCCAAAGATTCCTATCCGAGTTAGGTTAGGGTTTTTGATGTTTTGGACGGAATTTTTAGTCCTTTTCTTGTAGGGAAAGTTCAGCCGCCTCATAAATAGACGGGAGGTGACAGCCGATTGAACAACACACAATCGAACAAATATATATATATATACATCTTTTACCTTTACTTTTCCTTCTCCCTTGTTCTTCTTCTTCCTCGTTCTTCGTTCGTTCTTCGTTTGCAGGGCAGCGAACCTCGAGGCCCTAGGGGCGATCAGGTCGACCTAGGGCAGCCCATAGCCGCCGCCCGCCCTGACGGGGTCCCTCCCGGGCGTGTGGGGTTTCGGGTCCTCAAAAGCGCCCGCCGGATTGTCTTGCGTACCGCGCTTCCGGCTGGTCTCCTTCGACGTGAGCTGCGGTGCATCACCCCTGGCATCGAGGGTGCGCGGTGATGTGTCCGTGTGCGAATACACTTTTTGGCGACTCCACTGGGGACGAAGCTTTGAACGGTCTCTAGCCCGTTCTTGCTACGAAGAGATCGTCATCAAGTTGCTGTAATCTACAAAGGTAATATGAATACCCAATTCCACTTTGTAGATGCAAATAATCCATGTGTTGTTGCTGGATCATCTAATGAGCATAATGTATCGGCTAGCCCTAGTTTTATCAATCATGCATCTAATTATGCGCAAGGGCCGATGCAAAGCAATCTTCATGCTTCAAATTCTTATGATTTTAGCAACGTACAACATATGTATCCAAACTCTCATGCATCGGCAACCCACAAATCCATATGCCGATGAACAACATGATGGGTTTGGTTAATCAATTTGAAACACCTCATGTTAAAATTTCCAATAGCATACAAGAAAGTGTTTCATCTTTTTATTCATCGGCAACTAATTTGCAATATGTGAATTCAACCTTGCCGATGGATGGGAGAATTGGCCATGCTACTACTAGTTATTCGGCCAGTTACTCTCAACCATCATATGCTACACGTCATGTTAGTAATTTGTCAGCACCGTATGCAACTGTATATGTTCATAATTCGTCCTCGCATCTTCATGGTCATAGCCCAATAAGTGAAAATTTTACAGGAACACATGTGCCATCATCAAATATTGTAGCATATAATGCATACTCCACGCAATTCAAGAATTTTGGCAACACTCACGAATCATTTCCGAAAGAATCTGGAAGTATTGCGGAGCAATCCCTTCCAGAAGCGGTTGTGGCTGCATTAAAAAAGAGCTTGACACAAAACAAGAGAATTAGTGCTCTTTGCCTTGAACAATATGAAAAGGGGTTGTTTCCTGATTGTGCCGCAATAAAAGCTAGAGTTTTGCAAGAAGATGAATCTTTGCCAATTGATAAAATTGGCGAGAAATATATATTTTTACAACAATGCATATGCCTTCACCTAGTACTACATCATATTATACACCCCCTACACTACTGCAAAATTTCGGCAACACCCGTGTGTCATTGCCGAAAGAATCTAAAAACATCAGGGGGCAATCGTATCCGGAGTGGGCTGAAATTGAGAAAAAGCTTAAAGCCAACTTTGCCGCTCGCCGCCAGAAACAAATAGAAAAAGAATTGGCTCAGATAAAAGAAGCATTGCCAATGGGTAGTATCAATGAAAAGAAGGATGATTCGGAACTTGAAAGTGCTTCGGTTGAAAGCCGAATCAAGTAGTATATATTCTGAATTCATCAAATCCAAAGAGGCAAGTATTATTGAGAAAGGGCATGGCAAGCATAGCAAAACAACCATGCTTGATTTTTCTGAAGTTAATGGAACCTACTGCCTGCCCTATGAGTTTCGTGCCATAGAAATTGACAAGCTTCAAGGACAAGAACAAGTAGCCGAACAACGTTCGATTGACAAAGATCTTCAAATTTATGATGCACGAAATCAAGAAGAAAATTGTGACATGGTGTTGGGAAGTCATTCAGAAGCAAAGCACAATATTATTCATCATATGCAATCATCATGCTCTCCCAACATATTTGAAGAGGTATGTCTAGCAAGTAATTTACCTATTTTTAGATTTGGTCACAACTTTATTGTTGATGCATCTATTAGAAAAATTCTAGTAAGTAATTTTCAAAGACCAATGAAGAAGGGCAATTTACTTGTTAGCAATAAAATTGTTACTAAGCATATCGGCCAATATATTGTACCATTCAAAGAGACCGATAATGACTTATTACTGCAGCCAAAGCTTTTCCCATTGCTTTATTTAAAGTTCATATCTAATTAGGTAGCTTTTCTTGCTTCATGCTTGGCTTATGCATGGTCTCAATTGAGACATGTATGTTCTAACTACTTTGATTTCAGAAATTTAAAGCCAAGGTTAAAATCTTTTGGGAAAACCGATGCTAGTATAGTTTCTTATTTAATGACATCGGAAAAAGTATGCGAAAGAGAATTCATAGCCGAATGGGAAGATGCCAAATCTGAACCATTCGTTTGCTTAACTCCAAAGCCGTTCTCACAACAAGATCGGCTAGAAAACAAAAGGTATACCTTCAATTCAAACATGTGTGATCAAATCTTTGCTTTGTTGTTGAAAAATAATTACATTAGAATTCTTGATCACCATGTCAAGCCATCTATCCAAGGACGAATGTATTGTAAGTTGCATGATTCGTCCAAGCATAATTTTGAGGACTGCCACATGTTTCGTCAAATAGTTAAATTGGCCATTGAAAAAGGACAATTGAAATTTGTTGAAACACCAAAGGATGACCAGTCTATTCTGATTGGTCTTGATGGCAAAAAGTTTTGCATCGGCTACTTCAAGCCGATCCATCTAAAGAGAAGGTAAAAACTGCGGGTGATGGGATCAAGCTTTCAAGTAAAGAAGTAGTTGAAGATCACAATGAACATGAACTTGAGGGTGGGAATTCCATCGAAGCTACAATGAAGACGCTAAGGACTGGGGGGCAACAAGGAAATCCAATGATCGATGAAAGCAAACCAAAAGAAAACAAAAGCCAAAATAAGCGCAAGTGTAAGAGATCAAAAATCACCTTCGCTGAACTATTGGATAAATATCAAAAAAAGAGTGGAGAGAAGAATGCTTATCGGCCAAATCATGCAAAGAAACCAAGATCACCCCCAAGGCGCAAATATGAGGATCGGCATTGGCAAAGTGAGTATTTTAGTGCAACATATTCATATCCTTATTTTGGGCCGCCAGTGCCAATGCCGTGGATGCATCCCTATGCTCATGTAGATCCATATCCATCATGGGACAGGTATGATACAAGGGCACACTCTCCATCTTATTTTAGACCATCTAACCAATATTATGCATCTCCGAGAATATCAACATTTGAACAATCATATGTTAAAGGCCGTTTCAATCATAAGGAATCGGTCCGGAGCTCAAAGAAGAAGAAAGACGTGGTCAAGAAAGTGTACCGTGTTAAAAGAGATGGTCGTAAGAGTGCAACTTCAGATTTGATCTCAAATGAAAAAGAGCCAATTAACGTGTTGACATTGGCTACTAGAGGCAATGAGACGAAGCAACCAATTATCAAGAGTCAAAGTGCCAAATCTGAAGAAAAAAAGAAGTTGACAGTGCACAAGGTAAAACAAGAATTGCCATTGCTTCAAACAAAATCACAGCCAGGGTGCCCACTTGGCTTATCGTATTGGCGAAAGAAGAAATTACAAAAACTTAGTGCACAAGAGCTAAAAAAGAAGAACATGGCATGGGTTCCCAAGAGAAGCAGTCAAAATAAAAATGATGTGCAACCTTCTATTGCAACAAGTGTTATAAAAGTGAAGAAAGAGAAGGATGGGAACCAGAAACAATTAAGCCGAAGGTTTGCATCACCCCATCAAAATCTTCGGTTAGCACATCATCCATGTTTTTCAAACATACCATTGATGCCTTTGCCATGGAATTCATCATCAGGTATGATAAATTACCCTCCCTGGATTTATTTTGATCCATGGAAGCGACATAATTTTCTGCATCATGAGAGGGTATTACCAAATCTCTATACAATTTATTAGCTACCTTTTTTCTTGCTAATCCAAAGGGCCGAAATATTTGATTGCTATTTCATATGTTTATTTCGGCTATACATGATTTGGTGAATGAATTCTACATGGACCTCATGGTAATGGCCGATACTTATCTATCGCCCTAAGAATATATGTAAGAATGGCCGGTGTGGTACTCTAGCACCGTCCTTAGTTTGAGTAGAGATTGAGATAAGTGCTTGCAAAGGAATTTGTCAAATTGATGCCATTGAGGATATTATGCATAGACCAATTCACCAAAATTGCAAAGTGAACTTATGTTTTTATTGGGTGTGCTTTCGCTTGTTAGTTTTCAGAACTTACATAAGGCCAAATCATGGTTGATTTTATTATTGAGAATCATGTTGACATCATGCATAATATTGATTTTAGCTTGATCTCTTTAGTACCATGGAGATTATATATTGATGGTTAAATTTGTAGCAATGGCCAAAGTGTTGGTGTTGTTTATATATCTCCTTATGGTGCTATTTTGTGAAGCCTCATGCCGCTTAAAATATTTCTGCACAATGATCAAAGCCGAATATGCATTGTCATTCGGATTGGAGCTTTGCCTTGCTATAGGTGTTGTACATATTGAGGCTTCTGGTGATTCGTTATTAGTAGTGCAACAAATATCTAAGGGTTATCAATGTTTTGACGAATCACTTATAATTTATCTTTTGGTATCTCTAGATATAAATTTACCTTGGGTTGCTTTAATATTTCTCATATATCTAGACATGAAAATTGAAGAGCAAATGAGTTGGCGCAACAAGCATTCGGCTACCATGTAGATCATGGTGTATTGCACATCTATCAATAGCCGATGCTTGATCTCACCGACATAGGTAAGGCCGAACCAAAGCCCATTGCTTCGGCCACTAATGAAATTTGTATGCAGGTGAAAGAAAGGATTAGAGGGAGCTCATTCTTGATTATCTGCAAAATCCTAGCAAAAGGGTTAACGATATGGTTCAGATGATGGTTTTGATCTATGGAACCA
Source organism: Triticum urartu (assembly GCF_003073215.2). Taxonomy (NCBI): domain Eukaryota; kingdom Viridiplantae; phylum Streptophyta; class Magnoliopsida; order Poales; family Poaceae; genus Triticum; species Triticum urartu. The sequence continues at coordinate 399,826,467 of NC_053027.1, read as the reverse complement.
TATCACCGGATTGTTATAGAAGTTGAGAAGCTTTTCACCCAAGTTTGCATCAAGAGGTTCAAACAAGCAATGGCCGATATAGAAGTATCGCCCTAAGCATGAACATGGCCGATATATATTTATCGCCCTAAGCATATATAATGGCCGATGGAGTGTTGACATCGTCCTTAGAGCCAACACGCTACAAATTATTTTTAGGCACGCTAGCTTTGCTGAAAAACAGGGGGGCATGTGTTGACGCTCAAAACTGGCAAATCATAAAAGTTGCTTAAAGCTATGTCAAGATTAATTTAAAGTTATGATTGGAAGTCACCATGGTATAGCTCTATTCAAGAAGATCAAGATGGATTTGAAGATGGTCTAAAACGGAGCTCGGATGCAAAAGTTATGACAAATTCAGAGATGCGCATATTGACATCAGATTATAAAATGGGCAGCCACCCAATTGATATGGCCTCTGTTGGAAAATGTTTCAACATGAAAGTTGTGCGTATCGTCGAATCGATTGATTTTGATATAAAAATAGTCTTAATCCAAGCTCGTATGCAACCTGTGGAGGCAAAACAAGGTCAGAAACAGAAGCTGCAGAGTCATTTCGAACCGACCGAGTTGATTTCACCGGTGAGACCGAGTTTATCCAAAAATTTACCAGAAAGTTGGCAATGTTGACTCGGTAGGACCGAAGCAAACCAATCAGTGAGACCGAGATTGATCCGGAAATTACAGAAGGTTACAGAAAATTGGCCACGTTCACTCGGTGGGACCGAAGCAAACCAATCGGTGAGACCGAGATTGGTCCGGAAATTGCCAAAGATTCCTATCCGAGTTAGGTTAGGGTTTTTGATGTTTTGGACGGAATTTTTAGTCCTTCTCTTGTAGGGAAAGTCCAGCCGCCTCATAAATAGACGGGAGGTGACAAACGATTGAACAACACACAATCGAACAAATCTATATACATTTTTTACCTTTACTTTTCCTTCTCCCTTGTTCTTCTTCTTCCTCGTTCTTCGTTCGTTCTTCGTTTGCAGGGCGGCGAACCTCGAGGCTCTAGGGGCGATCAAGTCGACCTAGGGCAGCCCATAGCCGTTGCGCGCCCTGACGGGGTCCCTCCCGGGCATGTGGGGTTTCGGGTCCTCAAAAGCGCCCGCCGAATTGTCTTGCGTACCGCGCTTCCGGCGGGTCTCCTTCGACGTAAGCTGCGGTGCATCACCCCCGGCGTCGAGGGTACGCGGTGACGTGTTCGTGTGCGAACAGTCATATTTTATGAGTGCTCCCAATCATAAAAGATGTCAATAATAGTATATTTATATGTGAAACCTCTCTTTCCTTATTACTTCCTATTAATTGAAAATATGACCAAAGCTATGTCTGCCAACTTCCAGCAACTTTTAATCATCACACTCTTTCTATGTGAAGTCATTACTATCAATAAGATCAATATGAACTTTTGTTTCTTCTTATTCTTTTTCTCTTTTCTTTTATTCACCCAAGATCATAGCGAGAAAATCAAGCCCTTGACTCAACACTAATATTTATTATATAGCTCACGGACTCGATTACATAGAGAGATCATAAGGCAAAACTCAAAAATAGATCATGCCATCAACTTTATTCTACTAGATCAAAATACTGCTAATAGGATCGAACTAAGGAAAACGGTAAAGATAGGAGTTGTGATTGTGATACGATACCGGGGCACCTCCCCCAAGCTTGGCGGTTGCCAAGGGGAGTGCCCATACCCATGTGATTATATCTCCTTGGTTGGTGAAGAAGGTGGAGGTGTTGTTGACTTAGTTGATGGCTTAGACTTCTCCCTTAATTTATGCTTGAGGACGGCATTTTGATCCCTCAGATCATCAATCTCCCACTCCAGGGTTAATATCTTTTTGCATAGGTCCTGCTTATTTTCCTACAAGAGATGAAAAGGGATAAACTCAAATTTTGGTTTCTTTACCCTATCAGGGAGACTTGACTTTTTGAATTCCACGTGCATATCCCCAGGTTGAGGTAATGGGGCTTCATCTTCATCTGAGCTCGTCTCCTCCTTCCCATTGGGTTCATAGTCCTCTTCTTCCTCCGTGGTCCAACCATCGTGCTCCACATCTCCATAGACCTTAGGATTAGCTAAGTAATCATCCACATAGCTTTCTCCTTCCGAATCCTGGGAAGACATGTTGATCTAATCTGCAGCGGGACAACTCGAAACAAAAACAGAGGATAATTGCGTGATACGGGAGTCAAAACCTTCGGGAGAATATATAGTGAATTTTTACCGACCAAAATATGTATCGTGCAAGAAAACGGAGTCCGGAAGGCACACGAGGTGCTCACGAGGTAAGGGGGCGCCCAGGGGGGTAGGGCGCGCCCTCCACCCTCGTGGGGCCCTCGTGTCCTTCCCGGACTGCTACTTAATTTTCTATTTTTCTAAATATTCCAAAACGGAGAAATATTGCCTTAAAAATTGTTTTGGAGTCGGTTTACTTACCGTACCATATACCTATTCCTTTTTGGAGTCTGAAACATTCTGGAAAGTGTCCCTTATGTATTCCTCCGGGGTTACGGTTTCAATAATATTGGTTTCAATATTTATGGGATTACCTGAGATATAAGTTTAATTCTCTGACCGTTTACCACCTTCGGATTTGTGCCTTTGAAGTTGTTGTTTTTTATGGCACGGGAACGATAGACCTCCTCGATAACATAGGAGCCTTCCCATTTAGAGGGAAGTTTTCCTGCAAAAAATATTAAACGAGAGTTGTATAGCAATACATAATCACCTACATTAAACTCACGCTTTTGTATCCTTTTGTCATGCCATCTTTTAACCTTTTCTTTAAACAACTTGGCATTTTCATAAGCATGGGTTCTCCATTCATCAAGTGAGGTAATATCAAATAACCTCTTTTCACCGGCGAGTTTGAAATCATAGTTGAGTTCTTTAATAGCCCAATATGCCTTATGTTCTAGTTCGAGAGGTAAGTGACATGCTTTTCCATATACCATTTTATACGGAGACACGCCCATAGGATTTTTATATGCAGTTCTATAGGCCCATAATGCATCATCAAGTTTCTTGGACCAATTCTTTCTAGACCTATTGACAGTCTTTTGCAAAATTAATTTGAGTTCTCTATTACTCAATTCTACTTGACCACTAGACTGTGGGTGATATGGAGATGCAATTCTATGATTGATGTCATATTTAGCAAGCATATTACGGAAAGCACCATGAATAAAATGTGAACCACCATCAGTCATTAAATATCTAGGGACTCCAAACCTCGGAAAAATAACTTCTTTAAGCATTTTAATAGAAGTGTTATGATCAGCACAACTAGTTGGAATAGCTTCTACCCACTTAGTAACGTAATCAACAACAACTAAAATATGTGTATATCCATTAGAGGCAGGAAAAGGTCCCATATAATCAAAGCCCCAAACATCAAACGGTTCAATAACAAGTGAATAATTCATAGGCATTTCTTTACGTCTACTAATATTACCAATTCTTTGACATTCATCACAAGATAGGACAAACTTACAGGCATCCTTGAAGAGAGTAGGCCAATAAAACCCGGATTGCAATACCTTATGTGCAGTTCTATCTCCCGTGTGGTGTCCTCCTTAAGTTTCGGAGTGGCACTTGCGTAGGATCTGTTCCTGTTCATGCTCAGGTACACAATGTCTAATAACACCATCTACTCCTTTATAAAGATGTGGGTCATCCCAAAAGTAATGTCTCAAATCATAGAAGAACTTTTTATTTTGTTGGTATGTGAAGCTAGGTGGTATGAATTTAGCAACAATGTAATTAGCATAATCAGCATACCAAGGGGTACTACGCGAAGTACTTATGACATTTAATTGTTCGTCAGGAAAGCTATCATCAATAGGTAGTGGGTCATCAAGAACATTCTCTAACCTAGATAAGTTGTCTGCAACGGGGTTCTCAACTCCTCTTCTATCAACGATATGCAAATCAAATTCTTGTAGCAAGAAAACCCATCTAATAAGTCTAGGTTTAACATCTTTCTTCTCCATAAGATATTTAATAGCAGCATGATCAGTGTGGATAGTTACTTTAGAATCAACAATATAAGGTCTGAACTTATCACAAGCAAATACAACTGCTAAAAATTCTTTTACAATAGTAGCATAATTTCTTTGAGCATTGTCTAGAGTCTTACTAGCATAATGGATAACATTTAATTTCTTATCAACTCTTTGCCCTAGAACAGCACCTACAACATAATTGCTAGCATCACACATAATTTCAAAGGGTAAATTCCAATCAGGTGGCTGAACAATAGGTGCAGAGACTAATGCTTTCTTAAGTATTTCAAATGCTTCTACACAACCATCATCAAAGACAAATGGTATATCTTTTTGTAATAAATTAGTCAGAGGCCGAGAAATTTTTGAGAAGTCCTTAATGAACCTCCTATAAAATCTGGCGTGACCAAGGAAACTTCTTATACCTTTGATGTCCTTGGGACATGGCATCTTTTCAATAGTATCAACCTTGGCTTTATCAACTTCAATACCTCTTTCAAAAACTTTATGCCCCAAGACAATACCCTCATTAACCATAAAGTGGCACTTTTCTCAATTCAAGACAAGATTAGTTTCTTCACATCTCTGCAAGACTCGATCAAGATTGCTCAAGCAATCATCAAAAGAAGATTCATAGACGGAAAAGTCGTCCATGAAAACCTCACAAATCTTTTCACAAAAGTCAGAGAATATAGCCATCATGCATCTTTGAAAGGTAGCAGGTGCATTACATAAACCAAAAGGCATACGTCTATAAGCAAAAGTACCAAAAGGGCATGTAAAAGTAGTCTTTGATTGATCTTTAGCCGACACTGGTATTTGAGAGAACCAGAATAACCATCTAGAAAGCAGTAATGCATATGCTTGCATAATCTTTCTAGCATTTGATTGATAAAAGGTAAGGGGTAATGATCTTTCTTAGTAGCCTCATTTAATTTGCGGAAATCAATTACCATCCTATAACCTGTAATAATTCTTTGTGGAATCAATTCATCTTTATCATTAGGAACAACAGTAATACCTCCCTTCTTAGGGACACAATGAACAGGACTTACCCACTGACTATCAGCAATGGGGTAAATTATACCTGCCTCCAGAAGCTTTAGTATTTCTTTTCTTACCACTTCTTTCATTTTAGGATTCAGACGTCGTTGATGATCACGAACTGGTTTGGCATCTTCTTCCAAATTTATTTTATGTTGACATAGAGTGGGACTAATGCCCTTAAGATCATCAAGAATATATCCAATAGCAGCACTGTGCTTCTTCAGAGTTTTCAATAATCTTTCTTCTTCATGCTCTGAAAGGTTAGCACTAATAATAACAGGATATATCTTCTTTTCATCAAGATAAGCATATTTAAGATTATCAGGCAATGGTTTAAGCTCAAACACGGGATCACCATTAGGTGGAGGGGGATCCCCTAGGATTTCAACAGGCAAATTGTGTTTCAGAATAGGTTCCTGTTTAAAGAATACTTCATCTATTTCCCTTCTTTCATTCATAAACATATCATTCTCATGGTCTAGCAAATATTGTTCTAAAGGATCGCTAGGAGGTACGGCAATAGAAGCAAGACCAATAATTTCATCCTTACTAGGCAATTCTTCTTTACGGTGTTGTTTACTAAATTTAGAGAAATTAAACTCATGAGTCATATCATCTAAGCCGATAGTAACAACATCCCTTGTGCAATCTATGGTAGCATTAACAATATTTAAGAAGGGTCTACCAAATATAATGGGACAAAAGCTATCTTGTGGGGAACCAAGAACAAGAAAATCAGCAGGATATTTAGTTTTCCCACACAAGACTTCAACATCTCTAACAATTCCCATTGGTGAAATAGTATCTCTATTAGCAAGTTTAATAGTAACATCAATTTCTTCTAACTCAACAGGTGCAATGTCATGCATAATTTCTTTGTATAAGTCAATAGGTATTGCACTAGCACTAACACCCATATCACATAAGCCATGATAACAATGATCTCCTATTTTAACAGATATAACAGGCACGCCTACCACAGGTCTATTTTTATCTTTAGCACAAGGTTTAGCAATTCTAGCAGTTTCACCGCAAAACTGAATAACATGCCCATCAATATTATCAGACAAGAGATCTTTAACAATAGCAATATTAGGTTCTACTTTAACTTTCTCATGAGGTGTATATGTTTTAATATTGCTTTTACGAACCACAGTTGAAGCTTTAGCATGATCCTTTATCCTAACAGGGAAAGGTGGTTTCTCAACATAACAAGTAGGAACAATAGGATCATTATAAGTGACAGTCTTTTCTTCAATTTTAATAGGTGCAGCTACTTTTACTTCTATGGGAGGATGATATTTAAACCACTTCTCCTTAGGGAGATCAACATAAGTAGCAAAAGATTCACAGAAAGAAACTACTATCTCAGAATCAAGTCCATATTTAGTGCTAAACTTACGGAAAATATCAGTATCCATAAAAGATTTAACACAATCAAACTTAGGTGTCATACCTCACTCCTTACCTTTGTCGAGACCCCAATCTTCAGAGTTGCGTTTAATTCTATCCAATAAATCCCATCTAGATCCAATAGTCTTCATCATAAAAGAGCCAGCACAAGAAGTATCGAGCATGGTGCGATTATTTTCAGAAAGCCGAGCATAAATTTTTTGAAGAATTGTTTCTCTTGGGAGCTCATGATTGGGGCATGAATATAACATTGATTTAAGCCTCCCCCAAGTTTGAGCGATGCTTTCTCCTTCGCGAGGCCAAAAATTATATATATAATTGCGGTCACGATGAACAAGATGCATAGGGTAATACTTTTGATGAAATTCCAATTTCAATCTTCTATAGTTCCATGATCTCGTATCATCACATATCCTATACCATGTCAATGTGTCTCCCTTCAAAGATAAAGGGAAGACCTTCTTCTTAGCAACATCATCGGGTATACCTGCAAGCTTAAATAATCCATAAACTTCATCCACATATATTAGGTGTTCATCAGGTGCTTTGTTCCATCTCCTATAAAAGGATTAGCTAGCAGTTTTTCTATCATACCCGAAGGATACTCATAAGGAATTTCATTTTCAATAGGTTCAGTAGGTTGAGGATCAACTCTTTGCTCTACTAGTCAGGGTGAAGATACCCCGAACAAGCCCCTCAGGGATTACTTTCCATAGTAACAAGTGACAGTAAATTTCAGCATACTATATAAATTTTCCTTACCAAATTCCACCTACCAAAGGTGCTTCACTCCCCGGCAACGGCACCAGAAAAGAGTCTTGATGACCCACAAGTATAGGGGATCTATCGTAGTCCTTTCGATAAGTAAGAGTGTCGAACCCAACGAGGAGCAGAAGGAAATGATAAGCGGTTTTCAGCAAGGTATTCTCTGCAAGTACTGAAATAAGTGGTAAAAGATGGTTTTGTGATAAGATAATTTGTAACGAGTAACAAGTAACAAAAGTAAATAAAGTGCAGAAAGGTGGCCCAATCCTTTTTGTAGCAAAGGACAAGCCTGGACAAACTCTTATATAAGAAAAAGCCCTCCCGAGGACACATGGGAATATCGTCAAGCTAGTTTTCATCACGTTCATATGATTCGCGTTCGGTACTTTGATAATTTGACATGTGGGTGGATCGGTGCTTGGGCGCTGTTCTTACTTGAACAAGCATCCCACTTATGATTAACCTCTATTGCAAGCATCCGCAACTACAACAAAAGTATTAAGGTAAACCTAACCATAGCATGAGACATATGGATCCAATACAGCCCCTTACGAAGCAACGCATAAACTAGGGTTTAAGCTTCTGTCACTCTAGCAACCCATCATCTACTTATTACTTCCCAATGCCTTCCTCTAGGCCCAAATAATGGTGAAGTGTTATGTAGTCAACGTTCACATAACACCACTAGATGCTAGACAACATACATCTCATCAAAATATCGAACGAATACCAAATTCACATGACTAGTAATAGCAAGACTTCTCCCTTGTCCTCAGGAACAAACATAACTACTCACAAAGCATATTCATGTTCATAATCAGAGGGGTAATAATATGCATAAAGGATCTGAACATATGATCTTCCACCAATAAAACCAACTAGCATCAACTACAAGGAGTAATTAACACTACTAGCAACCTACTAGCACCAATCCCGGACTTGGAGACAAGAATTGGATACAAGAGATGAACTAGGGTTTTGAGATGAGATGGTGCTGATGAAAATGTTGATGGAGATTGCCCTCTCCCGATGAGAGGAGCGTTGGTGATGACGATGGCGATGATTTCCCCCTCCGGGAGGGAAGTTTCCCCGGCAGAACAGCTCTGCCGGAGCCCTAGGTTGGTTCCGCCTCGTGGCGGCGGAGTTTCATCCCGAAAGGTTGCTTCTGGTTTTTTTTCTCGAGGAAAGACTTCATATAGAAAAAGATGGTCATCGGAGAGCCACCAGGGGGCCCACGAGGTAGGGGGCGCACCCTGGGGGGCGCCCCCACCCTCGTGGAAAGGGTGTGGGCCCCCTGGTCTTCATCTTTGGCGAGGATTTTTCATTATTTATTATAAGGTATTTCGTGGAGTTTCAGGACTTTTGGAGTTGTGCAGAATAGGTCTCTAATATTTGCTCCTTTTCTAGCCCAGAATTCCAACTGCCGGCATTCTCCCTCTGTAACGCCCTCGATGCGGCTATATCTCCCACATGTCGAAGCACGACTTAGAGGCATAACCGCATTGAAAGCAATGTCGCAAGTGAGGTAATCTTCACACAACCCATGTAATACATAAGGGAAAGAGATACATAGATGGCTTACAATCGCCACTTCACACAATCACATGAATAAAGCATTACATCAACCAGATACAATCAAGGTCCGACTACAGAACCAAAATAAAAGAAGACTACCCCAAATGCTACACAGATCCCCGATCGTCCCAACTGGGCTCCACTACTGATCGACTAGAACGAAACAACACAAAGGACAAGATCTTCATAGAGCTCCTCCTTGAGCTTGGTTGCGTCACCTGCACGATATCATCGGCACATGCAAACTGGTTTTGGAAGTATCTGTGAGTCACGGGGACTCAGCAATCTCACACCCTCGCGATCAAGACTATTTAAGCTTATGGGTAAGGTAAAGGTATGAAGTGGAGCTGCAGCAAGCAACTAGCATATTTGGTGGCTAACATATTCGCAAAAGAGAGCGAGAAGAGAAGGCAAGAGCACGGTCGAACAACTATGATCAAGAAGTGATCCTAGAACAACCTACGTCAAGCATAACTCCAACACCGTGTTCACTTCCCGGACTCCCCCGAGAAGAGACCATCACGGTTACACACGCGGTTGGTGTATTTTAATTAAGGTCAACTTCAGGTTTTCTACAACCGGACATTAACAAATTCCCATCTGCCCATAACCGTGGGCACGGCTTTCGAAAGTTCAAATCCCTGCAGGGGTGTCCCAACTTAGCCCATCACAAGCTCTCACGGTCAACGAAGGATATTCCTTCTCCCAAGACAATCCGATCAGACTCGGCATCCCAGTTACAAGACATCCTCGACAATGGTAAAACATGTCCAGCAACACCGCCCGAATGTGCCGACAAATCCCGATAGGAGTTGCACATATCTCGTTCTCAGGGCACACTCAGATGAGCACTCCATACAACTAAAACCAAACCTCGAGTTTCCCTGCGGGGGCGCTGCACAGGGCTCTAGTTTGGACCAACACTCAGAGGAGCACTAGCCCGGGGGGGTTTAAATAAAGATGACCCTTAAGTCTGCAGAACCCAAGGGAAAGAAAAGGCTAGGTGGCAAATGGTAAAACCAAGGTTGGGCATTGCTGGAGGAGTTTTATTCAAGGCGAACTGTCAAGGGGTTCCCATTATAACCCAACTATGTAAGGAACACAAAATCCGGGAACATAACACCGATATGACGGAAACTAGGGCGGCAAGAGTGGAACAGAACACCAGGCATAAGGCCGAGCCTTCCACCCTTTACCCAGTATATAGATGCATTAATTAAATAAGAGATATTGTGATATCCCAACAAAATATCCATGTTCCAATAAGGAACAAACTCCAATCTTCACCTGCAACTAACAATGCTATAAGAGGGACTGAGCAAAGCGGTAACATAGCCAAACAACGGTTTGTTAGGACAAGGTGGGTTAGAGGCTTGGCTCAACAATATGGGAGGCATGATAAGCAAGTGGTAGGTATCGCAGCATAGGCATAGCAAAAGAGCGAGCAACTAGCAAAGCAAAGATAGAAGTGATTTCGAGGGTATGGTCATCTTGCCTGAGATCCCGCAAGGAAGAAGAACGAGTCCATGAGGAAGAAAAACGGACGAAGTCGAACGGTTCCTCACAAACGCGACATTATCGGAACCAATCCAAAGAAGCAACACCGCAAAAAAGTACACAACATAGTAAACAACCAACACATGAACATGGCATGATATGCGGGATGCGGAATGCGATGCATATGCATGATTTGGAAATGAATGATTGAACCTGGCCTCAACTTGGAAATCCAAGAGTGCCACTGGAAGGGTGAGGTGATTTCGGTCGAAATCGATATAAAGATCACCGGAATCAGATGCACGGTTTGAAAATGGCAAGCAAAACAAATATGGCACCGGTCTGCGATAAACAACAAGTAGCCATCTAAATGCAACAAGATAAATATGCTACAGCACTCAAACATGGCAACAAAATACATGGCAGGTATCCACTCATGATGCTTGACAAAATATGAACACTGAGCTACGTCTAATTCACTCATTAACAGGCTCAAACAAGCATGGCAAAAGTGCAAACGATAACAGGTTACAGACTTGGTGAAATTATCAACAAGTCAGGAATTTATCATCAGGAAGCAATGTTTAGAGCATAAAAACTACATGCTATAGGAACATATCATGGCAAAGCAAGGCATGGCATGAAGCTACTCAAAGCAATTAACAAAAGTCCCTTAGTGACCATGAGCCAAAAGGGGTCAGAAAATACAATTGCAAGCATGTGAACATAGCAAAAACATAAACAGATACAGACTTAGTGAAAAACTGGAGCATGCAAAACAGATTAACGAGTAGGCATGTTTACGAGCTCGATGCACTCACTCCGAGGCATTGCATAACAAACTAAGCATACACCCATGAAGAAAACATGGCATAGAAGCTAGACATGGCAAGAACAACAACATATCATGCATGGATCAACAACAACAAGCTCGGCAAAATCGCTAAACATGTTAACAATCTGCCAGGAACAATTTATAGCAAAAGTAGAGCTCGATTGACTCAAGCTAGGGTGCTCCATAAATGCAAACAAAGATATGGATGGATAGAGCACCACAATATTAACAAAACATCCTTACTGATCATCCTCAAAAGAGGCACAGATCACTAGGAAACAACATGAACATATGGCATAACAACAAAATCAGGACAAGGACTTAGTGAAATTCTAAGTCCCTGAAATCAGCATCAACGATTACGCTACTTTGCATGCTTGTGCTAGTCACACATAGATCACAAAAATACATGGCAAGCACCTCTGTAAAGATAACATGGCATATAACAAAACACATGTAGAGCTTAGGATCATAGCATGCACACATTAATCATGGCAAAAATGACAAAAGGCCATTTGCTGAAACAGATCTGACATAATCATCACATAGCCCTCTTCCAACAGCATTTCGGGCATCAAGATGAGCTCAAATGAAAATGATGGAATGAGATGAAATGATGTACTCGTCGAGACGAACATTTTGATATGCTACACACACGAATCGGAGCAACGGATGATGAGTTATGAGCTGACGAAGAATGCATAAAATAATTGGGAGTTGGGGAGAAAATCAACCGAGATCTAGGGTTCTTCGGCACATGGACCGAGGCGGCGGCGGATCTCGCCGGAGTTGAACCGGAGCTCCCCGGAGTTGCAGCGAGGAGGCGCGGGGAGGTCGTCCCGGCCCGGATCTGACCGGATCCGGTCGGCGGCGAGCTAGGGCGACGCCGGAGGGGCGGCGCCGGCGACATGGCGAGGCGGGGAGGCGCGGCCGGCGACGAGAGGAGCTGCGGCGGCGGAGATCCAGCGGGCTCGCATCGCGGCAGCGAGGTGGCGGAGCAGGGCAGAGGCGGCGGCCACTGGGCGAGGCGGCGACGGAGCGCGGCGCCGTCGAGCGGACACGGGCGGCGGGGCGCTCAGGCGGCGGCGGGCGAAGCGGGCCACGGGGGCCGGAGGCGGGCCCGGTGGGCTGGTGGCGCGGGGGCGGCGGACGCGCCAATGGGGCGGTGACACGTTGCGGCGGCGGGGCAAGCCGGACACGTCCGGCCCAAATCGGACGTGTCCGGCGGCGAGAGGTGGGAGGAGACTAGGCTAGGGTTGGAAATGACCTAAAATTTCGGGGAGAGCCACATATTTATAGGTAGAGGGAGCTAGGAAGCTCCAAATGAGGTGCGGTTTGCGGCCACGCGATCGTGATCGAACGCTCTAGATGATGGAGGAGGTTTAGGTGAGTTTTGGGCCACTTTGGAGGGGTGTTGGGCTGCAACACACACGAGGCCTTTTCGGTCCCTCGGTTAATCGTTGGAGTATCAAACGAAGTCTAAATGGCATGAAACTTGACAGGCGGTCTACGGGTAGTAAACCAAGGCCGCAAGACAAGTCTCGGTCCAATCCGAAAATGTTTAACACCCGCACATGAAAAGAAGTAGAAAGGGACACCGGGTGACATAGGAGCGCCGGATTGCAAAACGGACAACGGGGAAAATGCTCGGATGCATGAGACGAACATGTATGCAAATGAAATACACATGATGACATGATATGCCATGCATGACACGCAAGCAATGACAAGGCAACAACAGCGAATAACTAGAGGACACCTGACACATCGGTCTCGGGGCGTTACAACACTCCACCACTACGAGAGGATCTCGTCCCGAGATCTAGGATGGCATCGGAGGGAAACGGAAGAGGAAGAGAAGAGGTAAAACTAAGTTGCTTCTTTGACAAACGAGTGAAACCAAAGAACCTTTAGAGGTTGAACAAATTAAAAGAAAGAATACAACGAAGAAGAACAAAATTGAAAGCACTCCGTGAGGAAAGAGGAACAAGGAAGAACAAATTCGGACAACACTCTGGTTGACAAGAGATGCAAGACTTGAAAAGGCGAAAAGAACTTGAGCAGAGGACACAACACTCCGGTTAAATGGATAAGCAAGAAAAGAACAAGGTCCTGACAAGAACAAGAAGAAGGGTAGCAGAGAGTAACATCACAATGCCTCCGGAAGAAAAGAGAGAATGGAATGGAATGAACGAAGTAGAAAACAAGATCTTGGCAGCGCACGCTTACAACAAATGCTAGAACGGAGTTGTTGGAAAACCAACAACGAAAAGAATAAGCTTGATATGGTCTTATGGAATACATCTCAAAATATGAGGTGACAACCTGACACTCATGGGAAAAAGAATTGGATTGATAAGAACAAGGAGATGAGAAACTTATTTCACCGGGTGGATAAAGAAGAACTTGGGTCCTTTATAAGCATCATAAATAGCAACAATCCTTAGGGAAAGCTTTAGGTGAAATATAAACCAAGATAACTCGAATGAAGAGATTGATGGATTTAAAATATCTCATTCTTAACAACATGTGGATCATGAAACATGAGCTCAAATTATCAAGAATGACATAATACCACCTCCACTGATACGGAAGAAAGAATTGCACTCCGGATTGCAAGATGAAGAATGCTTGAACTCCTTAGAAAAGAATCTTGATGAACACTTCGAGAAGGAAATTAAATCCTTGATGAACCATCATGTAGAACCTTGATGAAGAACTCCGGTAAACAAAAGAATGATCAAATGAAAAGAAAGATGAAAAGAGTAAGGTTGAATCCTTGCAATGATTTAGATGGAGCTTCGCAGCGAGATAATGCGGAAAAAAACTTGGAACTCCAGAAAAGAAAGATGAATAAAAGAAATCAAGAATTTTGATGAACCTCCAGAATAAGGAATTAATCACTTGGATGAAACAAGAATAAGAATTACATTATGCTTATCCTTCATCAATTAAATTGATGACAATCAACGGATTTGGCATACTACTTATTCTCGTGGAAAGGATTAAAGAGAGGTATAACTTAAGCTTGAGAAGGTCTTCAACGATCCACCGGTAGAATTTGGAAAACACGAATGCATTTATATGATAAACGAAGGAAGAAGAAACTTGGAAGAACCACCGTAAGAATTGAACATGAAAATAGCAAGAGCACAAATTCACCAGGAAGAATTGGAAAACAAAAGAAGATACTTGAAGGAATTTAGATACGAGAAAACGAATAGATCACGAGCTGATTAGAGGATATTTGAGCGATGCACCGGTAATATTTGGAGAATGATAGCTGAAAGCTAAGAAAGAATAAATCTAAGATGATGGGATCTGGATGATCAAACTGAAAATACTCCTGAATTTGTCTGGATAGGTGAAAAGAATTCTCACAATCCAAAAACAACTATGAGAGGATGGCAACAAGCTAGAATGACGAATCTTTGAGAGAACGGATAAGTGGTATATGGATAGTAGATAATAGTTTTTGTAATCTGAAAATATAAAAACAGCAAGGTAACTAATGATAAAAGTGAGCGTAAACGGTATTGCAATGTGTGGAAATAAGGCCTAGGGTTCATACTTTCGCTAGTGTAAGTTCCCTCAACAATAATATCATAATTGGATCACATAACTATCCCTCAACATGCAACAAAGAGTCACTCCAATGTCACTAATAGCGGAGAACGAACGAAGAGATTATGGTAGGGTACGAAACCACCTCAAAGTTATTCTTTCCAATCAATCCGTTGGGCTATTCCTATAAGTGTCACAAACAGCCCTAGAGTTCGTACTAGAATAACACCTTAAGACACAAATCAACCAAAACCCTAATGTCACCTAGATACTCCAATGTCACCTCAAGTATCCGTGGGTATGATTATACGATATGCATCACACAATCTCAGATTCATCTATTCAACCAACACATAGAACCTCAAAGAGTGCCCCGAAGTTTCTACCGGAGAATCACGACGAAAACATGTGCCAACCCCTATGCATAGGTTCATGGGCGGAACCCGCAAGTTGATCACCAAAACATACATCAAGTGAATCACGTGGTATCCCATTGTCACCATAGATACGCACGGCAAGACATACATCAAGTGTTCGCAAATCTAAATCCGATAAAATTACTTCAAAGGGGAAACTCAATTCATTACAAGAGAGTAGAGGCGGAGGAGAAACATAAGATCCAACTATAATAGCAAAGCCCGCGATACATCAAGATCGTACCAAATCAAGAACACAAGAGAGAGAGTGATCAAACACATAGCTACTGGTACATACCCTCAGCCCCGAGGGAGAACTACTCCTTCCTCGTCATGGAGAGCACCGGGATGATGAAGATGGCCACCGGAGAGGGATTGCCCCCTCCGGCAGGGTGCCGGAACGGGTCTAGATTGGCTTTCGGTGGCTACGGAGGCTTTTGGCGGCGGAACTCCCGATCTATTGTCTGTTCTGGAAGTTTTAGGATACGTAGGTATATATGGGTGCAGGAAGTACGGCGGTGGAGCTTCGGGGGCCCCACGAGGCAAGGGGCGCGCCCTAGGGGGGTGGGCGCGCCCCCCACCCTCGTGGGAACCTCCCTTCTCTCCTGACATGGGGTCCAAGTCCATCCGGTAGCTTTCCTTCCAAAAATAACTTCTCCAGTTGATTTCGTTCCGTTTCGACTCCGTTTGATATTCCTTTTCTTCGAAATACTGAAATAGGCAAAAAAACAGCAAATCTGGGCTGGGCCTCCGGTTAATAGGTTAGTCCCAAAAATAATATAAAAGTGGATAATAAAGCCCAATATTGCCCAAAACAATAGATAACATAGCATGGAGCAATTAAAAATTATAGATACGTTGGAGACGTATCAAGCATCCCCAAGCTTAATTCCTGCTCGTCCTCGAGTAGGTAAATGATAAAAGAAAGAATTTTTGATGTGGAATGCTAGTTGGCATAATTTCAATGCAATTCTTCTTAATTGTGGTATGAATATTTAGATCCGAAAGATTCAAGAAAAAAGTTCATATTGACATAAAAATGATAATACTTCAAGCATACTAACTAAGCAATTATGTCTTCTCAAAATAACATGGCCAAAGAAAGTTCATCACTACAAAATCATATAGTTTAGTCATGTTTCATTTTTGTCACACAAGAATGCTCTCATCATGCACAACCCCTATGACAAGCCAAGCAATTGTTTCATACTTTAGTAATCTCAAACTCATAAACTTTCACGCAATACATGAGCGCGAGCCATGGACATAGCACTATGGGTGGAATAGAATATAATGAGGGGGTTATGTGGAGAAGACAAAAAAGGAGAAAGTCTCACATCAACGAGGCTAATCAATGGGCTATGGAGATGCCCACCGATTGATGTTAATGCAAGGAGTAGGGATTGCCATGCAACAGATGCACTAGAGCTATAAATGTATGAAAGCTCAACAAAAGAAACTAGTGGGTGTGCATCCAACTTGCTTGCTCATGAAGACCTAGGGCACTTGAGGAGGCCCATTGTTGGAATATACAAGCCAAGTTCTATAATGAAAAATTCCCACTAGTATATGAAAGTGATAACATGAGAGACTCTCTACTATGAAGATCATGGTGCTACTTTGAAGCACAAGTGTGGTAAAAGGATAGTAACATTGTCCCTTCTCTCTTTTTCTCTCATTTTTTTGGGCCTTCTCTTTTTTAGATGGCCTTTCTCTTTTTTGGGGGGGCCTTCTTTTTTTATGGCCTTTCTCTTTTTATGGCCTTTCTCTTTTTTATTTTTTTATTCCTCACTTGGGACAATGCTCTAGAAAATGATGATCATCACACTTCTATTTATTTACAACTCAATGATTACAACTCGATACTAGAACAAAGATGACTCTGTATGAATGCCTCCGGCGGTGTACCGGGATTGCGATGAATCAAGTGTGACATGTATGAAAAATTATGGACGGTGGCTTTTCCACAAATACGATGTCAACTACATGATCATGCAAAGCAATATGATAATGATGATGCGTGTCATAATAAACGGAATGGTGGAAAGTTGCATGGCAATATATCTCGGAATGGCTATGGAAATGCCGTAATAGGTAGGTATGGTGGATGTTTTGAGGAAGATATAAGGAGGTTTATGTGTGATAGAGCGTATCATATCACGGGGTTTGGATGCACCAGCGAAGTTTGCACCAACTCTCAATGTGAGAAAGGGCAATGCACGGTACCGAAGAGGCTAGCAATGATGGAAGGGTGAGAGTGCGTATAATCCATGGACTCAACATTAGTCATAAAGAACTCACATACTTATTGTAAAAATCTACAAGTCATCAAAAACATCGGCACTGCACGCATGCTCCTTGGGGGGTAGATTGGTAGGAAAAGACCATCGCTCGTCCCCGACCGCCACTCATAAGGAAGACAATCAAATAACACCTCATGTTTCAAATTTGTTACACAACGTTTACCATATGTGCATGCTACGGGACTTGCAAACTTCAACACAAGCACTTCTCAAATTCACAACTACTCAACTAGCACGACTTTGATATTATTACCTCCATATCTCAAAACAATCATCAAGCATCCAACTTCTCTTAGTATTCAACACACTCATAAGAAAATTTTATTATTATTGAATACCTAGCATATTAGGATTTTAAGAAAATTACCATGCTATTTAAGACTCTCAAAATAATCTAAGTGAAGCATGAGAGTTCATCTATTTCTTCAAAATAAAACT
Source organism: Triticum urartu (assembly GCF_003073215.2). Taxonomy (NCBI): domain Eukaryota; kingdom Viridiplantae; phylum Streptophyta; class Magnoliopsida; order Poales; family Poaceae; genus Triticum; species Triticum urartu. The sequence goes on along the minus strand of NC_053027.1, from coordinate 399,808,561 downwards.
ACCACCATGCTCTAAAAAGATATAAGTGAAGCACTAGAGCAAACGACAAACTACTCCGAAAGATATAAGTGAAGATCAATGAGTAGTCGAATAATTATGCAACTATGTGAAGACTATATAACATTTAAGAATTTCAGATCTTGATATTTTATTCAAACAGCAAGCAAAACAAAAGGAAATAAAATGACGCTCCAAGCAAAACACATATCATGTGGTGAATAAAAATATAGCTCCAAGTAAAGTTACCGATGAACGAAGACGAAAGAGGGGATGCCTTCCGGGGCATCCCCAAGCTTAGGCTCTTGGATATCCTTGAATATTACCTTTGGGTGCCTTGGGAATCCCCAAGCTTAGGCTCTTTCCACTCCTTATTCCATAGTCCATCGAATCCTTACCCAAAACTTGAAAACTTCACAACACAAAACTTAACAGAAAACTCGTAAGCTCCGTTAGTATAAGAAAATAATTCACCACTTCAAGGTACTGTAATGAACTCATTATTTATTTATTTTGGTGTTAAAGCTACTATATTCCAACTTATCTATGGTTCATACCCTCCGATACTACTCATAGGTTCATCAAAATAAGCAAACAACACATAGAAAACAGAATCTTTCAAAAACAGAACAGTCTGTAGTAATCTGTATGAAACGTATACTTATGGAACTCATAAAATTCTCAAATAAATTGATGGATCTGAGGAATTTATCTATTAATCATATTAAAAAAGAATTAACTAAATAGCACTTTCCAAATAAAAATGGAAGCAATTCTCGTGAGCGCTAAAGTTTCTGTTTTTTACAGTATGATCAACAAGACTTTCCCCAAGTCTTCCCAAAGGTTCTACTTGGCACAAACACTAATTAAAAGCATAAAACCACATCTAAAAAGAGGCTATATGAATTATTTATTTCTAAACAGGGACAAAAAGTAAATAACAAGAATAGGATTGGGTTGCCTCCCAACAAGCGCTATCGTTTAACGCCCCTAGCTAGGCATGATGATTTCAATGATGCTCACATAAAGAATAAGAATCGAAACATAAAGAGGGCATCATGAAGAATATGACTAGCACATTTAAGCCTAACCCAATTCCTATGCATAGGGATTTTGTGAGCAAACAACTTATGGTAACAAGAATCAACTTGCATAGGAAGGTAAAACAAGCATAACTTCAAAATTTTAAGCACATAGAGAGGAAACTTGATATTATTGCAATTCCTACAAGCATATATTCCTCCCTCATAATAATTTTCAGTAGCATCATGAATGAATTCAACAATTAAAGCATTCTTTTCATGATCTACAAGCATAGAAAATTTACTACTCTCCACATAAGCAAAATTCTTCTCATGAATAATAGTGGGAGCAAACTCAACAAATAATTATCATGTGAGGCATAATCCAATTGAAAACTAAAATCATGATGACAAGCTTCATGGATATCATTATTCTTCATAGCATACAATTCATCACAATAATCATCATAGATAGCAACTTTGTTCTCATAATCAATTGGAACCTCTTCCGGAATAGTGGATTCATCACAAAATAAAGTCATGACCTCTCCAAATCCACTTTCATCAATATAATCATCATAAATAGGAGGCATGCTTTTATCATAATAAATTTGCTCATCAAAACTTGGGGGACAAAAAGTATCATCTTCATCAAACATAGCTTCCCCAAGCTTGTGGCTTTGCATATCATTAGCATCATGGATATTCAAGAAATTCATACTAACAACATTGCAATCATGCTCATCATTCAAATATTTAGTGCCAAACATTCTAATGCATTCTTCTTCTAGCACTTGAGCACAATTATCGGAATCCTTATTCTCACGAAAGACATTAAAAAGATGAAGCATATGAGGCATCCTTAATTCCATTTTTTTGTAGTTTTCTTTTATAAACTAAACTAGTGATAAAACAAGAAACTAAAAGACTCGATTGCAAGATCTAAAGATATACCTTCAAGCGCTAACCTCCCGGCAACGGCGCCAGAAAAGAGCTTGATGTCTACTACACAACCTTCTTTTTGTAGACGTTGTTGGGCTTCCAAGTGCAGAGGTTTGTAGGACAGTAGCAAATTTCCCTCAAGTGGATGACCTAAGGTTTATCAATCTGTAGGAGGCGTAGGATGAAGATGGTCTCTCTCAAGCAACCCTGCAACCAAATAACAAAGAGTCTCTTGTGTCCCCAACACACCCAATACAATGGTAAATTGTATAGGTGCACTAGTTCGGCGAAGAGATGGTGATACAAGTGCAATATGGATAGTAGATAATAGTTTTTGTAATCTGAAAATATAAAAACAGCAAGGTAACTAATGATAAAAGTGAGCGTAAACGGTATTGCAATGCGTTGAAACAAGGCCTAGGGTTCATACTTTCGCTAGTGCAAGTTCCCTCAACAATAATATCATAATTGGATCACATAACTATCCCTCAACATGCAACAAAGAGTCACTCCAAAGTCACTAATAGCGGAGAACGAATGATGAGATTATGGTAGGGTACGAAACCACCTCAAAGTTATTCTTTCCAATCAATCTGTTGGGCTATTCCTATAAGTGTCACAAACAGCCCTAGAGTTCGTACTAGAATAACACCTTAAGACACAAATCAACCAAAACCCTAATGTCACCTAGATACTCCAATGTCACCTCAAGTATCCGTGGGTATGATTATACGATATGCATCACACAATCTCAGATTCATCTATTCAACCAACACATAGAACCTCAAAGAGTGCCCCAAAGTTTCTACCGGAGAATCATGATAAAACGTGTGCCAACCCTTATGCATAGGTTCATGGGCGGAACCCGCAAGTTGATCACCAAAATATACATCAAGTGAATCACGTGGTATCCCATTGTCACCATAGATACGCACGGCAAGACATACATCAAATGTTCTCAAATCTTTAAAGACTCAATCCGATAAAATTACTTCAAAGGGGAAACTCAATTCATTACAAGAGAGTAGAGGGGGAGGAGAAACATAAGATCCAACTATAATAGCAAAGCTCGCGATACATCAAGATCGTGCCAAATCAAGAACACGAGAGAGAGAGAGATCAAACACATAGCTACTGGTACATACCCTCAGCCCCGAGGGAGAACTACTCCCTCCTAATCATGGAGAGCACCGGGATGATGAAGATGGACACCGGAGAGGGACTGCTCCCTCCGACAGGGTGTCGGAACGGGTCTAGATTGGCTTTCAGTGGCTACAGAGGCTTCTGGCGGCGGAACTCCCGATCTATTGTCTGTTCTGGAAGTTTTAGGATACGTAGGTATATATGGGTGCAGGAAGTACGTCAGTGGAGCTTCGGGGGGGCCACGAGGCAGGGGGGCGCGCCCTAGGGGGGTGGGCGCGCCCCCCACCCTCGTGGGCACCTCCCTTCTCTCCTGACGTGGGGTCCAAGTCCATCCGGTAGCTTTCCTTCCAAAAATAACTTTTGCAGTTGATTTCGTTCCGTTTCGACTCCATTTGATATTCCTTTTCTTCGAAACATTGAAATAGGCAAAAAAACAGCAATTCTGGGATGGGCCTCCGGTTAATAGGCTAGTCCCAAAAATAATATAAAAGTGGATAATAAAGCCCAATATTTCCCAAAACAGTAGATAACATAGCATGGAGCAATCAAAAAATTATAGATACGTTGGAGACGTATCAGGACTCCGTTTGATATTCATTTTCTTCGAAACAGGCAAAAACAGCAATTCTGGGCTGGGCCTCCGGTTAATAGGTTAGTCCCAAAATAATATAAAAGTGGATAATAAAGCCCAATAATGTCCAAAACAGTAGATAATATAGCATGGAGCAATCAAAAATTATAGATACGTTGGAGGCGTATCAGACACCGAGTTGGGTCCAATATCTTGAGGATGGAGCTGGAAACTGGCAAGCACATCCCGGAAAAACTTTGACCCGGGCGGTTTGAAACCACGGCCTATATGGTCAACAAATACCACTACCTCACCTTGCTTAAGGGTTAGAAGATTCTCCGATCCAGGAACTCGCCACCGGATCTCATTCTTTTTGGGCAAGGTACCAATTCTGACCATTCCGTTAAGCTGTTCTTCGGTAACCCGGGAAGGGAGCCCAGTTGCAAGCATAGAACTGTTTGGCCATTTCAAAAGAAAAGCTAAAAGAAAATACCGGTTTACAAATCATTCATGGTGGTACATAAGATGCGACGGAACAAAGACATACAAGTATGTAAATTGTGTAAACCGGAGGTTGATACTACAATAAATGTCAAGGCAACATCAGAACAAAGGAATGCGTATACTGTTCAACAGGAGTATAACAACGGAGGTAAAAGGCTTGTCCGGTTCACCAGAGGGCTAATGGTATATGATAGATTGCTTTTACAAAGGTAAACCGCCTATATGGTAAAGAGGATACAGATCTAAGGCAAGAATGACTAAGTAAGGTAAAAACAGATTTCATAAGGTTGCAGTGAAATTTTGGATCTACCATAAGACAGGAAAATAAAAGGATTTAGACCTAAAAGGTTGATCTTGAAGTAGTTCACAAGGGACCAGGTCAGTGTTTTATGCGTATAAATGTTTGTTTTGGTAACAGAAGATAAGCCATTACGTGGAATACATCAGGTTTGAAGTTTTTATCCATGGACTAAGAAGAAACAAGGGAAGAACAGCGCCGGAGTCTTGATGAACTTCGACGAACGAGGAAAACCTAGATAGATCTACAACGGAGAAAGGAAGGGACTTACAGTGGCTGTTGAAATAGCGAAGGTATGCCACAGTTCTCTGGTGCAACCAGGTTGATGCGGCAGCCGGCGGAGAGACGGAGGCGAAGCTTGGTGACAGTGGCGGCGCTCAGGGGCAGAGATGTCGCAAGGAGGAAGAAGAAGTGAAGGAGATGAAGGGGAAAAAGGAGAAGGGCCCGTGGTCCTATTTATAAGGCGAAGCGATAAGCGACAAGTACAGGAATCGAGGAGCTCCAAAATGGATACTTAATAAGGATGTCGCCTCGATGGTTGGATATTCATTAAGGAAGGGAATCTTCGGCTTCAACGGATAGATGACATCATGGCGGTTTACTACGGATCTAAAGGATGACATCACGATGGTTTAACCAGATCTATATGAAGGTGACAGGGCAAGAATTTTTCTAAGTATTGAAGATTGACATGAACAAGTTCAAATCAATCTGGGGCCTAATGTTGGGGATATGATTACTGGAGGTAAACCGTCTAGGAGTGGCCGGGTTAGCTCCATGAAGATAGAAGCCCATGAAGACGTGAAGATGGTGGCGCTTTACGAAGGCCCAAGGCCCAAAGGTGGGTTAAAGCCTATAGATGTAAACCGACTTTGTCATGTAACTTGTATTGTAAGTTAGAGGAATAGAGACCGAGCCGGACACTTCTATGATCCGGCCTCGGGACTCTGTAAACTGGCGGGAGTCAACCTATGTATATAAAGGGACGACCCGGCCGCAGTTTAGGGACAACAGACAACAACTCGAGAACTAGGCAAAGCGGATTCGCTCCCTGGTCATCGAAACCCTAGCAATACCAATCATAACTAGACGTAGGCTTTTACCTTCATCGAAGGGGCCAAACTAGTATAAAATCCCTCGTGTCCCTTGTCCGGTTTAACCCCTTTAAGCTAACCCGTAGCGATGGCTCCACGACTAAGTCCTTTCACGAGGACATCTGCCGTGACAAACCCACGACATAACTCAAATATTTTACCTCTGCGATCATATCGTAGAAACTTTTATTTTCTTGTTACGATGATTCTCCACTTCACTCTGAAATTCTTTGAACTTTTCAAATGTTTCAGATTTGTGCTTCATTAAGTAGATAACCCATATCTGCTCAAATCATGTGTGAAGGTCAGAAAATAACGATACCTGCCGCGGGCCTCAACACTCATCAGACTGCATACATCAGTATGTATTATTTCCAACAAGTCTGTTGCTCGCTCCATTGTTCCGGAGAACGGAGTCTTAGTCATCTTGCCCATGAGGCATGGTTCGCAAGCATCAACTGATTCATAATCAAGTGATTCCAAAAGCCCATCAACATGGATTTTCTTCATGCGCTTTACACCGATATGACCTAAATGGCAGTGCCACAAATAAGTTGCACTATCATTATCAACTTTGCATTTTTGGCATCAATATTATGAATATGTGTATCACTATGATCGGGATCCAACAAACTATTTTCATTGGGTGTATGACCATCGAAGGTTTTATTCATGTAAACAGAACAACAATTATTCTCCGATTTTAAATGAATAGTCGTATTGCAATAAACATGATCAAATCATATTCATGCTCAACGCAAACGCCAAATAACATTTATTTAGGTTTAACACTAATCCCGAAAGTATAGGGAGTGTGCGATGATGATCATATCAATCTTGGAACCACTTCCAACACACATCGTCACTTCACCCTCAACTAGTCTCTGTTTATTCTGTAACTCCTGTTTTGAGTTACTAATTTTTAGCAACCAAACAAGTATCAAATACCCAGGGGCTACTATAAACACTAGTAAGGTACACATCAATAACCTGTATATCAAATATACCCTTGTTCACTTTGCCATCCTTCTTATCCACCAAATATTCAGGGCATTTCCGCTTCCAGTGACCATTTCCTTTGCAGTAGAAGCACTCAGTTTCAGGCTTTAGTCTAGCTTTGGGCTTATTCACGGAAGTGACAACTTGCTTACCATTCTACATGAAGTTCCCTTTCTTTCCCTTTGCCCTTTTCTTGAAACTAGTGGTCTTGTTAATCATCAACACTTGATGCTCTTTCTTGATTTCTACCTTCATCGATTTCATCATCATGAAAAGCTCAGGAATCGTTTTCGTCATCCCTTGCATACTATAGTTCATCACGAAGTTCTACTACCTTGGTGATGGTGACTAGAGAATTCTGTCAATCACTATCTTATCTGGAAGATTAACTCCCACTTGATTCAAGCGATTGTAGTACCCAGACAATCTGAGAACATGCTCACTGCTTGAGCTATTCTCCTCCATCTTTTATCTATAGAACTTGTTGGAGAGTTCATATCTCTCAACTCGGGTATTTGCTTGAAATATTAACTTCAACTCCTGGAACATCTCATATGGTCCATCAGGTTCAAAACGTCTTTGAAGTCCCGATTCTAAGACGTTAAGCATGGTGCACTAAACTATCAAGTAGTCATCATATTGAGCTAGCCAAATGTTCATAATGTCTGCATCTGCTCCTGCAATAGGTCTGTCACATAGCGGTGCATCAAGGACATAATTCTTCTGTGCATCAATGAGGATAAACCTCAGATCACGGACCCAGTCCGCATCATTGCTACTATCATCTTTCAACTTCATTTTCTCTAGGAACACATATAAAACATAGGGAAGCAACAACGCGAGCTATTGATCTACAACATTATTTGCAAAATACTATCAGGACTAAGTTCATGATAAATTAAAGTTCAATTAATCATATTACTTAAGAACTCCCACTTAGATAAACATCCCTCTAATCATCTAAGTGATCACGTGATCCAAATCAACTAAACCATGTCCGATCATCACGTGAGATGGAGTAGTTTTCAATGGTGAATATCACTATGTTGATCATATCTACTATATGATTCACACTCGACCTTTCAGTCTCTAGTGTTCCGAGGCCATATCTGCATATGCTAGGCTCGTCAAGTTTAACCTAAGTATTCCGCGTGTGCAAAACTGTCTTGCACCCGTTGTATTTGAACATAGAGCTTATCACACCCGATCATCACGTGGTGTCTCAGCACGAAGAACTTTCGCAACGGTGCATACTCAGGGAGAACACTTATACCTTCAAATTTAGTGAGAGAACATCTTATAAAGCTACCGTCGAACTAAGCAAAATAAGATGTATAAAAGATAAACATCACATGCAATCAAAATATGTGACATGATATGGCCATCATCATCTTGTGCTTTTGATCTCCATCTCCAAAGTACTGTCATGATCTTCATTGTTACCGGCATGACACTATGATCTCCATCATCTTGATCTTTTATCAACGTGTCGTCACATGGTCGTCTCACCAGCTATTGCTTTTGCAACTATTGCTATCGTATAGGGATAAAGTAAAGCAATTACATGGCACTTGCATCTTATGCAAATAAAGAGACAACCATAAGGCTCTTGCCAGTTGCTGATAACTTTAACAAAGCATGATCATCTCATACAACAATTTATATCTCATCACGTCTTGACCATATCACATCACAACATGCCCTGTAAAAACAAGTTAGACGTCCTCTACTTTGTTGTTGCAAGTTTTACGTGGCTGCTACGGGCTGAGCAAGAACCATTCTTACCTACGCATCAAAACCACAACGATAGTTCGTCAAGTTAGTGATGTTTTAACCTTCACAAGGACCGGGCGTAGCCACACTCGGTTCAACTAAAGTTGGAGAAACTGGCACCCGCCAGCCACCTGTGTGCAAAGCACGTCGATAGAACCAGTCTCGCATAAGCATACGTGTAATGTCGGTCCGGGCCGCTTCATCCAACAATACCGCCGAATCAAAGTATGACATGCTGGTAAGCAGTATGACTTGTATCGCCCACAACTCACTTGTGTTCTACTCGTGCATATAACATCTACGCATAAAACCTGGCTCGGATGCCACCGTTGGGGAACATAGTAATTTCAAAAAAATTCCTACGCACACGCAGGATCATGGTGATGCATAGCAACGAGAGGGGAGAGTGTTGTCCACATACCCTCGTAGACCGAAAGCGGAAGCGTTAGCACAACGCGGATGATGTAGTCGTACGTCTTCACGATCCGACCAATCCAAGTACCAAACATACGACACCTCCGAGTTCAGCACACGTTCAGCTCGATGACGTCCCACGAACTTTGATCCAGCAGAGCTTCATGGGAGAGTTCCGTCAGCACAACGGCATGGTGACGGTGATGATGTTGTTACCGACGCAGGGCTTCGCCTAAGCACCGCTACGATATAATCGAGGTGGAATATGGTGGAGGGGGGCACCGCACACGGCTAAGAGATCAAGAGATCAATTGTTGCATCTAGAGGTGCCCCCTGCACCCGTATATAAAGGACCAGGGGGGAGGCGGCCGGCTAGGGGAGGGCGCGCCAGGGAGGGGTCCTACTCCTACCGGGAGTAGGACTCCCTCTTTTCCTAGTTGGAGTAGGAGGGGAAAGGAAGGGAAGGAGAGAGAGGAAGGAAAGGGGGGCGCCGCCCCCCTCCCTGTCCAATTCGGATTAGAGGGGGAGGGGGCGCACGGCCTGCCCTAGCCGCCCCTCCTCTTCTCCACTAAGGCCCATCTTGGCCCATTAAACTCCCCGGGGGGTTCCGGTAACCCCCCGGTACTCCGGTATATGTCCGAAACTCCCTGAAACTATTTCGGTCTCCAAACATAGTCGTCCAATATATCGATATTTATGTCTCAACCATTTCGAGACTCCTCGTTATGTCCATGATCATACCCGGGCCTCCAAACTACCTTCGGTACACCAAAACACAAAAACTCATAATACAATAGTCACCGAAACTTTAAGCGTGCGGACCCTATGGGTTCGAGAACTATGTAGACATGACCGAGACATGTCTCCGGTCAATAACCAATAGCGGAACCTGGATGCTCATATTGGCTCCTACATATTCTACGAAGATCTTTATCGGTCAAACCGCATAACAACATACGTTGTTCCCTTTGTCATCGGTATGTTACTTGCCCGAGATTCGATCGTCGGTATCTCAATACCTAGTTCAATTTCGTTACCGGCAATTCTCTTTACTCGTTCCGTAATACATCATCCCGCAACTAACTCATTAGTTACAATGCTTACAAGGCTTATAGTGATGTGTATTACCGAGTGAGCCCAGAGATACCTCTCCGACGATTTGAGTGACAAATCCTAATCTCGAAATACACCAACTCAACAAGTACCTTCGGAGACACCTGTAGAGCATCTTTATAATCACCCAGTTACGTTGTGACGTTTGGTAGCATAAAAAGTGTTCCTCTGGTAAACGGGAGTTGCATAATCTCATAGTCATAGGAACATGTATAAGTCATGAAGAAAGCAATAACAACATACTAAATGATCAAGTGCTAAGCTAACGGAATGGATCAAGTCAATCACATCATTCTCCTAATGATGTGATCCCGTTAATCAAATGACAACTCATGTCTATGGTTAGGAAACTTAACCATCTTTGATTAACGAGCTAGTCAAGTAGAGACATACTAGTGACACTATGTTTGTCTATGTATTCACACATGTATTATGTTTCCGGTTAATACAATTCTAGCATGAATAATAAAAATTTATCATGATATAAGAAAATAAATAATAACTTTATTATTGCCTCTAGGGCATATTTCCTTCAACCGAGAGGGTCCAGTGATACCTCTTCGATACACGGAGTGACAAATCCTAATCTCGGTCTATACCAACTCAACAAACACCATCAGAGATATCTGTAGAGCATCTTTATAATCACTCAGTTACGTTGTGACATTTGATAACACACAAGATGTTCCTCTGGTATTCGGGAGTTGCATAATCTCATAGTCTGAGGAACATGTATAAATCATAAAGAAAGCAATAGCAGAAAAACTAAATGATCAGCATGCTAAGCTAACGGATGGGTCTTGTCCATCACATCATTCTCTAATAATGTGATCTCGTTCATCAAATGACAACACATGTCTATGGTTAGGAAACTTAACCATCTTTGATTAACGAGCTAGTCTAGTAGAGGCATACTAGGGACACTCAGTTTGTCTATGTATTCACACATGTACTAAGTTTTCGGTTAATATAATTCTAGCATGAATAATAAACATTTATCATGATATAAGGAAATATAAATAACAACTTTATTATTGCCTCTAGGGCATATTTCCTTCAGCAACTTGCCGCCCCTAGTCGTCGTGTGGTTCAGCAACTCGCCGCTCCAGGGCCACTCGATGAGGAGTGGTGAGTTGCTCCACGACAGCATGATGAGGAGCACGGCGACACAGACGTCATCGCTACCATCGACGACCACGCCTCCCGTGTTTGCGACCGCTCCTCTCGTGACTGTGACCGCGCCTCTCATGCCTGCGACCGTGTCATGTAGGCAGAGACATAAGCCGGGTGCATAGAGAGCGATGAGTCAGTGGCCGCTGCCATTATCGAGGAGAAGTAGAATACGGGAGTCCGTCCCCGCTTGGGTCCCATGAAGGCCACCGCCTAGGCGACAACGACGTACGCAGCTGGAGTCTTGCCCGGTTCTTCTCTTTCAAGAACCTCCGTCGATCCCACATGAGCTCCACGGAAGAGAAGGCGCCATCTTCCCCTCCCACGGAAGCATCAGTCGGAGGTTTCACTCCGCTGAGTGGTGGAGAAGCGAGCCATCCTTTCCGCTGAAGCATATACCTCCGAGGATCCTGACAGAACGATGATCAGGCTGCCGGACATGAAGAAGGCAAAGGGATCCGCTGGCAGCGATTTAGATTATATATTATTATACCTCCAAAGCCGGACTAGCCATGTTGATGTAAATGTACTGAAATCCGTCATATTTATATGAAAATCCGGCTTTTTATATAAAATCAGTCATGTTTATACAAAATCCGGCCGTATTTGCATGAATAGTTGTTGTAAAAATGTATACGGCTGCTGTTGGACGACGTCTTCCGCATCCATGTCTGTAGACTGATCCTCCTGTTTATGAACAAATGCGGAAGGATTTTTCGCGTGTTGCCCGTTGGAGATACCCTTAGTACGGCGAAAGAAAATACTAGCATGTTGTCATGTTGCCGATCAGGATGAGTTTCCCAACGTCGCATGTGAATGTCGTGCTGTATGTCCGGAGATCGAACCCGATTCCATGGGTGAGCACGGCATGTCCTCGGCACACACACCAGGGGAGAGGAGGGTGAGCACGTGATAGACGTATTAGCAAAAGAAAAACAAGGAGAAAATTCCTTATTTGACACTGTCTTAAAATCTGGTTCCTTATTTGATATTGGAAAAGTTTTTCTTTCCTATTTGACACTAATCCTAAATTTTATTCCCTATACGACACTTCCGTCCATTTTGAGCCTAAATGATACCTAAAAAGATGATTTTGCCCCTCATGCGGTATGTGTGTGCGCGCGCGTGTGTGTTGTTGCGTGTGTGGGTGCACGCGCACATGTGTGCTGCCGCTGCATGTGTGTGTGTGTGCATGTGTGCTGCAGTGTGTGTGTACGTGCGCGTGTGTGTGTGCTGTTGCGTGCCTATGTGCTGTCTGCGTGTGTGCGCGTGCATGTGTGTTGCTGCGTGTGTGTGTGTATGCACGTGCGCGTGCGTGTTGTTGCGTGCGTGCGTGCACGTGCGCGTGCGTGTTGTTGCGTGTGTGTGCGCGCGCGTGTGTGTGTTGGTGCATGTGTATGTGTTGTTGCATGTGTTCTCCTGCCCTCGCACTGATGCTGTGTGTGTCCGCTATTGCCCCCCACACACATACCACATGAGGGGCAAAAGAGTCTTTTTAGGTGTCATTTAGGCTCAAAATGGATGGAAATGTCATATAAAGAATAAAATTTAGAACTTGTGACCATTGTTGAGGAAATCGTTAACTGGTAGCTGCTCGGTTGGCTAGCGAGTAGGGGGTTAATCGGCTAATCGGCAAGTTAATCGGCCATTTAATCAATTAATCAGATGATTTTTTGGTTTATCGGCTACTCGGTGACCCTATGAGTAGGGATTAATCGGCAAGTTAACTGGTTAATCGGATGAATTCTTGAATAGGGCTTGTGACAAATAGGGAAGAAAAACTTTTCCAGTGTCAAATAAGGAAGCAGATTTTAAGATAGTGTCAAATACTCCCTCCGTCCGCCAAAGAGTGAACGTCTGGCTCGAGTAATTTTCCCAAAATAAGTGAACGTCTGGCTCCGCAGCGATCCACCGAGGTAATTTTACGTTCACCCCCTCGGTCGACGCCTCGAGGCAACCGCAGCGGTCCACCACCCAATCCACTCTCCCAGTTCGCTAGGAGTCAATCCTCCAATCCAAGGCAGTCGCTGGCCATCGAGAGAGTAATGGCGGCCAGTCTATATAAACTTCCAGTACGGTGTGTGCCTCACTGGAACCATGGCGGGCGGCGGAGCGGGCGGATGAGCGGAAGCCGGCGATGGCCATCGAGTTGAGGCCTTCGTGACGGCCGGCGGCGCAACACGCGACCGCGGAGGATCTGGTTCTGGAGGCCCTCACCGTGCTCGTGCAGCCAAGTTTCGACCGCGTCCGCCCTCGTACATCCGTTGGCGGCGGCAATTCGGTTGCGGCGCCAAGATCCTTGACCTGGACGAGGAAGTAGGGGCTGATGGTGAAGCAGGTGTAGGCCGTGGAGGCGCTGTACCCGGCGCTGCAGCGGGTCATGCGGCTAACCAGGTCGGCACGGCAGCAGGTGTTGGGCAGGTCAGCGCATCCGTAGGTGTTGGGCAAGACGGCACAGCGGCATCAGTGCGTCCCGCGGCTGACCATGACACAACGGCCGCAGGTGCTGGGGATGTTGCGGAGAAGATGCACAAGCACTACTAGCTCCATAAGTTGGCTGGATGCAATCTTCAATTAGTTTGGCTGAATGTAGTAAGTATGGCTGGATATTTTTATGTTCTGCAAGTATGAAATATGTTCTGCAAGTATGAAAATCGATTCGTACTATTGGAGTATGGAAGATATTGTTACTATGGATGATCTATTGTTATGGTGATTAGTGTCCTGGTCTCTAAAAATATTTTTTGGTTATGGATGATCTCTTGTTACGACAGTAATTTTAAGTTGGATAAATGGTACTATGTTGATGAATAAACAATCAAGTCCTGATCTCTAAAATTAAGGCTTGACTGTTGTAATACACTCTGTCTCTGTAGCTACTTCGAGTGCACAGATGATGGACTTTTAGATTGTCAAATTTGTTCAACTGATTTGACATGAAAATAACTCTGACTATGCATGGATATTTTAGATTGTCTATTTTTCTTAATAGAACTGGGATGAAGATTACTTTCGCTATCGATGTTAGATGATGCATAATTTTAGATTTTTCATTTTGTTCCAATTCTAAGTTGGATAAATAATTGGATAAACAAACAATGAATTGAATAAGCAGTTGGATAAATAATTTTAACACAATGCCCAGCATTACAAAAAGCTACCACTTCTACTAGTACAACTTCTAGGCGGCTAAGGTCTGCATCATGCTCTCATACAGAGATTGTAGTGCTATTGTTACAACATTTAGTTGGATAAATAAGGTATTATCTTGATGAATGAACAATCAATTCTTGGTCCATATAGCTACTTCGATTGCACAGGTGATGGACTTTTCGAGTGCACAATCATGATGATCTCTTGTACCAGATGATGATTTTGATCAACTGATTTGGTACGAAAATTACTCTAGCCATGGATACTAGATGATGAATAATTTACATTCTTTATTTTATGATGCATGGCTAGAGAGTAATGCTGGAAGTGGCATGAAAATTACTCGATTCTAGATGATGCATTTTTTTAGATTTTCAATGTTGTTCCAATTTTAAGTTGGATAAACAAATGATGAACTCAATAATAGTTGGATAAACAATTTCAACCCAATGTCCAGCATTACAAAAGTAGTCACATCTAATATTAGAACTTCTAGTCGGCTAAGATCTGCAAGATGTTCTCATAGAGTTCGCGATCACAATCTAAAACATTAGGAAGATTTCCTGCACGTTCTAGGCCATCCTTGTACATGTGAGGGGTCTTGTAGTTGTTGCCTCCACCTCTCTTCATGACCTCAATTAAGCAGCTTTGTAGTGTAAGAAAAATCCTGTTTATCTTATCGGCATCATAGGCATCATATTCCTACTGCACATTGCTGATTAGCTGATCTAAATTGTTAGAGACCAATCTATCTGACATGGACTGTAGTGAGGAAAATAGGCCAAGGTCTAGGATATTCATATCCGGTGAGTTCGAAGGCTGTTGCATGAGGCGAATATCAAGCCCAGTTTGGGCAACAGCATTAAGGAAACCTGGGTCATTACTTGGGACATGTGAGGGTGCATTGTCTTGCTGGATCCATATCGTCTCACCTGCGAGCTCTTAAGGCCAAACTGCTTGAATAGCTGGTAGTACCTTTTGAATCAAAAACTCCCTCGATACATCTCTCTTAACTGAGATTGTTTTCGTGATTAGTGTCCCTCTTGGACGGTAATCACTTTTCCTTGGCGCCGGCTCCTACAACCACCAAAGCAACTGAAGTTAGATCAAGTACTGATGTGCATAATAAATAAAAGGACTACAGGTTCAAATTAACCTTTTTGATAAAGGGCCAAATGCCTATCTTCCCATCAAAATGCAAATACCTTCTGCATTGTATCTAGGCCTGGCTATAGCAACCAAAAACATTATTTTGCCAATGGAGTTCTTATTTTGCATGGTCCTATGTGGCTCTTCTTCCGATGGCAGCTTGTAGAATTTCATAGTCTTTTGAGTGGTGTTAAACCACTTTTCATCTATATGTATTATGTTACACATATCTTTGAACGTCGGCCTATTTTGCAAACTTTGTTGGTCAAACATAGAGAGACAAAACCGCAGCCTAGCCTTTTTGTTTGCTTCCTTCAAATATGGTTTGAGTGAGCTTGAATGCCTATCGAGCAAGCTGTCCGTAAACATCCTATGTAGTGTGCTTTTCTTCACACCCAAAGCTCTTGCGAGACTGCGTATAGTTCTCCTTTGGCTGCGAGGAATCTCAGGAACCATACTGAGGTCAACTACAATCCTTTTGCGCCCACAGTTTTTCGGCTTCCTTGATCTTACATCAACGGGTATGCCTTGTCGAAGGCACTCCTTCACTCTCCTCCAAACACGTCTGACCTTCTGCACCGAAACATGGAACATGTTTGCAACTTCTCTGGTTGTGGTCTTCTTTAATTTCCGATTGACACTTCTTGCTAGCAATTCTTCATAAATACCGGTCCTTTGCAAATCTGTTAAGTTCTTGTATTTGCCTTCATTATGAATTTGCTCATTATCTTGTTGCTCTTGCTCCACATAGATGTCTTCTTCTGGTGCTGAATCATACATGGCTTCATCTGCTGAATCGTCAAGCTCGTCTTCCTCAAATTGAATCTCTATATCGCCTGCATACACATCATAGTCTTCCTCGTCAACTCGAAGGTTATGTAGAGCTTCATCCATTGCTTGCACTTCCTCTTCCATGCTCTGGAAAACACCGCCTTGGCCTTCAAGTTCATGGTCTACAAGGTGAGGTTATGTGAGTAGTTTAATAAGATTATAATTAAACATTCATATATGCTATAACTAAATTATTTTACTAACCCGATTCATCTGATTCATGCAGGTTCTCTTCTCCATGGGCAACATCGGCATCATGTTCCTCTTCTCCATGGGCAATATCAGGCTCAAGTTCGTCCTCTATGGCGAAGAAGAATCATCAACATGTGCACATGAACAAGGAGAACAAAGGAGTAGATGATCAAGATGTACCTGGGTCCATGTTCAGATCGATTTGGTGACCAACCTGGAGCTCTTCCTCATGCAAGGGAGACTCATGTTCATCTTCTCCGGCGAATTGGTGGCCGGCCTGGAGTACTTCATGCAAGTGAGGCTCAAAACTGACATGGAGTTCTTCATGCAAGGCAGCCTCAAGTTCGTCCTCTATGGCGAAGAAGAATCATCAGCATGCGCACATGAACAAGGAGAACAAATGAAAAGATGGTCAAGATGTACCTGGGTTCAAGTTCAGATCGATTTGATGACCAACCTGGAGCACTTCTTCATGCAAGGGAGTCTCATGTTCAACTTCTCCCTCTTCTCGTGCTATGTTCAAGTCAATGGCCATGGTCTGTCTGTGTGTTGTACTACTTGGTCTGGTGCTAGTGTGCTGGCTTTATAGCTGTGTATAGTCTCTTGGCCTTCTAAATTTGAAATCTGGGCTCAATTATGTAATCTGGCGCTTCTAATTCTATAATCTGGCGCCATATTGTACTAGTACTCCCTCCGTTTTTATTTACTCTGCATATTAGAGTTGACTGAAGTCAAACTTCGTAAAATTTGACCAAGTTTATAGAAAACAATATAGACATTTATCATAATAAATCTATACGATGTGAAAGTATATTTAATAATAAATCTAATATTGTTGATTTGTTATTGTATATTTTAATATTTTTATATATAAACTTGGTCAAAGTTTGTAAAGCTTGACTTTGACCAAAGCTAATATGCGAACTAAATAAAAACGGAGAGAGTACTCAGCTACTAGTTGTACATGGTGGGAAGTGCTGTGGCGGGAAGAAAATTCTGTTGGCAAACTTGTGTTTTACTACTCCCTTCTCATTTATTATCAACGGGAATCGAAGCTTTGGTAAAGCTGTTGGCACCTTAATTGAGTGATGGGAGAGCTTTTTTGTAAAATCCTTAATTTGTTTTGGAATACCCAGACGTTCACTCTTTGGCTGACGGAGGGAGTAAGGAATTTTCTCAAAAACAAACGGGATGCTGCACAGCAACCGGAGGAGAGGAGGTGCAGCGAGAAGAAGAAGCACACGGGCAGGGAGGGCATTTCTTCTCTTGTTTTCCTCACGAACCAATGGAATAAAAGCAGCAGCACCTGGCTCGGTTGTGCTCGTGTCGCATAGGCCGAGGCGATGGCGCTAGAAAACCGGTCGGGTCGTCGTCTCGCGACCGACCATAAAAAGGGCCCCAATAATGGCAGCTTTTAGCCCCACGCTAATCTCCCGTTCCTTGCCTCACATTTCGGCCAGGCCACCGCGTCCCACCCCGTGCGCCCCCGCATCGCCGCTTCCTCTCCTCCCCTTCCCTTCCGAGAACGCACGTCAATCCCGCCATCGCCATGGCCGCGCTGGCCCGCGCCTCGCTCCTCCGATCCGCCGTTCGACGGCTCCGGGCCTTCTCCGCGGCCGCCGCCGAGGGCGCCGCGCCCCGCCGCGACGCGAGGGCGGCCGATGCCGCCACGGTGGCGGCCGCGCTGGCTGTCGGGTCGGGGCTGGGGATCTGGCTGCTCCCCCCGTCGCCGCAGCCGCTCGCGGACTCGGGTCAGGGGGACTTCGCCGTGGCGGACGCGGGCTTTGGGGACGTGGGCGCCGCGGAGGAGCGCGAGGAGGAGAAGCGCAGGTTCCTCTTCCGCGGTGCGTGCCCTTGTTTTTGATCTCTCGTACGGCTGCACCCATGCATTATATAATTCGCAAAAGCTTTACAGCCTGATCAATTCATGTGCCTCTCACGCCTAGTTTCTGGTTGGAATTTTGCGAAGTTTCCGTTTGGAATTTTGTGAGCCAAGTTTCTGCTTGGAGTTTTGTGAGGAGAGAGAAACGATTTCCGTATGGATCGGCCACCGGACGAATAGCGCTTTTCCTCCGATCATATGCCGAGCGAACATTCTCGCCATTTGTTGTCCTCAATCAATCCTAATGCTCATATGACGGATTCCTGGAAGCGGAGCAATTGCTCACCGTCCTTTTTCTTCGCTTCGCTTTGCAGACTCATATCGCAGAAGGGTGTTCTTCAACTATGAGAAGCGCATTCGGACGCGCAGCCCTCCTGAGAAGGTAACGATGTCATGCTGCATGCTATGTGATTCGATAAACTAGTACTGTTCTAATTGTGGTGTTCTCCTTGATAGATCTTTGAGTACTTTGCGTCCATCCGAAACCCGGAGGGCGAAGTCTACATGTTACCTGCCGACTTGATGAGGGCTGTTGTTCCCGTTTTCCCTCCATCCGAATCTAATATTGTAAGGGAAGGAAGACTCAGAGGGGAGCGCAACCCTGGCGAGCTACAGTGCGCTCCTTCTGAGTTTTTCATGCTGTTCGACACAAACGGCGATGGGCTCATCTCCTTTGCCGAGTAAGTGGTTCTGACTTCAGCTGAAATGCCTAGCATATTTTCCATTTGATGTGGTATCCAATTTTCTACCAGATAGGAAGGTTTTTGTAGTTTGTTCAATTATTATCATACACTTTGTAGTGTAATACTCCCTCCGTTCCTAAATATAAGTCTTTTTAGACATTTCAAATGGAATACAACATACAGTTGTATGTAGACATATTTTAGAGTGTAGATTCACTCATTTTGCTTCGGATGTAGTCACTTGGTGGAATCTCTAGAAAGACTTATATTTAGGAACGGAGGGAGTACTTCACAAGCCTATTGCGCTTGAATTTTCTTAACGAGCATGCATGCTTATAGATAATAATACATGTAGGTATATAGGTGCCACTATGGTATTAGGGCATTGAGAATGGGTTTTCAGCTCCCAGGTGCCTAGTCACCCTCTATTAACAGTAAAATAAAAAAATAGAAAAAATCAAAAAATTCTGAAACATTGCAACATCAAAGATGATCAAACTTTGTAGGTGCTTGTAAGTTTTCATGCCGGAAAACCATTCGAGGAGCTCTACACACGAAAAGATTTCAGTGCTTGAAGTTTTGAGCACTTTTAGCACTGAAATCTGAAACTCGTTTGCACACATTTCTCTACATGATATTTTGGCATGAAAACTTGCAAGAACCTACAAAGTTTGACCATCTTTGATGCCGCAAAGTTTCAGATTTTTTTCCTCTTTTTTTTTTTGAATTTACTGTTCATAGAGGGTGCCACCCGGGAGCTGTTACACTTTTCTCTTAGGGCATTAGCATTTGCATGCCGCTACCTGTTAGTCTTACAAGTGTGGTTTCATACTTTCTGCAACCATTAGTGATATCAGCTCAATGCATTTCTTTAACTGCTTATGTTGCCTTGTGCAGGTATATCTTTTTTGTGACATTGCTTAGCATTCCTGAGTCGAGCTTCAATATAGCTTTCAAGATGTTTGACCTTGACCACAATGGGTAAGCTATCTTCCAGCCGCTGGAACCAATTTAAATGTATCATTTCACTCTTGAGATTGATATAACTCTGTTCTTCAAATAGTCTTATCTCAGATTAACTATGATGTTGATTTGTAGTCTTTGTAGCTAGTGACATGTGAAGGAAATAAATATTCCTGCATTTTCTTTTCTGTTGAGAGCATGGCTAATAATATAACCACTTGCTGGCTCTCTCATTGCCACATCATTTCCAGTCAATCTAATAGCCTACTCATATATGTAATAGTTAGCCATAGATATATACTATGTAATTAGTTTATGTCCCACCTCATTCTCTCACGAAGTCATAAATCT
Organism: Triticum urartu; assembly: GCF_003073215.2. NCBI lineage: Eukaryota > Viridiplantae > Streptophyta > Magnoliopsida > Poales > Poaceae > Triticum > Triticum urartu. The sequence continues at coordinate 399,788,317 of NC_053027.1, read as the reverse complement.
ACAGCGCACTCTTCTTCTCTCTCTTTTCCTCTCTCCTCCAACTCATCTCAAATCTGATGTGGTAACTCTTATAGCCTGCTTATGTCACCTTATTATGCTTCCTCTGGCTGGACTTGATAAGTTTTGGCGATTAGAATTTCTGATATGCTCTGGTAGCAAACAAATGACTCTATACATTTAGCATAAGTTCAGTAGAAGCGCATGCCAACTGAAAAAGTACTGTGTCCATGCGGAAACCATACATTAGATGTGTGGGGCTGACCTACTACCCATTTTGCTTTTCTTAGTAAGAAATCCAGCCCATTAGATTTATCAAGTCACTATATCATGGTTCTATTTTCAACATAGACCATACATTGAGTCCAAGAGGCCTGCGAATAATTTTGCGCAAGCAGATCACTGAGGCAATTTAAGCCTATAGATAGTATAGACCAAGTATCTAAGAATATAGCCCTTAGAATACCATGCTTTAGAGTCCACCTGGAACAAATTCTGATAGGGAAAAGAAAGATGTGGCACTCCTAAGTGGCAGTTCTTTCTTTTGCATTTGTTTTATTTTTTAATTTTAAAGCTCACTGAAGCCGTTAAAGGTATGCTTTCCTCTTTTCTATGGGATCTACGCAAGGATCCATTTAAATATTTCCGTGTTTGTGCTTTATTGTTGTTTACATGTCACCATTGGCGTGCAGAAAAAGACCTGCTTTCTGATCCGTGTTCAATCATCTCACTTGTTATTTCATGATGCAGAAGGGTATGAACCAAATTTGGCAAGATTTTTCTCTGTTAATTCAGTATTCTCATATGCTATTTATCATTCTCAGGGAGATAGATAAAGAAGAGTTTAAGAAAGTAATGGCTTTGATGAGGTCCTATAATAGGCAAGGAGCTGCCCACAGGGATGGGTTACGTATTGGACTTAAGGTTGGTCAGCCAGTGGAAGATGGTGGATTGGTTGAGTACTTTTTTGGCAAGGATGGCAGTGACCATCTACACTATGAAAAGTTCTCTGATTTTTTGAAGCAATTACATGACGAGGTGATTTTTTTCCTTCTTAATCTTTTGTTGAAATATTTATGTTTCAGCATCTTATTACTGATGCAACATTCTCAGTACTCCTGTGTTGTGGGTCATGTAACCCATTTTGTGCGTGCATGTATTCATGGATATTGTTCAGTCACCCAAAAATCCAGCATTCTGTTAACATATGTGCCAACTCAATTTCTAAGCTGCACAGTTGTCTCTAGGAACAGTGATAAACACAAGTAGGACATATCTTCAAATTGCATACTTAGTACAAAGAGTCAAAACACAAGATGTACTGAACTTGTTTTTGTGTTGTTTGATGTGTTGTCTCGGAAGCATAAAACCGTGTGATGGTCAAAATTTTGACGACACTAATGCTCCATCAATTTTATTTTGCACTAGCAGTGAAATTAGTGAAGCTTGTTTATTTTATTCTACCTTCTAATATCCACAGTGACCAACCCCCACAGAGACATAAATCCAGATCTATAAACCCTTTTAATGGCATTGTTTTTTGTTCAATCATCTTCAGATTGTTCGCTTGGAGTTCAGTCACTATGATGTAAAATCATCCAAGACAATATCTGCGAAGGACTTTGCATTATCCATGGTTGCTTCTGCTGACATGAATCACATAAACAAGCTACTTGACAGAGTTGACGATTTTGATGAATCTCCTGATGTCAAAGATCTGCGCATTACCTTTGAGGTTTGACAGTTTGCTATCCGATATCCCAGTTATATTTCTTGAGCCAACCGTGTTTTAGAAGATCATTGTTGTTATTTGGAAATTCAGGAGTTCAAGGCTTTTGCTGATCTGCGGCGAAGATTGGAACCATTTGCAATGGCTATCTTCAGCTATGGAAAAGTAAACGGTTTGTTGACAAAGCAGGATCTGAAACGTGCTGCAACTCATGTATGGTCTTCCATAATTGTACTTATAGATGTAGTCTGAAATACCTAATTTCACTGGAATTATTTCTCTTGAGCTTTCTAACGACAATCACTGGCCTTCTCCCACCGTATAGCCATTCTAAGCTAGCTGGACAGTTAGCTGATACCACTTGGTTATTAGTTCGGATTTTTCAATTGTTTTAATGATCTTTTTTTACAGGTTTGTGGGGTGGACTTGACTGATAAGGTGGTGGATGTCATTTTCCATGTGTTTGATGCAAACTGTGATGGGAACCTAAGCTCAGAGGAGTTCTTGAGGGCACTACAAAGACGGGAAAGCAATATTCGGCAGCCCACCACTCCAGGTTTAATGGGGGTATTCTCCTGCTGGCTGAACTGTACGAAGTGTTCTTTTCAACAGATGCTGCTTCAGTAGAATATATCTTGATACTAACAAGATTAGCCTTCTGTCGCCCTGGGCCACTCTCTATTTGATGTACGTAGGCCACGCTCAACCTATATGAAGTTAGTTACTTCTGTCGCATAACATTCCACTTGCATACATAGCTGGTGTCTCTGATGGTTTTGGTCATGGCAGGAGCTGGAGAACGAGTACAACAACCGCTAGATGTCAGCAGACACGATCTTGTTGTACATATTGTCCTGCTGATCAAAGTTGTCCAATTATGTAGTAGCTGTAAATAACCCAATTCTGTTCTGGCCCAAGGGCTCAGTTGACAGATCTCTCCCACTGATGTAATGAACCTGTGACTTTGAACCTCGTTTACTGTCTCCCAACTCCCTGTGTCCTTGTGTTCTCATGATGGCAAGGGCTTACTACCAGACAAACATATGCAAGAATAGTCGACTAGATCTTTTGTACTTTTATCTTCAAATTTCTCCTGTTACTCATCAGGTTAGAAACTATACTCCCTCCGTAAAGAAATATAAGAGCTTTTAGATTACTATTTTAGTGATCTAAACGCTTTTATATTTGTTTACAGAGGAGTAGCATTGTGCGCTTCCACTTTTTTTGGGTGTCAAATACACCCTATGTGCATATTAGGTTTTCCAAAAGTCAAATATTTCTATGTTCGACCAGTTTCTAGAATAAATTATATCAACATTTAAAATACTAAATAAATAAAATATAGAAGTACACTTCGTAAATCTGATGGTACTAACTTTGTATTGTGCATGTTGATATTTTTTTTCATATGTTTTGTCCCATCGTTTGCAACATTTTTCCTATCGGTTGCAACATCGTCTTGCTAGTTGTAGCATGTTGTCCGTCACTGCTTGTAGCACGTCATCTCACCGGTTGCAACTTCCTTAATTGACGGTTCTAGCATTTTTTAGTTAGAATGGTTGTAACATTTGTTGTTATACCGTCGCAACATTTTTCGTTGCCGTTTGTAGCATCCAGCCGCGTGGCAAAAAAAAAGAACTATGCTGATGTCACTCGATTGATACTTTGTTAAGTAGTATTTGTCGACCGAGTTTTAGACACATCCTTTGTCAAACATAGACACATTTGACTTTTAATAAACAAAATATGTACTAGTAGTGTTCAATTCAGTTTCATGCAAATAGCACTGTGACCAAAATTTCTTCCGACCGACAATTCCTACAAAATCAAATACTACACACGATAGATGTACATACAGACACCGACACCGGGAATCAGTATGGTAGCCTGACGTTGAGCCTCCTGAGCCAGATGGAGTGCAGCACCATGTGAATCATGTCGAACCGCCTCGCCGGCCGGTGGAGCACGAAGTGCCGCTGCGCCTGCAGCACCCTGGCATGCAGCACACGGTACCTCCTCTCTGACACGCCCCGCAGGATGACCTTCAGCTCCGGTATCCTAGCCGCCGGCACCGTCACCGACATCTTGCTCCAGTCCAGCACGTCACTGAAGGGCAGCGGGTACCCCTCCGAGATGATCACCGGCACGCAGCCGGCGAAGACAGACTCCACCACCCTCGGGCTCGCCACCTCGAAGCCGCTGGGGCAGAGGCAGAACCGCGCCCTGGCCATGAGCACGTGGTAGTCCTGCCCGGCGTGGAGGTACTCGTGGACGTGCATGTCCGGGTCCTCTGCCGACCCAGTGCTGCAGGAGGCTCCTGCGTATCTCGCCGTGCATCCCGCCGGCGAAGAAGGCGAGTGTCGTCCGGTTCTCGGGCGGCAGGCCGAACGTAGGCCTGCGGAGGACGCCGTCGGCGAGGTTCACCTCCGGCAGCGTCGCGTCCTTCCTGGGCCTGAAGCCCTCCGACGTGTTGGCGTTGCACAGAACCCGGATGGTGTTGCCGTAGAGCTGCCGGTTCCCCTCCGAGACCAGCGGCGCCCAGTCGTGGCACGACACGAGGACGTGGTCGGCGCCGCCGGACCGGTTCCAGTACGGGTGCCTCTCGGCGACGACGTGGACGTAGTCCGCGACCAGGCGGCGCAGCGGCGCGAGGTAGGCGGTGGTGTTGAGGCGGTAGACGTAGTGGACGAGGTTGCACACGCTGATGGGAAGCAGGAAGACGTTGGCCTCGACGGGGCGGCGCGCGGCGAAGCGGTTCCGGGGGTCCTCTATCTCGTACAGGAACTGGCCCTCGATGGAGTAGATGTCGGTGCCCGGCAGCCCGGGCCGAGGTGCGCCAGCGGCGGCTCCCCCTCCTGGTACGTCCATATCTTCATTCTCCTCTCCATCTCCACGTAGCTCCTGAGTCAGATTCACCGCAAAACATCAGTCGCTTAACTTTTTTTTAATGACGATACATCATCGCCGTTGTTTCCTAAAAAAAAAGCTACAGCTAGACAGGTACGACGTACCTGTGGAAGGCCATGGCGTTGCGGTAGATTGCGCCTCGCGGCGCAAAAGCGTCGCCGACGTCCCTGAAGCTCCGTATCCGGCGGACGCTCTCGTCCCTGGGCGCGCGAGTCGCCCGGCAGATGGCCGCCCGAGACCGAGCCAGGCCTTCCTCGATCACGCCTTCAACCACCTATACTAGATCAGAAGCGCGCCTTGGCGCGCGTTGCCCGCCTGAGCACCGTGACCCAGCGTGTACAGATCTTGTACATTCAAGGAAAATCACAGCATTCTTTCAGTACTAAGGAGCTTAGTATAGAGCGCAAACAACAGAGATATACCAAAAGCATGGTAATCTGAGTATACTAAGTCAAAAGGATAATTAATTTGCAAGCACATGACAAAATTTGTTCCAAAAAGCCAGTGCCAGATAGGACAAATTGTTTGCATCAAGTTTAGTAGAAAGCAAAAAGATTCAAGATACCAAAGCCTGAATGTTAATCTCCAAATTCCAGAACCATACATCATTGACAACATAATATAATTAAAATAAGAGAACTTAACATATATGCCATTTCATTATTTATAAGACATAAACAGAACAAATAGTCTCGTATTAAAACTATCAGTAGCATGACAAAATAAAAGGAGATTTATGTACATATCAGAACTGAGACTCTAAATCCCATGTCTCAGTCATGAAATATATTCTTTATCAGATTTGAAGTACCATAATGGGCTAATAATCACCGTCAATGTAGTACATCATGCCTTTCTTTTTCTTCATATATGAACTGGACTTCTCTATTAAATACTCAAATTTCATATCAATGTCTCAGTCGTGAAATATATTCTTTATCAGTTCTCATCGAAACCACTCCATTAGTAATTCGATGCAACAATTTTTGTTTCACTTTGTCACATTAATGAAGTACTAAAACCCTTGTACCTATGTAAGGCTAACTTGCAACGACCAGGACTGTAAGCCAAATGGCAGGCTGGCTGGAGACCCCATCCGGTTCCGGCAGCAAGCTGCAAGTCAATACAATGGGAGGAGCAGAGAGAGAGAGATGTGAACCTGGAGCGGCGTGAGTAAACGGGGGCGCCCCTCACTAAACTTTCACATATTGATTAGGTCTGGAAAAGATTTTAGAACATAGATGCAATCCGACAGAGTATATGTCCTGGCAAGAAGAGAGAAGGAGGTGGAGCACCACATTACATAATTTATTAGACTAAAGAGCAATATACAATATCACAATAATTTGAAGGAGTAATTGCATGCCTAATCATGATCTCAAGAGATGTGACTCTGTACATGTATTTCTTTGATCATTTTTCATTTGAATAACCACGATCTTAAAATTACAATAGTTTGGTTTGATTATAATCAAATAAATCAACCAGCTATGCAAGTACAATAGTTATCTACAGATAGTCACCTCACGCGAGTCATAAATTTCAGGATAGGTACTTACTATGTTTTCTAAGATTGGCATGCATCTTGTTAGAACCAAGGAATACATATATACGCCAGCAGCTAGTGCTCCCAGGCGACTGAAGTATGCTTATGCAGCATCATGAATATCTAAATATATATACGTTACTGAATATATACGATGGATTTACTCTAGTTGTCGTGGTAAAAAGTTCTAAACCTGACTTATATTCTACAAAAAATGCATACCCGATGTGATCCAATGTGTTGTTGGAAATACAATTTTTTAATAAATCATTTGCACATCTCTGACCTCTATGCTCTAGCCATGATTACTATGTAATTACTAAGTTCTTAACTTTCTCTTCATTTATAATTAGAACATGGCATTACTTTGATATATCCCCACCTTGACACGGAGATCCTAAAAAAACCAGGCACATAAGCCTAAAAACAAAACAGTGATAATTACCTTGAGAAAAGACTAATTTGACCCTTGTATCAATCAATAAACCAAATTCTACTCTAGATGGCCACATATTGCCCATTCATAATTTTTATAAGGTGTATTGACCCGGTAACCGACTTTTAGTTATATTAGGTACCGAGCATTGGTCGATGCAACATCAAAGAGCAAAATTGGTTCCTTAAAGAAAATTCACATGGAGAAAGCAAGGAATTTAAACCATGCTGCCAAGGTAAAGCATCCGACAACGCAGAAGGGACAACATAATCCAGAACAACAATTGTAAGCCATATTTTTTTTATACAGTTGAGCCCAGAAGGGCTATTAAGCTAAGTTAGAAATAGTAGTTAGAAGTATAGAGCAAAAACATTAAAGACTACTAAAACCAAGGTATAGTCAACCTACGGGATAATTGATCTCAAGTTGGGTGTCCAGGAACTGATTTGCATCAGGATGTGTGCCGCCTGTCCAGGAAGTGATTTACATCAGAAAGCGCAACGCGTAGTGCCTGTGTAAGGCAATGGTCAAGCGTCTCTCATAGAAGGAGCTGGTTCAACAGAATGCATCAAAATACAGTGCATAGTAAAATATTTATAATAATAGTGGTTAAGTAAAAAAGCATCAAGATTTGACAGGATAACTGATTTGCACTAAGATTCATTACATTCCAAGAGAATGGCACAGTGGTAGCCCAGGATAATCGATTTGCATAAAGATTCGGTACAAAGCAAGATTTACAATATACTAAAAGCACGGCATAATTATAACACAGGATAACCAATCTATTTGATTCTATTATGGTATAGTAATATATTTTATAGTAGACCACATATAGAGAGAGCTTTGATTGAACGCCTTGTCATGTGACTCGCTCAAGCGTGGCGATGTAACGACCTGTTCAACACTGACTGCTAAATTTTTAGTAAAATCACATAGTGCTAAAACAGTATCTAAATCGACAGGCAAACCATGGACCAGGCGTGGAAGTGCAGTGAAGTTATACAAATCCATGTTGATACTAAGGCTCTGGCTTTGATCCATGTAGCAGCCACGATCGACAGCCATGTCAACAACAATTTTCTGGTTGATCTCCCAAACAGTTCTAGTTCAATGATGTAGAAAAATTTAGACACATCTGTAAATTGACGCCTTGTTGAAACTAAAGCGAGGGGTGGTCATATTTCCCGCATCTAGGATCTTGGTGATCTTTTGGACAGAGCCATCTTTCTAGATAACATTATTTTTCAGGACAACAGAGCACATATAAATTTCAGCGATCTTTCAATGCGTTTCAAAGGATGTGAAGAAAAATTGCAGAGTAGGGGGCTCACCTGCTGTTGTAGGCCTTGCTTGGAGGTGCCGGCAGACAGACGGGCTGTGTTGGCCATCAGATCTGGCGCACGCGCGAGCTCGACGGGAGCAGCGGTGCGAGAGCTTCGATGTTGCGGCAGCTCACCTCTTCTTCGTCCATTTTGTGCCGGCGGCCATGCTTTTTCTGGAGACTAATCATATGGAACTTAGAGAATAATAAATTATGAACAGACATCTTCAGAGACTAACCTTGGGTCTAGCTGCTTGTCGACAAAAGGATCACAGGAGATGACTTTGTTAGAAGATGTGCCGACAACCTGCATACAATGATTTACAGAGAAGGGGATGAGTAAGGTTTGTTTGCTCAGGACTGTGCATCAACCAATCACCTAAAGTAATTTCAATAAATAAAAATTTACATATCGACCAAGATAGGAAGCGCGCCCTGGCGCGCGTTGCCCGGCCAAGGCATGATCCAAAATAGTATAGTAGCTCAAAGCTCGACGCATCAAGTTTAAAAAAAAGAAATAGAACAAAACCTACAATTATAGCAAGTTATTTATACAGAAAGCAACACACCCCACAGGTCTTTCATAATAATTAGATCAAGTCATTTGTACATAATGAGACTGGAGGCTGAGTAATGTATAAACAACTGAAAGCCCTTTTGTGCAGCTTCAGTTGCAATAACAATAAACAGTTTTAATGGCACATACAGTACAGACTACATAGTCTGTTTCCCAGCAAGATACCCTGTCCTGAAACAACTTCTGTCTGTTTATCATCAATGGGAGGAGCACACACAGAGAAGAGAAGGAGGAGGTGTTTTGTCACCAGATGATCCTTTTCGTCGGAGACAAAGATGAGGAACTGTGCTTGTTGCCGGCGTCGTCCGTCCCGCTGCAGCTGCCATCACCGCTCCAACCTGGACATGGCTGCACGCATGACAACAGGCCAAGTCAAGAAAAGGCGGCATCTCCCAAACAAAAAGGATGCATGGGAAGGAGGGGCTCACCTCGGCTTGATATCAGACCGGGATCCGCTTGCTCCTCCTACAACGCACAACACGTTGGACAGGGACAGAGGTTGCACAAATACTTTGCCCTGTATCTTATATGAACAACATTATAGGTACAGTCATCCGTAAAATGTGATACTTAAAAAAACATTATAGCTATGAACAACATCCTTGAAAAAGTAGAGCTACACTCAAAACATAATCATGTCACATTGGTTAGCTGCTTGCATATGAAATAAGAAATGTCGAGGAGACTGTAGATAATGTCTAATGGAGAACCCAATCATACTGGTCACTCCAAATCCACAACTTGAGAAAATGTACGGAAATGCAGATATCCGTAAGAATAGAAAGCTTGAAAGGCCTTTAGAAACTGAATACAACTATAGAAGTAAGAAAAAACAATTGTAACTTCAACAGGGTGCATATATCCATCTTTACCTTCTTTTCGAGACATTCAAGCATCAAAGTGGAATTGAACCGTCAGCTGATCAAATAATCGAGATGATTAAATAAATAAGCATCTACTGATAAGATGCACAAACGAGGAGTGGAACAGTAGGAAACTTCTTGCAGACTACAATAAAGCTCAAGGTACATAACTAAACATCCATGCACGGTTAGTTATGAACAACCACTTCTGAGTTACCAACGAATAATTAACTATGTAAAACAGATTTTGGACTATCCAGTGGACTACTAAAAGAATGAAACATCATCTTTCATCCAAAAAAACATCTAAATTCTGAACGACAATCATTAAGCGGGTAGAAATTTTTTATGAAGGGCAAATAACTATAGAAACACAGATGTGCACATTCTATCCATTGTTATATGTCGAAGAAAATAGTAGTCTGTATCACGTTAATACAGTAGTCTGTATAGGTTCTATTCATCGGTGGACAATGCAATGTGACAAAACCAGAAAATTTCATGTAAAATGGGCTTGCATATGGTTTAAAGTAACTATTGTTTGGTATTGCGGGGAGGTTTAAAGTTACTACTTCAACATATATACCAATGTTAGATCTGTTTACACAAAAAATTCCTAGATGCAACGGCCAAGTAAAACAAAATGTGATAAGAAGTTTAAGGATAAGACATATCATGCATATGAGTCATCAAAAGGGAAAGCAACCATGGGAACAATTAGAATAGTCATAAGCAGATATATTGCCATCATGGAGAAGTTGTAAGGTCACAAAACATGCAGACTGGAAGAACAGAAGAAAGCATTTTGTAATGATAGATAAATGTAAACTCACTCACAGTTAGTGAAGACAATATCAAATGAATTAAACCTCCAGTCAAGTGTCCAATGTATGCAGTTCTTTCTGCAAAAAGATACCGATGTGTAAACAACTTTCATATGATATAAAATAACAAGGGACAAAATTAATGAGATGATATTATTAAGTTCCACTGAAAATGAGAAGGGCAGGAAGCGTACAAATTGACAGGTTACCAACAAAGTAAAACATAGCACTAATGTTTTAGATTAAGTACAAAATCAGAACTTCACCATATGAAAAATGCCAACACTATGTCATATACTAAATTTTCTTTCCTTCCTATATTACATGGTGTTGCTAGGCATTTGGTCCACCAGAAAAGTTGGATACACTGAGGCAAACAGTAAACCAAATACTGCACTTGGGTAAAAGCTTGTCCAAAACATTACAAAGTAGTCTTAAGTTTCAAGAAGCAATGTCATCATATAAATCAGAGCAAACATTAGCATACTTTGTTTCTTTGTTATTGACTTTTTGCACAACCATACACTTGATTCTTGTTTTTTTTTCTGGATGTGACTTCCCCTTGGAATCCAATGCACAAGACACTTGCATCCATTCTTGTGATAGAAACAAAATGTATTTTAGTCTTTCTCTGTTAAGCTAAACAAAAAGCTCTTTTATTTTATTTCTGCTCTATTTTGCAAAAAGCTTCATATACGTATAAATACAATCTACAGAATCACATATACTATGAATTTCTCACAATTCAACAGTTTGGTATTTTTAGAGTATATCTGCAATCTATCAGGGCCTTGTATCACGTTAGAGCTAAGACGTGTGTTGTTGACCTGAAGCCATGACCCCTAACTCCAGCCTAGTCATATTGCATAAGGGAGAGGCGAATTGTACCTGTAAGGAACTCAAGTCCAGCTCGCCGTTCGACATGTACCGGACGCCAAAGTCTGTTAACAGTAATTCTCTCGTCACACTCTCTGCATTATATTGGTTCGTTTGCAAAAGGCGAGATGCAGTGTAGGGGTGTGGTATATATGTACTCACGTAGAAGGCGACGACGACGCCGGCGGCGTAGTCAGAGGGCAGCTTGGTGCTGGCCCTGAAGAAGCCGTGGAGCTACACGCCATGCGATGCAAACCTGGAGCCTGAATATACACCCAAAAAAAGCAAACAGAGGCAGGCGCGATGAGGAACAGAAGGCGGCGACAAGAGTGGGAGGATGGATCGATGGATGGAACACAGCAGGGCGCGTACCTGTCCTCTCGTCGAGGGAGATATGAACTCGCTGGCCGCCGCCATGGAGCCTTAGGTTGTAGTCCCCGCTGACCCTGCGAGATCGATCGAAGGTGGCTCACCTTGGGTCGTCTTCTTCCTGGAGGAGAACGAACGCAAGGACGACGGTCTGGTGCTCTCTCTGTGTGGTCGAACAGGAGGTGTCGATGGCCGGCGGCGGATGGCGGCTCGACCTCCCCTGATCATCCTCCTCCTTTCCGCCGCACTCCTGCTCCTCCTGCGGCTGGTATTGATCCTCGCCGTCGACGGTGGCCGCGCCGGCTTGGAAGAAGGGGGGTCGGGGCCGGGGTGGCGCGGAGCGGCTCGAATCAGACCGGCGAGAGGTTGCTGACGAAGTAACGGGCCACGGTGGAGAAGGAGGGGCCGTGGAGATTGGAACGGCGATCGCCGGCGCCGGCGCCGGGCTAGGGATGAACGGGGAGGATAGGGGAGATGGGATCGGCGGTGAGAGCGAGGGACGGAGGGAGGCGGCTGCGGGAGGAGTGAAAGTGAGCGAGAGAAGAGGAGGCGGCGGCTAGGTTTTAGCACGGAGGCCGCTGTTTATTTATAGTCGTATATGGAATGACCAAAATATCCTCGGCGGAATCTAGGAATTACGCGCGGTGGCAGCCTGGGGCGCACACTGTTTCAATCCACGGTGTCACGTCTTTATCCGACGGCCGGCGTCTCTCCATCTCTAGATCGGACGGCCCAAAAGGCATCAACCATCAGATCTGACGGTCAGGAATCGCTAAACTCTGAGGAGGCTGGGGTGCTCCCAGTATGTATCTTACGCGATATATAAGCGCAATGTCAGATCCTACCTAGCTAGCGAACAATTCATCACCGTCACTACACGTTGTGCATGCACGCGTGCTGCAGTAGATTACCTTCTTGTTGATGGCCTGAGTAGTCGCCGGTAGCAGCCTCGCTTTCTGGGGCTCGCCCGGGACGCGCCGCACGAAGTGCTCCTGGTGCCGGTACCTGTACTCTCTGCTATGGCTCCCTGTTCTTCCACCTCCGGAGACAGTTGACGGCAGCACGACGGCCGCTGCCGCGATGACGAAGGCGATAAGCGGCACCGCAATGGTGGCGGCGCGTCCGCCACCGTTCCTCTCCATGCATGCAAGGTCGTAGCGATTAGCGAAAGATCCTTCCGCGGCCAGGCCGCCGGCTACTCGCCTCCTCCCTGGTGTGCAGTGCAGGCGTGCGGCGGTAGGCCAGCGTCAGTCCACCAACCGTCCGCGCTGGGCTACGTGCCCTCTTGACTATGAGCTGCACTAGCCGTTTGCGTGCTTTTTTTACGGGTCTAGCCGTTTGCGTGTTAACAAGAGGCTAATCACGTTTGACTCGGTAAATCTGGTAGGTTCGTTGCATTCTGCATTTGAATCCACAGCTCGCGCGGTGCGCAGCTGATCTCGAGAGATATATCTACGTGTCTACTGCCGCCTCAGCGCAGCGTGTCACTGTGGCAGAGTAAGATGAGGACCAGAAGGAGCCACCCGCGGCGCATCGCGATCGTTTCGAGTGATGCAGTGGATGTGGGCGTCGGTCACCTTCTCCTGTTGCGTACCCACGATTTCAAACTTGGGTGGTTTCTTTTTTCGATGTTATATAGTATACAGTATAAAATCACGTACTAGTAGCAAGAGTGTTTTTCCCTATCACAGTGACAATACCTAAAGCAGCTAAAGAAATGATGAAAATAGAAAATTATTTTACCGTGCACTTGTACATTTTTTTCACGGCCACAAACATGGCATGGGGTCATTATGCTTTAGCCTTTAGTTGTGAGAAAATATCTTGCACATCTATACCAATATAAAAAAGCCCAGAGAGGCAGATCCAATAAATCTGGACTATCCATTCGTGTTAATCCAACAGTCATTATTGTTCTAATGGTGAGTACTAAATATGTTTAGCGTTAAACCTCTTTCTTCTGATCCCCTTCCTTTCCTACGAAAGAAAAGGGAAACTGCCGCACGCACGACGCTGCCTCTCTCCGCCCCAACCGCCTCCGCCCGTCGCACCTTCCCGCTGTCGCCCCCATCACACCTTCAAGAACGCCCTCACCCATCGCCTCCTCCTGTACCGCCTGGCCGCCCGGCGGGACGCCGCCTCCTAATAGACCTCCTGGCCGGCCATCAGGGCACCAAGATCCTCGAGTGCGTCGAGGAGTACACGGTGTTGATCATGGAGGAGCTCGACCCCAACCAGAACGGCTACATCGAGGTCCATCCTTTTTCACCCTTCATCTCTTTCCGTGGAATATTTTGCTTTATGCACAACTGCTCTATAAGCTTACTTGGGTAGTATATTTATTTGATTGACTGGATGTGATCTGGAGGTGTGCTCAGGTTTTATTATAGCATGTTTAGATTTGATCTGAATCTTATCCTATGTAGCACTAGCCTAATTAGTTCGCCGTGGAAGGGGACGATGGCTGTGGAATTAGTGACATCTCCTGGATGATGCGCTATGAAACGACTACATTACACAGTGATATGGAACTTTTGGTAGTAGCTAGGTAGTTGATCAGTTGAGCTGATTTGAATAGATTGCGCTTTGATTTTTGGAATTTTCTTTTACCGGCTTGAGGACAAGGTATTTGCCCCCTCCCTTGGTTACTTGCCTGTATCATTAATTACGTCGGATTTAGTACAATTTTAACTCATTTGTAGGAACCAGCTGGTGGTGTTAGACACACAAATACTTTTGGGAGGAGGCGTTTTGGCTCTCGGGTGCACATGCACCCACATGAACAATAAAATCAAAAAATAGTTTTCCTAAAAAAATCAAAAAATAGTATTTTAAAAAAAAACTGGAATTTTTCATAAATGTTCGTGTTAGTGTCACAAACATGCTTGACGATTTTCATGCAAAACGGAGGAACATCTTTTCGTCGGTGAAAAAAAAACAAATTTGGGTGTGACATTTTGGTGTAACAATTGATGTTCAATTTGTTTTTTTTTTGCACAGGCCAAAATGCTTTACCTTTCTACCTATATTTTCAGGCAGATTTGGATTTTGCAAAGAACACATACAAATTTTGTTGAGATTTTTTTGACATTTCAAAATTCATTTTCCACAAGTAGGAGCACGTGCTCCCGGGAGCCGAATTGTATTTCCGATACTTTTGGTGCTACTTTTCTACAGAAAATTCACGTATACCTTCAAGCCGGATTAAAATTACACGTGCGTTGCACGTGCGCATTTACTAGTAAAATGTAAAAAGCCATCTTTTCAAGTTTGTTGGTAACTGGGACTGGGGCTAGTGAGAGGGAATCAAGCTAGGGATGCTGGCCAACTGGGTCGTGCAGGAGTGTCACAGTGGTGCAGTTTGCCATACTTATAAAAAAATATCATCCTTGCGACAACATAATTTGTCATAAAAACATTTTTTTGCCCCACTTAAAAATTTGACATTTGTTGTTTACCAAATTCCCCTTTTTGATGTAAAGTCATACACCCTAGAAGTTATATGGATCCGCTGCCCCTCGTACCTTGACCCATCCACCACCACCGGCCGACTCATCGTCACTACCACTTGCCGCACCTTGCCCAAATTGCCTCCTTCGTCAAGCCACCGCCTCCGGCATCCAACCAATCCCCTCACACTTTTGCACTGGCACCCTCCCCCCTCCACCCCTCCCTTCCCACACGACATTAAACCTGCACCCATCAACCTATGTCTCACCTAGCATTGTCTCATGAGCAAATGTACATCAACTCTTTGCACGAAGTTAGCAAGCTTTGACAAAAACATAGATGGTTTTTATTTTTTGTTTCGTTTGGGGAAAAAAGTAATCATGAGGATTATCCGAAATATTTTTTAATGTTTGAGGACTACAATGTTTGGCTCAACCTTTGACTGTGAATAGTTACATGCAAGTCATGTAGTTAGTCTTCCTTCTAAACTGCAATCAAACACATGTTTTGATGATGATTGCGTCAAACAATGGTAGGACCTCGTACATTGGAACTCTTGAATTCAGAATATGGGAAAGTAGCTCCGGGTTGGGGAATACTCCTTTTACCATGGCTGAGATGGCTTTATTCACTATATCCCTATCTATCATTTTAGAAATGGTATAATTCTTCCATTTTACTGGATGGAATTTTAACTAGTAGCATCTCATGTCCTTTTCCTTCTAAATTAGCTACTCTCACTTGACTCTTCTAGTGAGCAAGCAAACTGGTCGGGGAATAGGGTCAGATCACAATAAGGATGGGAATAACAATATTATGGCTTAACCCCCTCCCCTTGAAACAAAAGGGTCAACACCTTATGCCCCACATTGAATTCACATCTTGTATGACGGTGTTACGACCTAAGGGTGGCTCACCTTGTCGGTTGCCAGGCCGAGTAGGCTGGCCCAAGGCCCCTTATGTCGGTTCCACCCTAGGCCATCAGTCCGGCCCACGGGCCTCGTAGGAGATGACTCTGCAAGCATTGTTGTCCAAGATAAAGAAGCCAAAACCGTGGAGGATTCCCCTCCACCGACGTAGATGACTAGGTTGTGTAACCCTAGGGGCCCTTGTATGTTATATAAGCCGAAGCCGACGTAGTCGATAGATAGATGCTTTGGTTTGTACATGTACTTTGTACACCCCAACCACAATATGCACAAGCAGGAGTAGGGTATTATCTGTTCTCGAGGGCCCGAAACCTAGGTAACTTGGTCTCTTGTTTCCCTCTGACCTAATTGCTACGCCGGAACACCCTACCAAGGGATCTCATAGAATCATCTCCCACATTGTACCTTTTCTGTTAGTCCATAAGGACCAGGGTATCTGATCTATCAAATCGATTCACTATCGAGAATTTAATAGGAATTTTTTCCAAACAAACACCTGAAATGGGATTTGTAAGTGCATCTAGTGCCCCTTAGTGATTTTGGTGTATTGAAGACTTATAGGTTAAGGGACTAATGTGTTTATGACTGTACACAGGTCCATAAGTCTATGAGGAGTTTGATATTTACAGAGAAAGTCGACCCCTAAAAATGAAGTTCTTCGACTGAAGACTTTGGATTTCTGAAGACTTTGAAAGTGAAGAAATTGGTGCAATCCTGAAGACTTGGTATTCATTCGAGGAACATGAAGCATGAAGACTTTTGTTTTCGTAGTTTCATTTTATCTTTCTTGAGTCATAGGAAACACCGTACTGTTAAAGGGGGTCGAGGAAATACTAAGGAAAAATTTCCATGTGATGCTCAACTCAAATCCTACACCTACCAATCCCTTCGAATGAAACCATTGAAAATCTCATACAGCTCAGTCAATTTCTTCAGTGACAGAGACGAAGTTTTTCTGGTCTCTGAGGAATTTGTTCTGACTGAGGAGTTAGGAATTCGCTAGTGCGGATTGCCTACACGGTGAGGAACATGATAGCCCTGAGGATTTTGCTACTCAAAATTCCGACCGTTGCTGTGCTATGCGCCAGCTGTCCCAAAATATCTATCCACCTAACGGTCATATCATTGAAGGGCATTTATGTCTTATCATGTCGGGCTGCTCCCTAGGCTATAAATAGCCGCCCCCTACAACCACTAGCTGGTTGGCTGCTCCTAGAGAAACTGACACTTGTCATTTGAGAGCAACCCATCCTCCGAGGACTTCGAGTGAAAATCATCAAGTGAGGAAAACCCAAACCCAAACACCTACAAACCCCAAGTGATTGAGCATCACTGAAGAGATTGATCCTGCGTGGATTCGACGCTTGTTACCTTTGAAGACTGTGCGTCTTCCAGACGGTTAGGCGTCATGGTGTAGAGCATCCAAGAGGAAATTGTGGATCACCGAGTGACCAAGTCTGTGAAGGTTTGGAAGTCAGCTGAAGACTTACCACGAGTGATTGGGCGAGGTCTGTGTGACCTTAGCTCAAGGGGAATACGGTGAGGACTAAGTGTCCTGAGCTGCGTGTTCAGGACTGGGTGTCGGGGACTATGTGTCCTCAGGTTTAAATACCTAGCCGCCCTAACCAGACGTACAACTGTCACAACAGTTGGAACTGGTCTACCAAATCATTGTCTTCACCAAGTTACCTGGTTCCATTTCCTCAACCCTTCCATTTCCTCATTTATGTGTTGAGTGCTTGTTCATATCTGTTTGAAGACTTTGACTGAAGATTCTCTCTATTTCCTCAGTTCAATTTCTTCAGTCTGTTTGTCTTATCCTGTGTTATCCTGTGTTTACGCTTTCTGTACTCTGTGCTTGTTTTCATTTCATCATGAAGACCATGCTCATGCACTGTTATGTTTACTTCTGAGTACTTATTCCGCTGCAAGTAGTTCTTCACTCAGGAATTTCCTCACCCGCAAATTCCTCAGTGAAGAATTCATAAAAAATGCCTATTCACCCCCCTCTAGTCGATATAACGCACTTTGTGATTTTGGTTTAACCGCCTGGAGTTTTAGTTATGTCGACCGCAGGTATGATCAAGGTTTCTGCTGGGCATCCTACCTTCGATGGGACGGACTACCCCTACTGGAAGAATAAGATGCGCATGCATCTTGAGGCAATTGATAACGATCTCTGGTACGTTGTGGAGAATGGTGTTCCCTCTGTCACTCCCACCATCAACGCTGCTGATGTGAAGAGATTCAAGCAACTCGACTCTCAAGCGAAGAATGTCATATGTGGCCATCTGAGCAAAGGGCAGTATGGCAGAGTGAGTGCTTTGGAGACAGCTAAGCTTATCTGGGACAGGCTGTCCAAGGTCAATGAGGGAGTCTCAACACAGCGTGACTCTCGAGTTGACGTTCTTCGAAATCTCTTCAACTGCTTCGAAAGACTCGACAATGAAAATGTTCAGCAAATCTTCGATCGCCTCACTGACATCTCAAATGAGCTTCAAGCACTTGGTGCCGCTGATATCACCGACCACGAGGTAGTGAAGAAATTGCTGAGATTGCTTGATTCCTCATTTGATACCTTGGGACTGATGATACAAGAACGTGGAGACTATAAGTCACTTGATCCCGCTGATATCCTCGAGAGACTAAACACTCATGAGCTCTAGCTTGCTGGGAAGAGAGATCTCTATGTACCAAGTTATGGTAGATCACGGGCTCTGAAGGCCAAGGCAGTATCCAAATCTGGTGGTGAAGATTCTGACAGCAGCCTTGATGACCCTGAAGAACTAAGCCAGGAGCTAGCAATGCTCGTGAGGAAGTTTCAAAAAATTTCAAGACATGGTCGTTTTGGTAAATCCTCAAGAGGTGGTGACTTGAGATCAGATTCCTCATCCCATGATTACAAGAAGAGACTCTGCCATAAATGCAAAAACCTGGACACTACATTCAAGATTGTCCTCAGTGGGAAAAGGAATCGAAGAAGAAGAAGAAGTACAAGGATTACAGTTCTGATGATTCAAAGAAGAAGAAGAAATCTTCAAAGTCTTCGTCATCAAGACCCTCAAGGTCCTCATCTCACAAGAAGAGCAGCTCCAAGAAGGCTCGAGCATTCATTGGCAAGGAAATGGACTCTGAGGCTGAATCTGAGGAAAATGAGGAAGAGGAATCTGATGAGTCATACTCTGGTGTGGCGAGCCTAGCCCTCGCTACCGCATTCGTCAGCAAGTCCATCTTCAACTCTGAAGAAAAGGACCTCCCCAACACTACTGATGACGGCGATGAGGACTACACTCCCACCTATTGTTTCATGGCAAAAGGCTCAAAGGTACTCAAATATCCCTCATCTGAATCTAGTGAGGATGAATCTGATGAAAACCTCAAACCCAGTTATTCTAAACTTGCTAAGATTGCTGTGAAACTGCAAAAGGCTCTTCAAAAGGTTCAAAATATGCTAGATAAAAGCGATGATATGTTGGGCGAGGAAATGGATCGCTCTAAAATCTTGACTGAAAATCTTTAGAGACTTCAGTCCAAGTTTGACAACCTTCAAAGTCATCATAACACTCTCTTATCTGATCATGAGAAGCTTTCTTACAAATTCCTTCAAAGAAAGCAAGATCTTGAGAAACTAAGAGTGAGTTATGAAGATCTTCAGAAGGAGCGTGATTCATTACTTGCTCAACAGATCAACGCTACTCAGGATGAATTTGTTCCTTCATGTTTGAAGTGCATTGAACGTGAAACTGCTAATTCTTCACCTGAATGCTCAAATACTTCCATTGCTACAAATTCTTCAACTGCCTCTGCTATCACTAATTCCTCATCTGAGGACATTGCTAGTATCACTGATGATGCAGGACTGAAGGAATTGTATATGATAGTCATGTACAAAAGCCTCAAAGGGCATCAGGCTCTTTGTGACGTGCTTAAAAAGCAGATCCTCAACAGGAACCCTAGGAAAGAGGGTATTGCCTTTGAGAGGAAAATCAATGCTGATGGGACCTACTGGAAACCCGAGCAGTATCGCAAAACCTCATGGGTTGCTGCAAAGGGACCCTGAGTGGATCCATCTACTTTATCTGGCTTTACATGTGAATCTTCATATTCTTCTCATGAGTCCATTGACTCTAACTATAAACTGTTCAAAAATCAGAATGGTGAAGTATTTGCTAGATATGTTGGCACTAACTGCAGGAACGGTCCTCCTATGAAGAAAATCTGGGTTCCCAAAAGGTGCCTTGAAAATCTTCAGGTGAATGTCATCATGACACCACCTGTGAAGAATAGGAACCCCAGATCAAATTCTTCATATGGACCAAATTCTTCATATGGATCCAAGTCCTCATACGGACCAAACTCCTCTCATGGATCAAATTCCTCAAAAGGATCAAAGTCCTCATAAGAACATCATCGTGCTAACCCGTCTGTTTCACAAGGAAGATCTAAGGGTTATGGATATGTGCATTATTCTTCAAATCATTATGTCCATAAGTCCTCGAAGAATTTCTGTGCTTACTCTTACGCTTATCCTAACCCCTCTTATGTGAAATGAAATGGATTGGCGTCTATTGAAGGAAATATGCCCTAGAGGCAATAATAAAGTTATTATTTATTTCCTTATATCATGATAAATGTTTATTATTCATGCTAGAATTGTATTAACCGGAAACATAATACTTGTGTGAATACATAGACAAACAGAGTGTCACTAGTATGCCTCTACTTGACTAGCTCGTTAATCAAAAATGGTTATGTTTCCTAACCATGAACAAAGAGTTGTTATTTGATTAACGGGATCACATCATTAGGTGAATGATCTGATTGACATGACCCATTCCATTAGCTTAGCACCCGATCGTTTAGTATGTTGCTATTGCTTTCTTCATGACTTATACATGTTCCTATGACTATGAGATTATCCAACTCCCGTTTGCCGGAGGAACACTTTGTGTGCTACCAAACGTCACAACGTAACTGGGTGATTATAAAGGAGCTCTACAGGTGTCTCCAAAGGTACATGTTGGGTTGGCGTATTTCGAGATTAGGATTTGTCACTCCGATTGTCGGAGAGGTATCTCTGGGCCCTCTCGGTAATGCACATCACATAAGTCTTGCAAGCATTGCAACTAATGAGTTAGTTGTGAGATGATGTATTACGGAACGAGTAAAGAGACTTGCCGGTAACGAGATTGAACTAGGTATTAAGATACCGACGATCGAATCTCGGCAAGTAACATACCGATGACAAAGGGAACAATGTATGTTGTTATGCGGTTTGACCGATAAAGATCTTCGTAGAATATGTAGGAGCCAATATGAGCATCCAGGTTCCGCTATTGGTTATTGATCGGAGACGTGTCTCGGTCATGTCTACATTGTTCTCGAACCCGTAGGGTCTGCACGCTTAAGGTTTCAATGACAGTTATATTATGAGTTTATGAGTTTTGATGTACCGAAGTTAGTTCGGAGTCCCGGATGTGATCACGGACATGACGAGGAGTCTCGAAATGGTCGAGACATAAAGATTGATATATTGGACGGCTATATTCGGACACCGGAAGTGTTCCGGGTGATTTCAGAGAAAACCGGAGAGCCGGAGGGTTACCGGAACCCCCCCGGGAGAAGTAATGGGCCATATGGGCCTTAGTGGAGAGAGAGAGGGGCTGCCAGAGGTGGGCCGCGCGCCTCCTCCCCCCCTGGTCCGAATTGGACTAGGAGAGGGGGGGCGGCGCCCCCCTTTCCCTCTCCCTCCCCACTTCTTTCCCCCTCCTAGTAGGAGTCCTACTCCTACTAGGAGGAGGACTCCTCCTGGCGCGCCTATAGGGGCCGGCCGGCCTCCTCCCCTTGCTCTTTTATATACGGGGGCAGAGGGGCACCCCTAGACACACAAGTTGATCTTCGTGATCGTTCCTTAGCCGTGTGCGGTGCCCCCCTCCACCATATTCCACCTCGGTCATATTGTAGCGGTGCTTAGGCGAAGCCCTGCGATAGTAGAACATCAAGATCGTCACCACGCCGTCGTGCTGACGGAACTCCTCCCCGACGCTTTGCTGGATCGGAGCCCGGGGATCGTCATCGAGCTGAACGTGTGCTAGAACTCGGAGGTGCCATAGTTTCGGTGCTTGATCGGTTGGGCCGTGGAGACGTATGACTACATCAACCAAACGCTTCCGTTGTCGATCTACAAGGGTACGTAGATCACACTCTCCCCTCTCATTGCTATGCATCATCATGATCTTGCGTGTGCGTAGGATTTTTTTTGAAATTACTACGTTCCCCAACAGTGGCATCCGAGCCTAGGTTTTATATGTTGATGTTACATGCACGAGTAGAACACAAGTAAGTTGTGGGCGATATAAGTCATACTGCTTACCAGCATGTCATACTTTGGTTCGGCGGTATTGTTGGACGAAGCGGCCCGGACCGACATTACGCGTACGCTTACGCGAGACCAGTTCTCCCGACGTGCTTTGCACATAGGTGGCTTGCGGGTGACAGTTTCTCCAACTTTAGTTGAACCGAGTGTGGCTACGCCCGGTCCTTGCGAAGGTTAAAACAGCACCAACTTGACAAACTATCGTTGTGGTTTTGATGCGTAGGTAAGATTGGTTCTTGCTTAAGCCCGTAGCAGCCACATAAAACTTGCAACAACAAAGTAGAGGACGTCTAACTTGTTTTTGCAGGGCATGTTGTGATGTGATATGGTCAAGACATGATGCTAAATTTTATTGTATGAGATGATCATGTTTTGTAACCGAGTTATCGGCAACTGGCAGGAGCCATATGGTTGTCGCTTTATTGTATGCAATGCAATCACGCTGTAATGCTTTACTTTATCACTAAGCGGTAGCGATAGTCGTGGAAGCATAAGATTGGCGAGACGACAACGATGCTATGATGGAGATCAAGGTGTCGCACCGGTGACGATGGTGATCACGACGGTGCTTCGAAGATGGAGATCACAAGCACAAGATGATGATGGCCATATCATATCACTTATATTGATTGCATGTGATGTTTATCTTTTATGCATCTTATCTTGCTTTGATTGACGGTAGCATTATAAGATGATCTCTCACTAATTATCAAGAAGTGTTCTCCCTGAGTATGCACCGTTGCGAAAGTTCTTCATGCTGAGACACCACGTGATGATCGGGTGTGATAGGCTCTACGTTCAAATACAACGGGTGCAAAACAGTTGCACACGCGGAATACTCAGGTTATACTTGACGAGCCAAGCATATACAGATATGGCCTCGGAACACGGAGACCGAAAGGTCGAGCATGAATCATATAGTAGATATGATCAACATAGTGATGTTCACCAATGAAACTACTCCATCTCACGTGATGATCGGACATGGTTTAGTTGATTTGGATCACGTAATCACTTAGAGGATTAGAGGGATGTCTATCTAAGTGGGAGTTCTTTAAGTAAATTAATTGCACCTAAATTTATCATGAAACTTAGTACCTGATAGTATCTTGCTTGTTTATGCTTGATTGTAGATAGATGGCTCGTGCTGTTGTTCCGTTGAATTTTAATGTGTTCCTTGAGAAAGCAAAGTTGAAAGATGATGGTAGCAATTACACGGACTGGGTCCGTAACTTCAGGATTATCCTCATTGCTGCACAGAAGAATTACGTCCTGGAAGCACCGCTGGGTGCCAGGCCTGCTGCTGGAGCGACACCAGATGTTATGAATGTCTGGCAGAGCAAAGCTGATGACTACTACATAGTTCAGTGTGCCATGCTTTACAGCTTAGAATCGGTACTTCAACGACGTTTTGAACGTCATGGAGCATATGAGATGTTCCAGGAGTTGAAGTTAATATTTCAAGCAAATGCCCGGATTGAGAGTTATGAAGTCTCCAATAAGTTCTACAGCTGCAAGATGGAGGAGAACAGTTCTGTCAGTGAGCATATACTCAAAATGTCTGGGTATAATAATCACTTGATTCAATTGGGAGTTAATCTTCCAGATGATTGCGTCATCGACATAATTCTCCAATCACTGCCACCAAGCTACAAGAGCTTCGTGATGAACTATAATATGCAAGGGATGAATAAGACTATTCCCGAGCTCTTCGCAATGCTGAAAGCTGCGGAGGTAGAAATCAAGAAGGAGCATCAAGTGTTGATGGTCAACAAGACCACTAGTTTCAAGAAAAAGGGCAAAGGGAAGAAGAAGGGGAACTTCAAAAATAACGGCAAGCAAGTTGCTACTCAAGAGAAGAAACCCAAACGTGGACCTAAGCCTGAAACTGAGTGCTTCTACTGCTAGCAGACTGGTCACTGGAAGCGGAACTGCCCCAAGTATTTGGCGGATAAGAAGGATGGCAAGGTGAACAAAGGTATATGTGATACACATGTTATTGATGTGTACCTTACTAATGCTCGTAGTAGCACCTGGGTATTTGATATTGGTTCTGTTGCTAATATTTGCAACTCGAAACAGGGACTACGGATTAAGCGAAGATTGGCTAAGGACGAGGTGACGATGCACGTGGGAAACGGTTCCAAAGTCGATGTGATCGCAATCGACACGCTACCTCTACATCTACCTTCGGGATTAATATTAGACCTAAATAATTGTTATTTGGTGCCAGCATTAAGCATGAACATTATATCTGGATCTTGTTTGATGCGAGACGGTTATTCATTTAAATCTGAGAATAATGGCTGTTCTATTTATATGAGTAATATCTTTTATGGTCATGCACCCTTAAAGAGTGGTCTATTTTTGATGAATCTCGATAGTAGTGACACACATATTCATAGTGTTGAAGCCAAAAGATGCAGAGTTAATAATGATAGTGCAACTTATTTGTGGCACTGCCGTTTAGGTCATATCGGTGTAAAGCGCATGAAGAAACTCCATACTGATGGACTTTTGGAACCACTTGATTATGAATCACTTGGTACTTGCGAACCGTGCCTCATGGGCAAGATGACTAAAACACCGTTCTCCGGTACTATGGAGAGAGCAATAGATTTGTTGGAAATCATACATACAGATGTATGTGGTCCGATGAATATTAAGGCTCGTGGCGGATATCGTTATTTTCTCACCTTCACAGATGACTTAAGCAGATATGGGTATATCTACTTAATGAAACACAAGTCTGAAACATTTGAAAAGTTCAAAGAATTTCAGAGTGAAGTAGAAAATCATCGTAACAAGAAAATAAAATTCCTATGATCTGATCGTGGAGGAGAATATTTGAGTTATGAGTTTGGTGTACATTTGAAAAATTGTGGAATAGTTTCGCAACTCACGCCACCCGGAACACCACAGCGTAATGGTGTGTCCGAACGTCGTAATCGTACTTTACTAGATATGGTGCGATCTATGATGTCTCTTACTGATTTACCGCTATCGTTTTGGGGATACGCTCTAGAGACGGCCGCATTCACGTTAAATAGGGCACCATCAAAATCCGTTGAGACGACGCCTTATGAACTGTGGTTTGGCAAGAAACCAAAGTTGACGTTTCTTAAAGTTTGGGATTGTGATGCTTATATGAAAAAGTTTCATCCTGATAAGCTCAAACCCAAATCGGAGAAATATGTATTCATAGGATACCCAAAGGAGACTATTGGGTACACCTTCTATCACAGATCCGAAGGCAAGACATTCGTTGCTAAGAATGGATCCTTTCTAGAGAAGGAGTTTCTCTCGAAAGAAGTGAGTGGGAGGAAAGTAGAAAACTTGATAAGGTAATTGTACCTTCTCCCTTATTGGAAAGTAGTTCATCACAGAAATCTGTTCTTGTGACTACTACACCAATTAGTGAGGAAGCTAATGATGATGATCATGTAACTACAAATCAAGTTACTACTGAATCTCGTAGGTAAACCAGAGTGAGATCCTCACCAGAGTGATACGGTAGTCCTGTTCTAGAAGTCATGTTACTAGACCATGACGAACTTGCGAACTGTGAGGAAGCGATGATGAGCCTAGATTCCGTGAAATGGCTTGAGGCCATGAAATCTGAGATGGGATCCATGTATGAGAACAAAGTATGGACTTTGGTTGACTTGCCCGATGATCGGCAAGCAATTGAGAATAAATGGATCTTCAAGAAGAAGACTGACGCTGACGGTAATATTACTGTCTAAAAGCTCGACTTGTCGCAAAAGGTTTTCGGCAAGTTCAAGGGATTGACTACGATGAGACCTTCTCACCCGTAGCGATGCTTAAGTCTGTCCGAATCATGTTAGCAATTGCCACATTTTATGATTATGAAATTTGGCAGATGGATGTCAAAACTGCATTCCTGAATGGATTTCTGGAAGAAGAGTTGTATATGATGCAACCAGAAGGTTTTGTCGATCCAAAGGGAACTAACAAAGTGTGCAAGCTCCAGCAATCCATTTATGGACTGGTGCAAGCCTCTCGGAGTTGGAATAAACGCTTTGATAGTGTGATCAAACATTTGGTTTTATACAGACTTTTGGAGAAGCCTGTATTTACAAGAAAGTGAGTGGGAGCTCTGTAGCATTTCTGATATTATATGTGGATGACATATTACTAATTGGAAATGATGTAGAATTTCTGGATAGCATAAAGGGATACTTGAATAAGAGTTTTTCAATGAAAGACCTCAGTGAAGCTGCTTACATATTAGGCATTAAGATCTATAGAGATAGATCAAGACGCTTAATTGGACTTTCACAAAGCACATACCTTGACAAATTTTTGAAGAAGTTCAAAATGGATCAAGCAAAGAAAGGGTTCTTGCCTGTGTTACAAGGTGTGAAATTGAGTAAGACTCAATGCCCGACCACTGCAGAAGATAGAGAGAAAATGAAAGATGTTCCCTATGCTTCAGCCATAGGCTCTATCATGTATGCAATGCTATGTACCAGACCTGATGTGTGCCTTGCCATAAGTCTAGCAGGGAGGTACCAAAGTGATCCAGGAGTGGATCACTGGACAGCGGTCAAGAACATCCTGAAATACCTGAAAAGGACTAAGGATATGTTTCTCATATATGGAGGTGACAAAGAGCTCATCGTAAAAGGTTACGTTGATGCAAGCTTTGACACTAATCCGGACGATTCTAAATCGCAAACCGGATACGTGTTTACATTAAACGGTGGAGCTGTCAGTTGGTGCAGTTCTAAACAAAGCGTTGTAGCGGGATCTACATGTGAAGCGGAGTACATAGCTGCTTCGGAAGCAGCAAATGAAGGAGTCTGGATGAAGGAGTTCATATCCGATCTAGGTGTCATACCTAGTGCATCGGATCCAATGAAAATATTTTGTGACAATACTGGTGCAATTGCCTTGGCAAAGGAATCCAGATTTCACAAGAGAACCAAACACATCAAGAGACGCTTCAATTCCATCTGGGATCCAGTCCAGGTGGGAGACATAGAGATTTGCAAGATACATACGGATCTGAATGTTGCAGACCCGTTGACTAAGCGTCTTCCACGAGCAAAAAATGATCAGCACCAAAGCTCCATGGGTGTTAGAATCATTACTGTGTAATCTAGATTATTGACTCTAGTGCAAGTGGAAGACTGAAGGAAATATGCCCTAGAGGCAATAATAAAGTTATTATTTATTTCCTTATATCATGATAAATGTTTATTATTCATGCTAGAATTGTATTAACCGGAAACATAATACATGTGTGAATACATAGACAAACAGAGTGTCACTAGTATGCCTCTACTTGACTAGCTCGTTAATCAAAGATGGTTATGTTTCCTAACCATGAACAAAGAGTTATTATTTGATTAACGGGATCACATCATTAGGTGAATGATCTGATTGACATGACCCATTCCATTAGCTTAGCACCCGATCGTTTAGTATGTTGCTATTGCTTTCTTCATGACTTATACATGTTCCTATGACTATGAGATTATGCAACTCCCATTTGCCGGAGGAACACTTTGTGTGCTACCAAATGTCACAACGTAACTGGGTGATTATAAAGGAGCTCTACAGGTGTCTCCAAAGGTACATGTTGGGTTGGCGTATTTCGAGATTAGGATTTGTCACTCCGATTGTGGGAGAGGTATCTCTGGGCCCTCTCGGTAATGCACATCACATAAGCCTTGCAAGCATTGCAACTAATGAGTTAGTTGTGAGATGATGTATTACGGAACGAGTAAAGAGACTTGCCGGTAACGAGATTGAACTAGGTATTAAGATACCGACGATCGAATCTCGGGCAAGTAACATACCGATGACAAAGGGAACAATGTATGTTGTTATGCGGTCTGACCGATAAAGATCTTCGTAGAATATGTAGGAGCCAATATGAGCATCCAGGTTCCGCTATTGGTTATTGACCAGAGACGTGTCTCGGTCATGTCTACATTGTTCTTGAACCCGTAGGGTCCGCACGCTTAAGGTTTCGATGATAGTTATATTATGAGTTTATGAGTTTTGATGTACCGAAGTTAGTTCGGAGTCCCGGATGTGATCACGGACATGACGAGGAGTCTCGAAATGGTCGAGACATAAAGATTGATATATTGGGCGGCTATATTCGGACACCGGAAGTGTTCCGGGTGATTTCGGAGAAAACCGGAGAGCCGAAGGGTTACCGGAACCCCCCCGGGAGAAGTAATGGGCCATATGGGCCTTAGTGGAGAGAGAGAGGGGCTGCCAGAGGTGGGCCGTGCGCCTCCTCCCCCTGCTCCGAATTGGACTAGGAGAGGGGGGCGGCGCCCCCCTTTCCCTCTCCCTCCCCACTTCTTTCCCCCTCCTAGTAGGAGTCCTACTCCTACTAGGAGGAGGACTCCTCCTGGCGCGCCTATAGGGGCCGGCCGGCCTCCTCCCCTTGCTCCTTTATATACGGGGGCAGAGGGGCACCCCTAGACACACAAGTTGATCTTCGTGATCGTTCCTTAGCCATGTGCGGTGCCTCCCTCCACCATATTCCACCTCGGTCATATTGTAGCGGTGCTTAGGCGAAGCCCTGCGATGGTAGAACATCAAGATTTTCACCACGCCGTCGTGCTGACGGAACTCCTCCCCGACGCTTTGCTGGATCGGAGCCCGGGGATCATCATCGAGCTGAACGTGTGCTAGAACTCGGAGGTGCCGTAGTTTCGGTGCTTGATCGGTCGGGCCGTGGAGACGTACGACTACATCAACCAAACGCTTCCGTTGTCGATCTACAAGGGTACGTAGATCACACTCTCCCCTCTCGTTGCTATGCATCATCATGATCTTGCGTGTGCGTAGGAATTTTTTTGAAATTACTACGTTCCCCAACATCTATGCCACCTTTCTCTTATGGAGCTCGCAGAATGATGAACTCTTTGCCACCCCTTCAGATGTGGGTGGTGAAGAAAAAGAACTAATCTCTTATGCAGGGTCAGGTCTCCAGACGAACTTAATCGTGTGAAGAATTTGCTGGAGACCTGAATATGCTTGAAAGGACGCAAGCTAATCATGAAGAAATGAATTTTCATTTCTCACTTCCGCATTCTTCTTTACCTGTTTTATTGCTTGATGAAATTGATCTGATGAAATTGATACCATATTCTTCATTGGTGAAGTATATGAGTTCGTAAGTTGCACTAATTCATCTGCAGGATGATCAACCCAAAGCCACTGAGTGGGTCCTCGATAGTGGATGTACAAATCACATGACTGGTGATAGGAGCTTATTGATGGACACTGCTTTATCTCCATCACATCTGAAGCATATCACCTACGCTGACAAAGGAAAAAGCAAGGTATTGGGTCTAGGTAAGGTTGCAATCTCAAAGGATCGACACATGGACAAAGTCATGCTTGTCGACTCCTTAGGGTTCAACCTCATGTCTGTCTCAATGCTTTGTGATCTTGATATGGTTGTTGTCTTTGGCAAGTATCGTTGTGTTGTGATCATGGAAACTGACAATTCCAAAGTCTTCGAAGGCTTTAGGAGAGGAGATTTGTATATTGTTGATTTCTCTATAGGACCACAACCTGCTACATGTCTTCTTGCAAAAGCTTCAGAAGGCTGGCTATGGCATCGACGAGTTGGTCATGCTGGCATAAGGAATCTACACACGCCCGCGAAGAAGAAGCATGTCATTGGCATTGAAAATGTCAAATTCCTCAAGGATCACTTATGCGGAGCCTGTGAAGCTGGAAAGATGACCAAGGCCAAGCATCCAACAAATACTATCATGACTACTACTCGACCATTTGAATTGCTTCACATGGATCTCTTTGGCCCTACTCACTATGCCACATTTACCAATGCTGCATCTTTATATGGCTTTGTCATTGTTGATGATTACTCTCGATATACATGGGTCCATATTATCACTTACAAAACTGAAGTGCAGGAAGTCTTCAAACAATTTTCCTCAAGGGCTTCAACCAACTTTGGTGTGAAGATCAAGCACATCAGAAGTGATAATGGAACTGAGTTCAAGAACACTGGCCTTGATGACTATCTTGATGAACTCCTTACCAAAATGGCGTCGTGGAGCGCAAGAACATGACTCTTGTTGAGATGGCCCACACTATACTTGATGAGTACAAGATGCCTCCTTGCTTCTGGCCTGAGGCAATTGATACTGCGTGTCACATCATCAACATGGTATATCTTCACATATTCTTCAAGAAGACAGCATATGAAGTTCTCACTGACAAGAAACCCAATGTGAGTTATTTCAAAGTCTTTGGTGCTAAATGTTGGATTAGAGATCCTCATCACAGTTCTAAATTTGCACTGAAAGCACATAAAGGTTTTATGCTCGGTTATGGTAAGGACTCACACACCTACAGAGTCTTCAACACCTGTCATCACAAGGTTGTTGAAACTGTAGATGTGCGGTTCGATGAGACTAATGGCTCGCAAAGAGAGCACCTACCTCATGTGACAGATGAAATACCTCCTGAGAAATCTATTAAGTTCAAGGCTACAGAGGATGTCATTCCTACTGAAGAATCAGCTGAAGAAGTTATTCCAGAACATGAAGAACGTCATGCTGATGCACCTGAGGAAAATGGTGCTGAAGAAAATGCTGATCAAATTCCTCAACGTCAACCCGCTCATCCTCGCGTCGCAAATGAAGTGCAAATTGAGAAAATCATCAGCGACATCAACATTCCAGGTCCTCTCACACGCTCAAGAGCTTCACATTTATCTAACTTTTGTGGGCACTTTGCTTTCGTCTCTATCACAGAGCCCACTAAGGTAGATGAAGCATTTCTGGAGTCTGAGTGGATTCAAGCTATGCAAGAGGAATTACATCAATTCGAGCTCAACAACGTTTGGGAACTGGTCAAACGTCCAGATCCTCGCAAGCACAATATCATCGGCATAAAGTGGATCTACCGCAACAAGCAAGATGAAAATGGCCTTGTGGTGAGGAATAAGGCATGGCTTGTAGCTCAAGGCTACACACAGGTTGAAGGAATTTATTTCAATGAAACTTTTGCACCTGTTGCTAGACTTGAAGCTATTCGCACATTACTTGCTTATGCTAACCATCATGATATCACTTTATATCAAATGGATGTGAAAAGTGCAATCCTCAATGATAAGCTTGAGGAAGAAGTATATGTTGCTCAACCCCCAGGTTTTGAAGATCCAAAGCATCCTGACAAAGTCTTCAAACTCAATAAGGCCCTCTATGGCCTCAAGCAGGCCCCACGGGCGTGGTCTTCAAATTCGTCAACAACGCAATGGCATATTCATATCTCAGGAGAAATACCTCAAGGATGTACTGAGAAAATTCGGCATGCAAGATTGCAAAGGAGTCAAAATCCCTATGCCCACAAATGGCCATCTATGCACTGATGAAAATGGTATTGACTTCGATCAAAAGGTATACCGCTCCATGATTGGTTCTTTATTGTACCTATGTGCATCTAGGCCAGATATTATGCTTAGTGTTTGCATGTGTGCCCGATTTCAAGCTACACCGAAGGAATCACACCATAAGGCTGTGAAGCATATTCTTCAATATCTAGCTCACACACCAACACTTGGATTATGGTACCCCAAGGGCTCGGCTTTTGATCTCATTGGATTTTCAGACTCTGACTATGCTGGTGATCATGTGGATCACAAGTCAACATCTGGCACATGCCATTTCCTCGGACGATCTTTGATTTGTTGGTCCTTGAAGAAACAGAACTGCGTATCACTGTCTACTGCTGAAGCTGAGTACATTGCTGCTGGTTCTTGCTGTGCTCAACTGCTTTGTATGAAGCAAACTCTCAAGGACTACGACGTCAACGTGAAGAATGTGCCACTCTACTGTGACAATGAGAGTGCCATTAAGATTGCTCATAACCCAGTTCAGCACTCGAAGACAAAGCACATTCATATCCGTCATCATTTTCTTCATGATCATGTGTTGAAGGGTGACATCTCTATTGAGCATGTGAAGACTGAAGAACAGCTAGCCGATATCTTCACTAAGCCCTTGAATGAGAAGAGATTTAGCAAGTTGCGGTGTGAGCTAAATATTCTAGAATCTTCGAATGTTTTTTGAAAAGGACACTCATCCTAACACTTATGTAAAATTGATGACTTAAATGTGCAACACATGAAGAAACGGGTTTCTTCAATCAATGAAGACTAACACTCTAAGTGTGAAGAAATTAACGAAGAATTTGATTCTCAGAACCCTACGACAATTATACGCGATGTCTGAAATCATCATTCTTATACGATGGGTCACGCCACCACAAAATGTTGAAAATCTTCAATTGAGCTTTTCCTGAGTTCTTTGAAAAAATCTTCAGTTGTTTTTCAACTTGCATTATCTTTACCATTTCTGTCGTTTTTCTTCATTTGGTATATATATAAAACAACATTATTCTAATCTCAAGATTAGAATAGTTATTTGGATCACAGCATCCCTGTATAGAGCCCGACAGGGCCTTCCCGAGCTTCCCAACCTCTCGGGCCCGACCAGGTGCGAGACTTGCGGCGACCCCGATCGGGATCCCGATCCCGCCTCCCCTGCCCTCTCGTCCCCACGACCACCTGCCGGCCGTCGTCTCCGCCGCGACTCGCCGTCGCCGACCGGATCCTGCTCCTCCTCTCCCATCCCTTCTACCACCGTCACCGGATCCAGCTCCTCCCCTCCGTCGCCACCTCAGGTATGACCGCCGGCGCGGGCGAGCGAGCGATGGTGGACGCCGGCGCGAGGGAGCCCGCGGCGGCGAAGCCCCAGCCACCAACCGCGCAGCCGGCCGCCTTGCCACCAACCGCGACGCTGCGAGGCCCGACCTCTTATCGCACCGCCGCTTGCCCCAGCCGTTGCCCCCGTGCTCTCTACTAGCGTAGCCCGTCGCCGTCCGCCGTGCTATGAAAAGCAGTGCAGTTCGGGAGCATGGCGCGAGCTCAGAAACTCGCCGCCCCTTGCTCCGGCGAGCTCATCTGCTCCCGTCGACGGACGCACCTCCGCTGCTCGTCGCTGATCACAACGCGGCGATGACGCCGAGATTTGCGAGAAGCTCCATGTCGTTGTCCTTCAGTGACGGGATGAATTCCATCGCGTTTCCAAAGTTGACCTTCTCCCCTTCTGCATACTGACTTTCTTCCTCTCGCAGCACACGCGGGGAGCAGGATACAGAGCGGCATCTCCTCCACGCCGGTGTTCGCACAAAACCGAACTACCCCAGTCTCCTCAACGCCGCTGTTTCGCCCTCAATTTCCTTCGGCCTCTTCCACATCAGCGTCAGCTCTCTCCGACCTTCCTCGTCAACTCTCTCTGACCTTCCCCGCACCTTTCCTCTGCGGCCGCGCATGGTGCTTCGTGGCATCCCAAGTGCCTCTCCAAAACAGTGGTGTGTAGTGCTCCCCTAAAATCCTCATGTGTGGAAAGCTATGGCATCCAGCTACTACGGTTGTTTCTATTTAGCATTTTTTTATTCTCTTTGAACTAGCTGCCGATTTGCCTCGGTCTCTCTGACGTGCTGCTACATATAGATGTGTTGCTCATGTGAAAAATGTGTTAACTGAATTTAACAGTCTTGACAGAACTGCAGGTGTGTGTGTGTGTCTAATTTACTGTAAAATTTCTCATTTTCCCCTTTTACAACCATTGAGATGTTCATAGACGTTCCATGAAGTTCTACAACAACTATACGCCAAGTCCTACTCCAGCTATGCACTGTTCTTCACGGTGGTTTGCATGCCTTGCTGCTACTGGATACTGGACGTGTGTCCTTGTGGGCTTGATGGACGTATGTTGACTAGCGTTAGGCTCCGAAGAGCAGAACAAAGTTGACCTTCCATGCCAAGAATTCAGATATGTTCTACTATTGTCATTCATCTACGGTAATTCATGGTCCCACATGTATGGTTTTAGTTTGCTGAATCTACACAAGCCGTGCTGAGTATTCTTGCTACAATATTGCTACTTCCAAGAATCCTTACCGAAGCATTATATTGAATCTGAAAGAAATACTGCCTGAAGCGAAATGAACACTTTCAGTTCAGAATTATGTATCCCTTCTTGCCCAACAACACAACTTGCTTCCCAAACCTGAATTTTCAATCGGTCTACTCTTCATATTTGTTTTTATAATGTTTCGACGAAGCATCGAACAAAGCGTTCACTCACACCTAACAATTTGCGTGTGTGTGTGTGCATTAACCTGCTTTTGTTCAAGTCTTTCCCAAATCTCACATACTAGTGCCGGTGTTCTCTCTGTATGTTTGCTAAAGTATGTATAGAAGCTTTATATATTTGTATTGTGATTGATTTCTCCATGCACACACTCATGTGTGTGTGCGCGCGCGCGCACGCGCCAGAGCCAGTTACCTTACCGACGACCAGTGAGCCCTGCATGGTGAAGATGGTCATGTGACCCTCTTCCACAAATGGACTCTCCCCGTTTCTAAAAATAACCTATAGGGTGTAATTTAAATAATGGATAAGTTCCTTGTTTATTTCAAAAACCAAGAAGTTTAATTTTAAAAAATAGAGTAGTTCAAAAAATAGAAATGTGGAAGCTCAAAAGCAATAATTGGAGAAGTTCAAAAACAAATTCAAATTTAAAAAATGGAAACAGTTAAAAACATTTATAAAAATGATTTCCACTCTTAAAAAACTAGTAGTTCAAATTAGACTAACGACCTTGTTCCATGTTTATATATAAAAAAGATTTGTTTTCCGTTACTAACCAAAAACTAAGGAGTTCAAACTTAAAAAATGGTGAAGTCCGACGTTTATAAAAAAACCGATAGTTCAAGTACAAACGACCAAGTTTAGAAAAAAATGGGTTGTGGCGAAAAGTGTAATTTTTATTACTATTTTGTATGTTTCATTTGACAGAGGCTTCATATGTTTCATTTTGTAAGTTGCCCCTATAGTTCAAGTGCAAATGAAATAAAGCTCATGTACAAATACGAAAGAAAATTTCATCTAAATGAAAAGAGAATTAACTTAATAAAAAGTATTTTATAAAAAATGTACTCGAAGTTCAATTACTATGGAGAAAGTACTCGTTTTAGATAGTAGACATCACGTTAAGAAAAAAGGGAAAAGTTAATGGGCAGGAATAACAGAGCAATTCATGTAGCTTAGATATTTTTGGTTGAGACATACGGAAACAATATTTACAATGGGAAAAAAGTATATTTAATAGTAATCCAATTTTCCTTTTATAATATATAAAACTAACAAGTTCAAATTAAATTGCACATTAGTTCAATGTCTATACAAAGAAATAGATTTTCCCTATTTCTAAATAATAAAACCAAGAAGGTCAAATTAAAATAACCGACAAGGTCAAAAACATAGAAGTTCAAATTTAAAAACCACAGAAGTTCAATTTGAAATAACCAAGAAGGTCAAAAAACCTAAAAGTTCAAATTTTAAAACCTAGAAAATTGTTTGCTTATTTAAAACCATATTTTTCTCTAAGAAGTTCAAAGTAAAACAAGAGAGAAGTATGAAGATTAAAAACAACTCAGGTGTTTTCTCATTACTAAAGAATAAAAATGAAGAAGTTTAAAATTAAATAAAAAGGAAAAGCTAGAAAAAGTTAGAGCGGTTCGATGTCCATAAAAACTTGAATTTTTTCCATTAGTAAAGCCAAACAAAAATGTGAACTTCAAATAAAAATAACACAGAAGTTCAACTACTACATCGAGTGTTTTTCATATAGGAAAAAAAAGAATAAAAAGACAAGGTCTAGAAAGACATTTAGCTAGAAGTTCACGTACACACAGAAGTTCGAAGTATATAAGAACTCAGATTTATTGCAAGAAGTTCAAGTACTCTGTCCGAAGAAGTTTAAAAATTCTTGCGAAAGAGGTTCACCTTGTATTCTCCATGTTCGATTTTTTTCGTATAAAAATCGAATACAATTCTTTACTCAAAATATAAAAATGTGAAGTTCATATTGAAATAACAGAGAAGTTCGGAGCTTATTAAAACCTAGGATTTACCTGTTCAAAAATAAAAAAACACAATGCCTTTTTTTGCACTTTTAAAAACAACTCATAAAAAAAGGTTGCTAGAAGTTCAAGTGCTCGGCGAGGAAAAGTTTAGAAAATTCTTGTGAGAGAGATTCACCGTGTATTTAGATGTCGAAAATACAAAAAAACATATGTTGTTTTTTGTGTTTTAAAATAATTCTCTCAAACCAGAGAGAAGTTCAGAGTGATAACGATCGGAAGTTCACGTACTACATGGTGTGTATTTCATATAATAAAAATACAATAAAGTGAAACTGAGTGAAGTTCAAACAGACATGTCCCAGAAGTTCAACTACTTCACGCGGTGCAAAAAACAACACGTCAAAAAACAGCACGTCAAAAACAGAGTGAAGTTCAAACAAACCTGCCCCAGAAGTTCAACTACTTCACACAGTGCATTTTCATTCGCGATGAACACATAAATCATGATCTCGCCATTTTTTAATTTACCTCAAAACGACTGGAATATCATTTGTGTAAGTTTAAGTCCTCGGTCGGAGAAAGTTAAAAAAATTATTATGAGAGACGTTTGTACAAAACGAATATTATTTATGTAACACTAACGAATAGATGAGAAAATTACAAACAAAAATACGTCACAGAAGTTCAACGTGAAAACAGCAGGAAGTTCAACTACTACGCTGAATGAAGTTTAGATGAAAAACTTTTAAAATCGTCGCGAGTATGAAAAGATGATCAACACAGGAAACTTGCGTGCTTACAACAGCTTTCCATCGGTATATCACCCGCTCAATTCCGGTGAATGGATTGAGAGTTACGAGCAGTGGATGGAGACCTACGAGCAAAAAAATCACGTGAAAAACAGAGTGAAGTTCAGGCACACGCGCCGAGAAGTTCAGGTTCTTCACGCGGTGCATTTTCGAAGAATCTGTTTCGCGATAAAGGTAGAACGCATGATCCTGCCGTTTTCGAAATTACTTGAAAACGGCTAGGAATCAGAGAAAACCATCAACATGAAAAAGTTTCGCATTTTCCGTAGCTTTTCAGCGGTATATTATTTGCCCCATTCCGATAAAGTTTGTAGAAATTATGGCGAAAATACGTTTTTCGCCATTTTCGAAACTGACTTAAAACGTAAAGAATTGGGAGAAACAATACATACCAAAAAGTTTCACATTTGTTCAAGCTTTCCAACGCCATATCATTTGCTGCATTCGGACGCACGGTTAAAAAATTAGCTCGAAAATACGAACTCGGTAGGACTTGGACCATTTTCTAAATTACTCTTAAACCATTCAAAATTAGGAAAAAAAACTTTCAAGATGAAAAGGTAGCGCATTTTCATAAGCTTTCCAACGCCGTATCATATGCCTCCATTGGATTAGCCGTTTAGAAATGACATCGAAAAAACGAACTGAGCTATTCGGTTTACGAAATTTTACATTTTTTCAAATTACTCTTTTATCATAGGGAATTAGAGAAAACTTTCAACATGTGGAAGGAGCGGTTTTACAGCAGCTTTCCAACGCCATATTATATGCCTCATTCCGATAAACGGTTTAGAAATGCGATCGAAAATACGATTGACGTTTTTTGTGCGAAGAAAAAACGGTTTTCAAAACTGCTCTTAAACCGCTTATATTTTGCCAAAAATTTAAGTTGGGTCATTATATTGGTGTTCATAGCTTTCCAACGGTATATCGCAAGCCCCATTTGGGCAATGTTGGCGGAAGTTCAACCTAGTTCACAAGGAAGTTCAACGTTCTACTAGCGGGGCAGGTCGGGTTGTGATCAGAATATTATTCTGATCCCGTGATCAGAATAGTGTTTATGTGTGTGTGTGTGTATGTGTGTGTATAGTAACACTATTCTAATCCCAGGATTAGAATAGTTATTCGAATCACGACGCTCCCTATATAGTCGCGATGGGATATTCCGAAACTCTACAAAACAAAATAGACCGCTCGCCCCTTCCCCTTCCAAATCGGGCGCAACCCCACCCTGTGCCCCTCACACCACAACACCCCCGCCAGACTCCCGCCACCTACCGCCGCCACCGACGAGCGGATCCAGCACCGCACCAGGTCGGCCGCCCCTTCTTCCCCAGAGCGTCGCCGCCCCGCTGCTTCCGCCATCTTCCCCAGCGCACTGCCTCAATCTTCCCAGAGCGCCCCCTGCCCATGGGTCTCGCCGCCGGTCTCCTCCTGCAACCCCGTCGGCACCCTGCCGCCACCATCCCCCAGACCCGGCTGCCACTCTGCCACACACCTCGGATCCGGCCGCGGCGCCGCCCCCACCGCGGGATCTGACCGCCGCCCCCACCACGGGATTTGACCGCCGCCCCACCACGAGATCCGGCCGCCGTGATGTCACCGTCCATCTCCTGGTGGTGTAGTGCGGCGCGTCCTTACCTCCCCTATGGCGCGCCCTTTCCTCCCGTCCGACGCGAACTTCCCTCCCGTCCGGCGTGACCTTCCTTCTACGCCGCCGCGACCTCCCCTCCCCTCTGGCGTGGCCTCCCTCTGCTCCGGCGCGGCCTGCCCTCTGCTCCGGCGCATCCTCCTACTCCTCATCCACAGCTCCATCCCCATCCTCCTTCCATCTTTGAGCCTTTTTGCCGTTTCCTACTGGATCTCATTAAGGGATGAGCACCACCACCCCTCCCCCCCACGGAGCTTCCTGCCTCTGGTGCGCCGCCATGGGAAAACACCAGCCTCCTCCCGACCCCCAGCTGCTTCGCCCGTTGCCATGTTGAACTACTCGTGGAGGCCACTTTGACCTTCCTGAGTTAGGTTCATATTTGGTTTTTTTGTTGCTCGACAATGAGATCTGTTGCTTGTGCGAACCACTGCGGGGAGACGAACAACTGATGGGTGTTGTCGCACAGAGGATGAGGAGCGTGGAGCATTGTTATGTTGGGTGCGTCCTGTGCTAGAGCATTGTTATGGTGTGGTGCATGTGTGTTGCGTGTGTGCACATGAACTAAAGAAAAAGTTTCAGATATTGTAACCAGCTCGTGTGCACAACAAGTGTTCATGAACTGAAGAAAAAGTTTCAGATATTGTAACCAGCTCGTGTGCACAACAAGTGTTTGTGTTTATTCCCGCAAGAGAATGGTATTTTATTAAGCGAGAAAAAGTAATGCACATACCTTTTGTCTCTGTATGTGCACACAATATATATGTTCCTATGTAATCTTGTGATTCGAAGTTCAAGTATCACTCGCAAAAAAAAGGTTCAAGTATCCATTCTGACGCCTATAGAAAAACTGAGACAACTTATAGATTTTTTGTTTCCAACGATGACGCGGTTCAACGTGCAAACCAATTGAAAAACTGTACAGGTTCACCTACCAAACTGTCCAACGTTTCTTGAAAAAATTTGACTCTATTTTTTGAACTTTATGCTCTTTCAGATGTGAGCATTAATATTTGTATAAATGCATGTAGCACACGAAGTGTTGTGTATTTTTGTGTGTAATTTTCTTGAATTTCAATAGCATGAGAAGTTCATGTTTCCGAAATTGATAAGTTCACGTGTACCACATACTGAAGAAAATCATCATTGTAAAAACAGGACCGCGAAGGCCATTTTTACTGACAGCAAAAAAATGCCTAAAAATGTCGTGAGACAAAAACAAAACTTCACAAGATATAACATAGTAAGTTCATAGAAAGGTGGGAAAAAACATAATTTTGTTTTTTAAGTTCAACCATTTCTAAAACACACCTTGACGTTCAAATTTAAAAGATAGGTTGCGTCAATGTTTATTAGAAACCTATAACTTTCCCTGGTACCGTAGAATAAACCAAGAAGTTCAAAAATAAAAAATGGAGCAGTTCAAAAAGTTAATAAAAATGGTGTTTCTACATTTTAGTAAAATATTGGAGAAGTTCCAATTTAAATAACATAGAAGTTCAATAATTATATTCAAAACCAAGAAAGTCAAATGAAAAAAATGAGTAGTTTAAAAGGTTTGTAAACATGAATGTGCCCCTGTATTTTTTAAGATCTGGAAGTTCAAATTTAAATAAGTGAGAGGTTCGATGTTTATTACATAACTAGGACTTTTCTCTATACTAATGAATAACACCAAGAAGTCCTAATTATAAAAAATGAAGTTGTTTGATGTTTATAAAAATCATAGATTTTTCCCGATACTAAAGATTAAAACCATGAAGTTCAATTTTAAAAAACGGAATAATTCAATGAATATTAAATACTCAAATTTTTCTCGTTACTAAATAATAAAACCAAGAACTTCAAATTTTAAAAGCAGAGCTGTTTGCTATTTATTTGTAAACTCACTTTTTTCCGGTTACTAAAGAACAAGACCAATAAGTTCTATTTGACATAACGAAGAAGTTCGATGTTTCTAACAAAACTAAAATTTTCAAATTTCTAGAAAACACACAAAGAAGTTCAAATAAAAAAAATTAGAGCGGTTCGATGTCTGTAAAAAACTCAGATTTTTTTCCGTTACTAAAGTGGAATAGACAGAAGTTCAAAGTGATAACAGCCTGAAGTTCACGTACTGCATGGTGTGTGTTTCATATGAGAAAAAGAGTAAAAATCAAAGTTTAAATTTTTTTGTTACTCGAAGTTCAAGTGCTCTTCTGTCGAAAGTTCAAAAATTCTTGAGAGAGAGGTTCACCACGTATTTCCATGTTCAAAAACACAAAAAAGAAATTGTTTTTTATGCTTTAAAATAATTCTCTCAATCCACAAAGAAGTTCAGTTATTTGATAGCAATTTGATTTCAAAAAAGAAAAATAAACAATTCAAATTATAAAAATGGAAAAAGTTCATGTACTACATGGTGGGTGTTTAATATGAGAAAATTGAATAAAAAGTCAAGGTTTTCCTTGTTATTAGAGAATGGAAACAATAAGTTCAAAAAATAAATAACCAAGAAGTTCAACTTTTAATAATAGAGCGCTTCAAAATTTCGTAAAAGATTAAGAAATAAAACCAAGAAGTCCATACTAAAAAGATGGAGAAGTTCAATGATTATAGAAAACTCAGATTTTCCTCGTTATTAAAGAATGGAAACAAGAAGTTCAAAAATTAAATAACAAGAAGTTCAACTTTTAATAATAGAGCGCTTCAAAATTTCATAAATAAGATTAAGAAATAAAACCAGGAAGTCCATATTAAAAAGATGGAGAAGTTCGATGATTATAGAAAACTCAGATTTTCCTCGTTACTAAAGAATGGAAAAAAGAAGTCCAAAAATTAAATAACAAGAAGTTCAACTTTTAATAATATAGCGGTTTAAAATTTCATAAAAAAGGATTAAGAAATTCAGATTAATATTCATAAAAAACTCGAATATTTTCATGTAACCGAGAGAAGTTCAGATTGATAACTGCTAGAAGTTCACGTACTACATAGTGTGCATTTTGTATTAAAAAATAAAGAAAACAAAGACTAAAAGTTTTATTGTTATAAGTTCAAGTCCTCCATCGGAGAAAGTTAAAAAAATTATTGTGAGAGTGGTTTGTACAAAAAGAATATCATTTGTGTAACACTAACGAATGGATGAGAAAATTACAAACGAAAATACGTCATAGAAGTTCAACTGAAAACAGTAGGAAGTTCAACTACTACGCTGAATGAATTTCAGATGAAAAACTTTTAAAATCGTCACGAGTATGAAAAAATGATCAACAAGGATAAGTTGCTTGTTTACAGCAGCTTTCCATCGGTATATCATCTGCTCAATTCCGGTGAATGGATGGAGAGCTACGAGCAGTGGATGGAGATCTACGAGCAAAAAAAACACGTGAAAAATAGAGTGAAGTTCACGTAGACATGCTGAGAAGTTCAAGTTCTTCACGTGGTGCATTTTCGAAGAATTCGTTTCGTGATAAAGGCAGAATGCTTGATCTCGCTGTTTTTGAAATTACTTAAAAACGACAAGGAATCAGAGAAAACCATCAACATGTAAAAGTTTTGCATTTTCCGTAGCTTTTCAGCGGTATATTATTTGTCCCATTCCGATAAAGTTTGAAGAAATTACGACAAAAATACGTTTTTAGCCATTTTCAAAATTGACTTAAAACCGTAAGGAATTGGGAGAAAGAATATATACAAAAAAGTTTCGCATTTCCTCAAGCTTTCCAACGACATATCATTTGCTGCATTCAGATGTACAGTTAAAAAATTAGCTTGAAAATACAAACTCGGTGGAACTTGTATCTTTTTCTAAATTACTTTTAAACCGTTTAAAATTAGAAAACACTTTTAACATGAAAAAGTTGCGCATTTTCATAAGCTTTCCAATGCCATATCATTTGCCTCAATTTGATTAGCCATTTAGAAATTACATTGAAAATACGAGCTCGGCTGTTCGGTTTGCGAAATTCTACGATTTTCCAAATTACTCTTTATCCATAGGGAGTTAGAGAAAACTTTCAACATGCGGAAGGAGCGGTTTTGCAGCAGCTTTCAAACGCCATATTATTTACCTCATTCCGATAAACGGTTTAGAAATGCGGTCGAAAATACGATTCATGTTTTTGTATGAAGAAAAATGGCTTTCAAAACTGCTCTTAAACCGCTTACATTTTGCCAAAAATTTAACTTGGGTCATGATACTGGTGTCCATAGCTTTCCAACGGTATATCGCAAGCCCCATTTGGACACCTTTTAGCTGAAGTTCAACCTAGTACTCGGGGAAGGTAATGCACGTTACTCAAGCAGTTCAGGTTGTGATCAGAATATTATTCTGATCCCGTGATCAGAATAGTGTTTATGTATATTATGTCCTCTACAGCATTCACTTATAGCTATTTCTTCATATTGCCTTTTCTGCTAAGTGAATGTGATCGGACCCTTCCCCCTCTATGTTATACTCAACCCAATCTATTCACAAATTCTTCATGTGCGTTTTATTTGAAACTCATTCAAAATCTTCACTGTGTCCTTGTCAGCTGAAGAATTTGTGAACGGGACTTTTAACTTATCCTATCTAAATTTTCGGCTTTGCCGCTCAAACCGTTCCACATCCCACGACAACACTTATCCATTCACCCACGATCTCACACGATCTCCACTTCTCAGTACGTGTGTGACACATGTCAAGCGAATGAGAAGGGTCACAGGCACGTTTGTCCAATTTCTTCGGGCGAACAATTTTCTTACCGTGGCTATAAATACCCCTTCCCTTCCTCACTTCACTTTTACTCCGCTCGTTCTCACTCCAGCTCGAGCTTCTCAAACCGTAGCGTCGCCGCTACTTCATCGTCGCCGGTGAGGAAGAGCTTCACTGCCTCGACTGTTGGAAATATGCCCTAGAGGCAATAATAAAAGTATTATTATTATATTTCTTTGTTCATGATAATTGTCTTTATTCATGCTATAACTGTATTATCCAGAAATCGTAATACACGTGTGAATACATAGACCATAATATGTCCCTAGTAAGCCTCTAGTTGACTAGCTCGTTGATCAACAGATAGTCATGGTTTCCTGGCTATGGACATTGGATGTCATTGATAACGGGATCACATCATTAGGAGAATGATGTGATGGACAAGACCCAATCCTAAGCATAGCGCAAGATCGTGTAGTTCGTTTGCTAGAGCTTTTCCAATGTCAAGTATCTTTTCCTTTGACCATGAGATCGTGTAACTCCCGGATACCGTAGGAGTGCTTTGGGTGTACCAAACGTCACAACGTAACTGGGTGACTATAAAGGTGCACTACAGGTATCTCCAAAAGTATCTGTTGGGTTGACACGGATCGAGACTGGGATT
Organism: Triticum urartu; assembly: GCF_003073215.2. Lineage (NCBI taxonomy): Eukaryota > Viridiplantae > Streptophyta > Magnoliopsida > Poales > Poaceae > Triticum > Triticum urartu. The sequence continues at coordinate 399,744,352 of NC_053027.1, read as the reverse complement.
TGTCACTCCGTATGACGGAGAGGTATCACTGGGCCCACTCGGTAATGCATCATCATAATGAGCTCAAAGTGACCAAGTGTCTGGTCACGGGATCATGCATTACGGTATGAGTAAAGTGACTTGCCGGTAACGAGATTGAACGAGGTATTGGGATACCGACGATCGAATCTCGGGCAAGTAACATATCGATTGACAAAGGGAATTGCATACGGGGTTGCTTGAATCCTAGACATCGTGGTTCATCCGATGAGATCATTGTGGAGCATGTGGGAGCCAACATGGGTATCCAGATCCCGCTGTTGGTTATTGACCGGAGAGTCGTCTCGGTCATGTCTACATGTCTCCCGAACCCGTAGGGTCTACACACTTAAGGTTCGGTGACGCTAGGGTTGTAGGGATATGTATATGCAGTAACCCGAATGTTATTCGGAGTCCCGGATGAGATCCCGGACGTCACGAGGAGTTCCGGAATGGTCCGAAGGTAAAGATTTATATAATTTATATATGGGAAGTCCTGTTTCGGCCATCGGGACAAGTTTCGGGGTTATCGGTATTGTACCGGGACCACCGGAAGGGTCCCGGGGGTCCACCTGGTGGGGCCACCTGTCCCAGGGGGCCACATGGGCTATAGGGGGTGCGCCTTGGCCTACATGGGCCAAGGGCACCAGCCCCAAGAGGCCCATGCGCCTAGGGTTTCAAGGGGGAAGATTCCTAGGAGGGGAAGGCACCTCCTAGGTGCCTTGGGGGGGGGGAGGGAAACCCCCTTGGCCGCCGCCCCACCCTAGGAGATTGGATCTCCTAGGGCCGGCGCCCCCCCTTGGCCCTCCTATATATAGTGAGGGAAGGAGGGCTTTTCACGCCTTTGGTTGCCTCCTTCTCCCTCTCCAACACCTCCTCCTCCTCCATAGCGCTTGGCGAAGCCCTGACGGAGTACTGCAGCTCCATCACCACCGTCGTGCTGCTGCTGGAGCCATCTCCTCAACCTCTCCTCTCCCTTGCTGGATCAAGAAGAAGGAGACGTTACGCTGACCGTACGTGTGTTGAACGCGGAGGTCCGTCCGTTCGGTGCTAGGATCTTCGGTGATTCGAATCACGTCGAGTACGACTCCCTCATCCCCGTTCTTTGAACGCTTCCGCTTGCGATCTACAAGGTACGTAGATGCATCTAATCACTCGTTGCTAGATGAACTCCTAGATGGATCTTGGTGAAACCTTAGGAAAATTTTTGTTTTCTGCTACGTTCCCCAACAGCTACGTTCCCCAACCGTGGCATCATGAGCTAGGTCTATGCGTAGTTCTTCTTGCGCGAGTAGAACACAATTTGTTGTGGGCGTAGATGTTGTCAACTTTCTTGCCGCTACTAGTCTTATCTTGCTTCAACGGTATTGTGGGATGAAGCGGCCCGGACCAACCTTACACGTACGCTTACGTGAGACCGGTTCCACCGACTAACATGCACAAGATGCATAAGGTGGCTGGCGGGTGTCTGTCTCTCCTACTTTAGTTGGAGCGGATTCGATGAAAAGGGTCCTTATGAAGGGTAAATATAAGTTGACAAATCACGTTGTGGCTTTCACATAGGTGAGGAAATGTTCTTACTAGAACCCTACTTCAGCCACGTAAAACTTGCAACAACAATTAGAGGACGTCTAACTTGTTTTTGCAGCAAGTGCTTTGTGATATGATATGGCCAAAGTTGTGATGAATGATGAATGATCTATATGTGATGTATGAGATGTTCATGCTATTGTAATAGGAATCATGACTTGCATGTCGATGAGTATGACAACCGGCAGGAGCCATAGGAGTTGTCTTTATTTTTGTATGACCTGCGTGTCATTGAGAAACGCCATGTAAATTACTTTACTTCATTGCTAAACACGTTAGCCATAGTAGTAGAAGTAATAGTTGGCGAGCAACTTCATGGAGACACAATGATGGAGATCATGGTGTCATGCCGGTGACAAGATGATCATGGAGCCCCAAGATGGAGATCAAAGGAGCTACGTGATATTGGCCATATCATGTCACTATTATAGTTTGATTGCATTTGATGTTTATCATGTTTTATATCTTGTTTACTTAGAACGACGGTAGTAAGTAAGATGATCCCTCATAATAATTTCAAGAAAGTGTTCCCCCTAACTGTGCACCGTTGCGACAGTTCGTTGCTTCAATGCACCACGTGATGATCGGGTGTTTGATTCAAACGTTCACATACAACGGGTGTAAGACAGATTTACACATGCAAACACTTAGGTTGACTTGACGAGCCTAGCATGTGTATAGACATGGCCTCGGAACACAGAAGACCGAAAGGTCGAGCATGAGTCGTATAGAAGATACGATCAACATGAAGATGTTCACCGATGTTGACTAGTCCGTCTCACGTGATGATCGGACACGGCCTAGTTGACTCGGATCATGTTATACTTAGATGACTAGAAGAGGGATGTCTATCTAAGTGGGAGTTCATTGAATAATTTGATTAGATGAACTTAATTATCATGAACTTAGTCTAAAATATTTACAATATGTCTTGTAGATCAAATGGCCAACGTAGTCCTCAACTTCAACGCGTTCCTAGAGAAAACCAAGCTGAAAGACGATGGCAGCAACTATACAGACTGGGTCCAGAACCTGAGGATCATCCTCATAGCTGCCAAGAAAGATTATGTCCTACTAGCACCGCTGGGTGACGCACCTGTTCTCCCTGCAGAACAAGACGTTATGACCGCTTGGCAGGCACGTACCGATGACTACTCCCTCGTTCAGTGCGGCATGCTTTACAGCCTAGAGCCGGGGCTCCAAAAGCGTTTTGAGAGACATGGAGCATATGAGATGTTCGAAGAGCTGAAAATGGTTTTCCAAGCTCATGCCCGGGTCGAGAGATATGAAGTCTCCGACAAATTCTTCAGCTGTAAGATGGAGGAAAATAGTTCTGTCAGTGAGCACATACTCACTATGTCTGGGTTACATAACCGCTTGACTCAGCTGGGAGTTAATCTCCCGGATGACGCGGTCATTGACAGAATCCTCTAGTCGCTTCCACCAAGCTACAAGAGCTTTGTGATGAACTTCAATATGCAGGGGATGGAAAAGACCATTCCTGAAGTATTTGCAATGCTGAAATCAGCAGAGGTAGAAGTCAAGAAGGAACATCAAGTGTTGATGGTAAATAAAACCACTAAGTTCAAGAAGGGCAAGGGTAAAAAGAACTCCAAGAAGGACGGCAAGGAAGTTGCCGCACCTGGCAAGAAAGTTGCCGGGAAGAAGCCAAAGAATGGACCCAAGCCCGAGACTGAGTGCTTTTATTGCAAGGGAAATGGTCACTGGAAGCAGAACTGCCCCAAATACTTAGCGGACAAGAAGGCCGGCAAAACAAAAGGTATATATGATATACATGTAATTGATGTGTACCTTACTAGTACCCGTAGTAGCTCCTGGGTATTTGATACCGGTGCAGTTGCTCACATTTGTAACTCAAAGCAGGGGCTGCGGAATAAGCGGAGACTGGCAAAGGACGAGGTGACGATGCGCGTCGGGAATGGTTCCAAGGTCAATGTGATCGCCGTCGGCACGCTACCTCTATATTTACCTTCGGGATTAGTTTTAAACCTTAATAATTGTTATTTAGTGCCAGCTTTGAGCATGAACATTGTATCGGGATCTCGTTTAATTCGAGATGGCTACTCATTTAAATCCAAGAATAATGGTTGTTCTATTTATATGAGAGATATGTTTTATGGTCATGCTCCTATGGTGAATGGTTTATTCTTAATGAATCTCGAGCGTAATGCTACACATATTCATAGTGTGAGTACCAAAAGATGTAAAGTTGATAATGATAGTCCCACATACTTGTGGCACTGCCGCCTTGGTCACATAGGTGTCAAACGCATGAAGAAGCTCCATGCAGATGGACTTTTAGAGTCTCTTGATTACGAATCATTTGACACGTGCGAACCATGCCTCATGGGTAAGATGACCAAGACTCCGTTCTCAGGAACAATGGAGCGAGCAACCAACTTATTAGAAATCATACATACTGATGTGTGCGGTCCAATGAGTGTTGAGGCTTGCGGTGGCTATCTCATCCTCACTGATGACTTGAGTAGATATGGGTATGTCTACTTAATGAAACACAAGTCTGAAACCTTTGAAAAGTTCAAGGAATTTCAGAGTGAAGTTGAGAATCAACGTGACAGGAAAATCAAGTTTCTACGATCAGATCGTGGAGGAGAATACTTGAGTCACGAATTTGGCACACACTTAAGAAAATGTGGAATAGTTTCACAACTCACGCCGCCTGGAACACCTCAGCGTAATGGTGTGTCCGAACGTCGTAATCGCACTCTATTAGATATGGTGCGATCTATGATGTCTCTTACCGATTTACCGCTCTCCTTTTGGGGCTATGCTTTAGAGACTGCCGCATTCACTTTAAATAGGGCTCCGTCGAAATCCTTGAGACGACACCGTTTGAATTATGATTTGGGAAGAAACCTAAGCTGTCATTTCTAAAAGTTTGGGGATGCGATGCTTATGTCAGGAAACTTCAACCTGAAAAGCTCGAACCCAAGTCGGAAAAATGCGTCTTCATAGGATACCCTAAAGAAACTGTTGGGTATACCTTCTACCTTAGATCCGAAGGCAAGATCTTTGTTGCCAAGAATGGATCCTTTCTAGAGAAGGAGTTTCTCTCGAAAGAAGTAAATGGGAGGAAAGTAGAACTTGATGAAGTATTACCTCTTGAACCGGAAAATGGCGCAACTCAAGAAAATGTTCCTGAGGTGCCTGCACCGACTAGAGAGGAAGTTAATGATAATGATCAAGATACTTCTAATCAAGCTCCTACTGAAATTCGAAGGTCCACAAGGACACGTTCCGCACCAGAGTGGTACGGCAACCCTGTCTTGGAAATCATGTTGTTAGACAACGGCGAACCTTCGAACTATGAAGAAGCGATGGCGGGCCCGGATTCCGACAAATGGCTAGAAGCCATGAAATCCGAGATAGGATCCATGTATGAAAACGAAGTATGGACTTTGACTGACTTGCCCGTTGAACGGCGAGCCATAGAAAATAAATGGATCTTTAAGAAGAAGACAGACGCGGATGGTAATGTGACCATCTATAAAGCTAGGCTTGTCGCTAAGGGTTATCGACAAGTTCAAGGGGTTGACTACGATGAGACTTTCTCACCAGTGGCGAAGCTGAAGTCCGTCCGAATCATGTTAGCAATTGCCGCATTCTACGATTATGAGATATGGCAAATGGACGTCAAAACGGCATTCCTTAATGGTTTCCTTAAGGAAGAATTGTATATGATGCAGCCGGAAGGTTTTTTCGATCCTAAGAATGCTAACAAGGTGTGCAAGCTCCAACGCTCGATTTATGGGCTGGTGCAAGCATCTCGGAGTTGGAACATTCGCTTTAATGAGATGATCAAAGCGTTTGGGTTTACGCAGACTTATGGAGAAGCCTGCGTTTACAAGAAAGTGAGTGGGAGCTCTGTAGCATTTCTCATACTATATGTAGATGACATACTTTTGATGGGAAATGATATAGAACTTTTGGACAGCATTAAGGCCTACTTGAATAAGAGTTTTTCAATGAAGGACCTTGGAGAAGCTGCTTATATATTAGGCATCAAGATCTATAGGGATAGATCGAGACGCCTCATAGGTCTTTCACAAAGCACATACCTTGATAAGATTTTGAAGAAGTTCAAAATGGATCAGTCCAAGAAAGGGTTCTTGCCTGTTTTGCAAGGTGTGAAATTGAGCTCAGCTCAATGTCCGACCACGGCAGAAGATATAGAAGAGGTGAGTGTCATCCCCTATGCCTCAGCCATAGGTTCTATTATGTACGCCATGCTGTGTACCAGACCTGATGTAAACCTTGCCGTAAGTTTGGTAGGAAGGTACCAAAGTAATCCCGGCAAGGAACACTGGACAGCGGTCAAGAATATCCTAAAGTACCTGAAAAGGACAAAGGACATGTTTCTCGTTTATGGAGGTGACGAAGAGCTCGTCGTAAAGGGTTACGTCGACGCTAGCTTCGACACAGATCTGGATGACTCTAAGTCACAAACCGGATACGTGTATATGTTGAATGGTGGAGCAGTGAGCTGGTGCAGCTGCAAGCAGAGCGTCGTGGCGGGATCTACATGTGAAGCGGAGTACATGGCAGCCTCGGAGGCAGCACATGGAGCAATTTGGGTGAAGGAGTTCATCACCGACCTAGGAGTCATACCCAATGCGTCGGGGCCGATCAAGCTCTTCTGTGACAACACTGGAGCTATTGCACTTGCCAAGGAGCCCAGGTTTCACAAGAAGACAAGGCACATCAAGCGTCGCTTCAACTCCATTCGTGAAAATGTTCAAGATGGAGACATAGAGATTTGTAAAGTACATACGGACCTGAATGTAGCAGATCCGTTGACTAAACCTCTCCCTAGAGCAAAACATGATCAACACCAGAATTCCATGGGTGTTCGATTCATCACAATGTAACTAGATTATTGACTCTAGTGCAAGTGGGAGACTGTTGGAAATATGCCCTAGAGGCAATAATAAAAGTATTATTATTATATTTCTTTGTTCATGATAATTGTCTTTATTCATGCTATAACTGTATTATCCGGAAATCGTAATACACGTGTGAATACATAGACCATAATATGTCCCTAGTAAGCCTCTAGTTGACTAGCTCGTTGATCAACAGATAGTCATGGTTTCCTGGCTATGGACATTGGATGTCATTGATAACGGGATGGACAAGACCCAATCCTAAGCATAGCGCAAGATCGTGTAGTTCGTTTGCTAGAGCTTTTCCAATGTCAAGTATCTTTTCCTTTGACCATGAGATCGTGTAACTCCCGGATACCGTAGGAGTGCTTTGGGTGTACCAAACATCACAACGTAACTGGGTGACTATAAAGGTGCACTACAGGTATCTCCAAAAGTATCTGTTGGGTTGACACGGATCGAGACTGGGATTTGTCACTCCGTATGACGGAGAGGTATCACTGGGCCCACTCGGTAATGCATCATCATAATGAGCTCAAAGTGACCAAGTGTCTGGTCACGGGATCATGCATTACGGTACGATTAAAGTGACTTGCCGATAACGAGATTGAACGAGGTATTGGGATACCGACGATCGAATCTCGGGCAAGTAACATATCGATTGACAAAGGGAATTGCATACGGGGTTGCTTGAATCCTAGACATCGTGGTTCATCCGATGAGATCATAGTGGAGCATGTGGGAGCCAACATGGGTATCCAGATCCCGCTGTTGGTTATTGACCGGAGAGTCGTCTCGGTCATGTCTACATGTCTCCCGAACCCGTAGGGTCTACACACTTAAGGTTCAGTGACGCTAGGGTTGTAGGGATATGTATATGCAGTAACCCGAATGTTGTTCGGAGTCCCGGATGAGATCCCGGACGTCACGAGGAGTTCCGGAATGGTCCGGAGGTAAAGATTTATATATGGGAAGTCCTGTTTCGGCCATCGGGACAAGTTTCGGGGTAATCGGTATTGTATCGGGACCACCGGAAGGGTCCCGGGGGTCCACCGGGTGGGGCCACCTGTCCCGGGGGACACATGGGCTGTAGGGGGTGCGCCTTGGCCTACATGGGCCAAGGGCACCAGCCCCAAGAGGCCCATGCGCCTAGGGTTACAAGGGGAAAGAGTCCTAGGAGGGGAAGGCACCTCCTAGGTGCCTTGGGGGGGAGGGAAACCCCCCTTGGCCGCCGCCCCACCCTAGGAGATTGGATCTCCTAGGGCCGGTGCCCCCCCTTGGCCCTCCTATATATAGTGAGGGAAGGAGGGCTTTTCGGACATGCCTTTGGTTGCCTCCTTCTCCCTCTCCAACACCTCCTCCTCCTCCATAGCGCTTGGCGAAGCCCTGCCGGAGTACTGCAGCTCCATCAACACCACGCCGTCGTGCTGCTGCTGGTGCCATCTCCCTCAACTTCTCCTCTCCCCTTGCTAGATCAAGAAGAAGGAGACGTTACGCTGACCGTACGTGTGCTGAACACGGAGGTGCCGTCCGTTCGGTGCTAGGATCTCCGGTGATTTGGATCACGTCGTGTTCGACTACCTCATCCCCGTTCTTTGAACGCTTCCGCTCGCGATCTACAAGGTACGTAGATGCATCTAATCACTCGTTGCTAGATGAACTCCTAGATGGATCTTGGTGAAACCGTAGGAAAATTTTTGTTTTCGGCTACGTTCCCCAACATCGACTTCATCGCCGTCGTACTCGCGCCGGCTGCGGATTTCTTCACTCCGCCGCCGCCGTAGCTGTCTTCTTCTGCCAAGTTAGGGCGTGGAAGATCTGAACTGATGAACTTCACATCTACACCTCTCAGTTTGTCGTGTACTTCGTCCAGGGTAATTAAAAGTTACTTTTACTGCCCTCTTTGATTCAAATGTTAACTACAAAATCTTCAAGGTTGTTTATTCTTCAAATTCTGTAACGCCCTCGATGCGGCTATATCTCCCACGTGACGAAGCACGACTTAGAGGCATAACCACATTGAAAGCAATGCCGCAAGTGAGGTAATCTTCACACAACCCATGTAATACATAAGGGAAAGAGATACATAGTTGGCTTACAATCGCCACTTCACACAATTACATGATTAAAGCATTACATCATTCAAATACAATCAAGGCTCGACTACGGAGCCAAAATAAAAGAAGACTACCCCAAATGTTACACAGATCCCCGATCGACCCCAACTGGGCTCCACTACTAATCGACTAGAACGAAAACAACATAAAGGACAAGATCTTCATCGAGCTCCTCCTTGAGCTTGGTTGCGACACCTGCACGGTATCATCGGCACCTGCAAACTGGTTTTGGAAGTATTTGTGAGTCACGGGGACTCAGTAATCTCACACCCTCGCGATCAAGACTATTTAAGCTTATGGGTAGGTAAAGGTATGAGGTGAAGCTGCAGCAAGCGACTAGCATAAATGGTGGCTAGCCTATTCGCAAAAGAGAGCGAGAAGAGAAGGCAAATGCACGGTCGAACAACTATGATCAAGAAGTGATCCTAGAACAAGCTACGTCAAACATAACTCCAACACTGTGTTCACTTCCCGGACTCCGCCGAGAAGAGACCATGACGGTTACACACGCGGTTGATGTATTTTAATTAAGATCAACTTTAAGTTTTCTACAACCGGACATTAACAAATTCCCATCTTCCCATAACCGCGGGCACGGCTTTCGAAAGTTCAAATCCCTGCAGGGGTGTCCCAACTTAGCCCATGACAAGCTCTCACGGTCAACGAAGGATATTCCTTCTAGCGGGAAGTCCCGATCAGACTCGGAATCCCGGTTACAAGACATTTTGACAATGGTAAAACAAGACCAGCAAAGCCACCCAGATGTGCCGACAAATCCCAATAGGAGCTGCACATATGTCGTTCTCAGGGCACACCGGATGAGCAAGACATCGGGTAAGCCAGCCCAGAGTTGCCCCTGGTAGCCTCGGACATCGCTCAGTTGGACCAACACCCAGAGGAGCACTGGCCCGGGGGGGTTAAAATAAAGATGACCCTTGAGTCTGCAGAACCCAAGGGAAAGAAAAGGCTAGGTGGCGAATGGTAAAACCAATGTTGGGCCTTGCTGGAGGAGTTTTATTCAAGGCAAACTGTCAAGGGGTTCCCATTATAACCCAACCGCGTAAGGAACATAAAATCCAGGAACATAACACCGATATGACGGAAACTAGGGCGGCAAGAGTGGAACAAAACACCAGGCATAAGGCCGAGCCTTCCGCCCTTTACCAAGTATATAGATGCATTAATTAAATAAGAGATATTGTGATATCCCAACAAGTAAACATGTTCCAACAAGGAACAACATCTCCATGTTCCAACAAGGAACAAACTTCAATCTTCACCTGCAACTAACGACACTATAAGAGGGGCTGAGCAAAGCGGTAACATAGCCAAACAACGGTTTGCTAGGACAAGGTGGGTTAGAGGCTTGGTTTAACAATATGGGAGGCATGATAAGCAAGTGGTAGGTATCGCAATATAGACATAGCAAAAGAGCGAGCAACTAGCAAGCAAAGATAGAAGTGATTTCGAGGGTATGGTCATCTTGCCTGAAATCCCGCAAGGAAGAAGAATGAGTCCACGAAGAAGACACACGGACGTAGACAAACGGGTCCTCACAAATGCGACGTTATCAGAACCAACCCGAAGAAGCAACACCGAAAAGAAGCACACAACATAGTAAACAACCAACACATGAACATGGTATGATATGCGGGATGTGGTATGCAGTGCATATGCATGATTTGCAAAGGAATGATTGAACCTGGCCTCAACTTCGAAATCCAAGAGTGCCAATGAAAAGGGGAGGTGATTTCGATTGAAATCGATATAAAGATCACCGAAATCGGATGCACGGTTTGGAAATGACAAGCAAAACAAATATGGCACCGGTCTGCGATTAACAGCAAGTGACCAACTAAATGCATCAAGATAAATAAGCTACAACACTCAGAAATGGCAACAAAATACATGGCAGGGATCCACTCATGAAGCTTGACAAAAGATGAACACTAAGCTACGGCTAATTCATCCATTAACAGGCTCAAACAAGCATGGCAAAAGTGCAAAAGATAACAGGTTTTCAGACTTAGTGAAATTAACACAAGTCTGGAATTTATCAACAGGTAGCAATCTTTGGAGCATGAAAACTACATGCTACAGGAACATATCATGGCAAAGCAAGGCATGGCATGAAGCTACTCAAAGCACTTAACCAAAGTCCCTTAGTGACCTTGAGCCAAAAGGGATCAGAACATACAATTGCAAGCATGTGAACATGGCAAAAACATAAACAAATTCAGACTTGGTGAAAAACTGGAGCATGGCAAAATAGTTAACGAGTAGGCATGTTTACGAGCTCGATGCTCTCACTACAGGGCATGGCATGACAAACTAAGCATACACCCATCAAGAAGACATGGCATAGAAGCTAGACGTGGCAAGAACAAGAACATAGCATACACGGATCAATAGCAACATCCTCGGCAAAATTGTTAATCATGTCAACAATCTGCCAGGATTCATGCAATAGCAAAAGTAGAGCTCGATTGACTCAAGCTAGGGTGCTCCATAAATGCAAACAAAGACATGGATGGATAGAGCACCACAATATTAACAAAACATCCTTACTGGTCATCCTCAAAAGAGGCACAGATCACTAGGAAACAACATGAACATATGGCATAACGACAAAATCAGGACAAGGACTTGGTGAAATTCTAAGTCCCTGAAATCAACATTACCAATTACGCTACTTTGCAAGCTTGTGCTAGTCACCACAAATATCACAAAAAATACATGACAAGCACCTCTGTAAAGATGGCATGGCATATAACAAAACACATGTAGAGCTTAGGGTCATAGCATGCACACATTAATCATGGCAAAAAAGACAAATAGCTATTTGCTGAAACAGATCTGACAAATTACTCACATAGCCCTCTTCCAACAGCATTTCGGGCATCAAGATGAGCTTAAATGAAAATGATGCAATGAGATGAAATGATGTACTCGTCGAGGCGAACATTTTGATATGCTACACGCACGAGCTACGGATGCAGAGTTATGGCATGCCGAAGATTGCAAAAAGTTAGGGTTTCGAGAGGAGAAAGTCAACTGAGGGGATTTTGGATCTGAGTTCCAGATCGCACTGTAGCGGTACTGTAGCTTCTCGAGGTTCGCCGGAGTTTTCCCTGTTCGACGGAGTAGGAGAGGCGGCCGGAGAGGCGAGGTGGCCGCGGGCGCCGGGCGCCGGGCGGCGAGGTGGCGCCGGACGCGGATGGCGGCGGGGCGGCGCCGGCGTGGGAGGATCGGAGTTCTGCGGCGGCGAGCGGCGAGGTGCCTCGTCCGGTGAGGAGCTCCGGCCGGCGCGGGTGGCAGTGCGGCGGAGTGAGAGGGTTCGGGCGGCGGCTCCTAGGCGGAGAAGACGATGCGTGGGGCGACGACGCGGGGAACGGGCTCGGGGGCCCGAATCGGGCTTCCCGGGCCTCGGCGGCGGGCGCGCTGGCCGGGACACATGGCACTACGCCACTGGTGCGGAAACGGCGGCGCGGTGCAGGTGGCTGGAGGTGGAAGAAGTCTAGGGTTAGGGTGGATTTTGCTCGAAATTTCGGAGAGGGAGTCCTATTTATACGTAGAAGGAGTTAGGAGGCTCCAAATGGAGTGCGGTTTTCGGCCACGCGATCGTGATCGGACGAGCAAGAGGATGGAGGGGGTTTAGCTGGGTTTTGGGCCACTTTGGAGAGGTGTTGGGCTGCAACACACACGAGGCCTTTTCGGTCCCTTGGTTAACCGTTGGAGTATCAAACGAAGTCCAAATGGCACGAAAGTTGACAGGCGGTCTATCGGTAGTAAACCAAGGCCGCATGGCAAGTCTCGGTCCAATTCGAAAACGTTTAACACACACACACGAAAAGAGGTAGAAAGGAACACCGGGTGACATAGGAGCGCCGGGTTGCAAATCGGACAACGGGGAAAATGCTCGGATGCATGAGACAAACATGTATGCAAATGAAATGCACATGATGACATGATATGCAATGCATGACATGCAAGCAATGACAAGGCAACAACAGCGAATAGCTGGAAGACACCTGGCACATCGGTCTCGGGGCGTTACAAATTCATCACACACTGAACACCTCAGAAGTCATCTGTTCTTGATTCATTTCTCTAAGCTATATTTCTCTTCAAGATTCCTCAAATGTGTGGATTTTTGATCTATACATCTCTGGAACCTAAGACAAAGAACGCTTATTGAAATTCTTCAAGACTCATCGGGTCAAATTTCTCAAACTTGCTCTTTTTGAAAAACCTCTGAGAATGCATATGACCTCTTCATATTCCTCGCAACTATACTCTGTTCACAGGTACTCATGTCAATTGCTGAATCACTAGGTTCTCATAAACTTAACTCATTTGCAGCGTTCCTTGAAGAAAAGTTGCATACATCTTCAGAGAATTCCATTGTTCAAATACCTCATTTGAAGAAAATGGTTGATGGAAAGAAGCCACAGAAGGAAGGAAAGAGGCCTGAGGTTAATACTGCTTTTGAGATCCCTAATGACATATACAAGGACTTTTGCACTCCTGATGAGGCCACTCATGGAAAGGAAACCAAGAATGAGCGCAAAGTGCGCATTCAAAGAATAGAGAGGAGATGGGCAAGAGAGTGGAGGGAGTACAGGTATGTTACTCCCAAGTATATGAAGAAATTCGCTCTAAATCCTCCATGCCCAAGACCTCCATTGGCACCTGGCCAAGAAGCAGATCCCACCAGCCTCAAGCGCGGTGAGGATTATCCTTATGAATGGATCAAGCGCCAGGCCAAGTTGGCCAGACAAGCAAGAGAAGAAGTGAGGGAATTCAATGAAGACTCTGCTGCTGCTGCTGTCACTGCTGAGGCCTCTGCAAGCAAGCCAAAGAAGGCCATGCCAAAAAAGCCTGCTCACAAGCCAAGTGCTTCACCAGCAATGCCCTCACGGCCAAGTTCCTCAGCAATGCCCTCACGGTCAGATTCTTCAAAGTCCTCACGGCTAACTCCTCAAGCTGCTCCCACTTCAAAATCCTCAGCTCCTCCGCCAAAGTCCTCAGCTGCTCCGACCAAATCCTCAGCACCTGCGCATCTCACCATGTGCCAAAGAACGACGGGCATCTATATTGCCTCAGGAGCATCTGCTAGTTCCTCAGCACCACTGCATTCTTCAACTGGTCCCACTCTGTTGAAGACCAAGGCCACTGCTGGACGAGGCTCTCGACCAAGTCCTCAAAAGAAGCAAGTCCCTTTTCATGTGCCGTGCAATGAAGACGAAGCTGATGATGATGAACTTGCAGAAATCATCAGAGACAGGAAGGTCAAGGCCGCTAGAGCCAAGGGCACAAGTGTGCCTCTACTTTTGGATCCAAAGTTGATCCTTGAGTACATTGATCTATGGCACAAGGACCCAAATACTCCTATGCCTGATTTCAAGCTGACTCCTGGCCAAAGTCATATGTTGACTCACTTCATTCAGGAAGAAAAATGGAAGTTTGAGAAGGCCAGGCAGATCAAGAAAGCGTGGTACAAAAAGGAGCACTACCTGAAGAAAAACGTTGTCTCTATGACAACTGAAGAACTCGTCAATATGCAGTCTGAGATCAAGAAACTCAGTGATGAATTTGACGCATACCATGCTGATTGGCTTGGATCCATGATTCGTTTTGTGAGACTCACTGACAACTTCACTTCAAATGTTACAGCCCCAACGCAACAGGAAATTCCTCTAGCTGAAGCATCTGCTCAGCCTACCGAAGAAAATGCCAGCACCGCTGATGACAATCAGGCTGCTGAAGAAAATGCTAATTCCAGGGCTGATGACTGCATTCCAGCCGTTGAAGAAACTGCCAGAGCAACCACTAGTGTTGTGCCTGAAGAAAGTGAAGACGTCAGGGCAACTACATCAGTTGCGCCTTAAGAAATTCAACCAAATTCCTCTGCTCCTCCTGTGCCTACACCAACTCCTATCCTTCCGTCTGCATCAGATGTGAAGAAGACCAAGGTTGCAGAGCATGCAACAGTGAAGAAAAGGAAGGCATCAACTTCATCAGATTCTTCAGCCCCGAAGAAGATGAAGCCACTAGCTAGCTCATTTGACAACCCAATTGATGTTGTTCCTATCTCAATCATGCCATCAAAGGACCTTGTTCCTTTTGATGAAGAATATGTGATTCCAAGTGAATCCGATGAAGAGAATCCTTCTACTGCTTCGTCAGAGCAGTTGGATGAAGAAATTGAAGTGGATGAAATCCCTTCAACCCCAATTATCTCATTGCCCATGCCTCAGTTCACTTTTAAAGAGGACGGCGTTGAAGAAATGGCTGAAGAAGTCGATGTGGACATTGGATGCACCACGCTAGTGCTGAATGATGACTTTTGGGAAAGTCAGCACCCCAACTCTCTCTGTTCACACCTCTTCAACAAATTCCTCAGTCCCTAGTAACTACTGAAGTCCAAATGGGATCTGAAGAACCTCGTGCAACTCCGTCCATCCATGAAGAAATTCCAGCCACTAGTCCTGTGAAAATGTAAATGAAGAATTGAAGTCCCAGGCTGCCACTGAAGAAGTACCTGAAATTCCTCAGCCTGGGGAACCTGAGATCGAGATCCCTGAGGTTGTGATGCAATTTACTGACGCTCCTCACCCCAAGCCAAAGGATGCCTTCTCGAAGAAACAAAAATTCAATGCTGATGCCTTCTTTGGCGAGCATGTATTCTTCACTGACTACAATCCTTATGTCTCTGCTCATCTTAGGAGGAAGTGCTTCTGGACTGCCAGCCAGGCCAATTTCTATTCTTCACTGCTTTTCAACAAGGACAAAATCTTCTACCATGAGCATATTCCTCATGTGGACATGGAATCATTGCCTTGATTCACTCATGTGCTCAGTGTGCTTCATGACGCAGTCCTCCTCAACTTTTGCTCTGACATTGTTGATTGGAATGAAGAGCTTATTCTTCAGTTCTACGCTACACCGCATATCACAGGTGATCCTGAAGATATCAACACCCAGGTCTTGGACTGGATGACCGATAATACTCATTATAAGGCACCGACCTCTGAATTGCTTCACGCCCTGCCCATTAGTCCACCTAGTGAAGGAGCTCACTGCATGTACCAAGAACCTAAACTCACTGCTCATTACATGCAAGTGTTAATGAAGCCTCTAAAGCCCGTTCAAGCCCCAAGGATCAAATTCCTCGTAAAGGACTTACTCTATGTGCCCAGAACAGTCTATCGCATTCTGACGATGACAATGAGTCCCATCAAAGGCCACGACTCATCTGATGAGGAAATAGTTGGCATCATGAAGAATCTGCTATTCAATATCATTCATAGCATTCCAATCAATTATTATGATTTCTTCATGAGGACTTTGGCAAATTTTGCACTCTCTCCGTTTGAGTTGAAGCCTTATGCTCCTTGGATTATGAGATTCCTCAAAACAAGGTCTTCACTCAACTACAAGGCTGATTTTCAGAATCACCTCAGCTATCTGCCCCCGATTGAAGTCCCGAAGCAGACTTTTACTTCAACTGATGAAAAGGGCAAGGAACCTCTTGTCATTGATGAAGGCATTCGTCCATTGGATGGTCATTTTTGCAAAGCTGCATCTTACTCCACCAATGATGACTCTGCCACTCATGATTTTGCTGCCACTGCACCCAAGTCTACTCCTCAAGCCACAGCTCCACGTGTGATGACTGACCGTGAGCTGCTTCTTAGTCTTCACTAGAAGGTGGATCGAAATCATAAATGGGTTAAGCGTCAGTTTGGTTCTATTCTTCACAACATGACTGCTACACATAATGCAGTGAAGAAAAACCATTACTACCTCCATGAAGTCTTCGGTCGCACCTGGGCTGTCCTATCACATCTGTATGGTGAAGAAGATCTGAAGAAAATGGGTCTCAAGGAAGATTTTGACTGGTCTTCACCTCCTCCGAAGAAATTCAAGAAGGTCAAAGTTCCTACCTTGGTGGCCAGCTCATATTCTTCATCCCGTGACACCGATGAGTATGAAGACTTGAACGACACTGCGGCGGGCCCTACAACGACAAACGACCCCAACAACGCTGGCGCTCCTCCATCAACTTGATATTCTTCAGGGGCGTTAGTCCTCATTTTCGATCCTTTTGGTCATTCGATGACAAAGGGGGAGAAATTTGAGTTAGTCTTCAAGCGGGTCTACATTTATGGGCGTTTTTTTCTAAGTTACAACTCTCGTTCTTTTGAAGACTTTGCTGGATCGAGTTGTAATCTTAAACTCTATGGTGGCCTGATACTATTGTTGTGCTTTCCTGCATGCTTGTTCCTCATTAATGTTAATGCACGCATGCTGAATTACATCAGTCACAATATTTCATCATGCATTTCAAATTCTTCATACTATATGTCAATGCGTGTATGAATTACAAGATATAGGGGGAGATCTCCATGATTCTACTCTTCAAGTGTGCATTGCTTCAAAAGCAAATTCTTCACTATGCACATCTTCAGGGGGAGTTCTTCTATATCTTGCAATCAAATTCCTCAAATTCCAGTATTTACACTTCATATGTTTATCCCCATTGAAAACTTAACCTATATTGTCATCAATCACCAAAAAGGGGGACATTGTAAGTGCATCTAGTGCCCCTTAGTGATTTTGGTGCATTGAAGACTTATAGGTTAAGGGACTAATGTGTTTATGAGTGTACACATGTCCATAAGTCTATGAGGAGTTTGATATTTACAGAGAAAGTCGACCCCTAAAAATGAAGTTCTTTGACTGAAGACTTTGGATTTCTGAAGACTTTGAAAGTGAAGAAATTGGTGCAATCCTGAAGACTTGGTATTCACTCGAGGAACATGAAGCATGAATACTTTTTTTTCGTAGTTTCATTTTCTCTTTCTTGAGTCATAGGAAACACCGTACTGTTAAAGGGGGTCGAGGAAATACTAAGGAAAAATTTCCATGTGATTCTCAACTCAAATCCTACACCTACCAATTCCTTCGAGTGAAGCCATTGGAAATCTCATATAGCTCAGTCAATTTCTTCAGTGATAGAGACGAAGTTCTTCTGGTCTCTGAGGAATTTGTTCTGACTGAGGAGTTAGGAATTCGCTAGTGCAGATTGCCTACACGGTGAGGAACATGATAGCCCCGAGGATTTTGCTACTCAAAATTCCGACCATTGTTGTGCTATGCGCCAGCTGTCCCAAAATATCTACCCACCTAACGGTCATATCATTGAAGGGCATTTATGTCTTATCATGCAGGGCTGCTCCCTAGGCTATAAATAGCCGCCCCCTACAACCACTAGCTGGTTGGCTGCTCCTAGAGAAACTGACACTTGTCATTTGAGAGCAACCCATCCTCCGAGGACTTTGAGTGAAAATCATCAAGTGAGGAAAACCCAAACCCAAACACCTACAAACCCCAAGTGATTGAGCATCACTGAAGAGATTGATCCTGCGTGGATCCGACGCTTGTTACCTTTGAAGACTGTGCGTCTTCTAGACGGTTAGGCGTCATGGTGTAGAGCATCCAAGAGGAAATTGTGGATCGCCGAGTGACCAAGTCTGTGAAGGTTTGGAAGTCACCTGAAGACTTACCACGAGTGATTGGGCGAGGTCTGTGTGACCTTAGCTCAAGGGGAATTCGCTGAGGACTAAGTGTCCTGAGCTGCGTGTTCAGGACTGGGTGTCCGGGACTGTGTGTCCTCAGGTTTAAATACCTAGCCGCCCTAACCAGACGTACAACTGTCACAACAGTTGGAACTGGTCTACCAAATCATTGTCTTCACCAAGTTACCTGGTTCCATTTCCTCAACCCTTCCATTTCCTCATTTATGTGTTGAGTGCTTGTTCATATCTGTTTGAAGACTTTGACTGAAGATTCTCTCTATTTCCTCAGTTCAATTTCTTCAGTCTGTTTGTCTTATCCTGTGTTTACGCTTTCTGTACTCTGTGCTTGTTTTCATTTCATCATGAAGACCATGCTCATGCACTGTCATGTTTACTTCTGAGTACTTATTCCGCTGCAAGTAGTTCTTCACTCAGGAATTTCCTCATCCGCAAATTCCTCAGTGAAGAATTCATAAAAATCGCCTATTCACCCCCCTCTAGTCGATATAACGCACTTTCAGGATTTCTTACTGGATCAGGAATTCCATTGCATTTTTCATCCTTTTCCATTTTCTTCATCTTTTAGGCAACTTTGCCTCGCGATAAAGCTAGGGTCATGATTGAGCAAGACTACGTCCTATCTATCTACCTCTCCAAACACAATATCCTGAGTACCTATAACGGTGACTAGCCCAACATTCATTGGCAAATCCTCTAGTGAAACTGAGATTTCTCGATCTCGGAAGCTAATTCGCACGTAGCCATTGTTGTCTGTCTATCATTGAATGTACCTATTCATTATACATTGGCTAGCACCTCCCTTTTTTTCAAGAAAGAATGAGCCACTCAGACCTTCAATTTTTGTCAAATGGCCCAGCTCCCCTTGCTCTTCCACCGCCAGGGCTCCCATTCCTCCCTGTGTATCATGGCAGGCCCACCACGCTTCATGCGTGTGACGTTTTTGCCAGTAGTGTCATCTTCCCCTCATGTTATCTGTATGGGTGGGTTGCCCCTTGATGCTAGCTAGCTTGTGCTAGGTGCTACCTCTTGAGCTTGCGTTGGTTTTTCCCTTGAAGAGGAAAGGGTGATGCAGCAAAGTAGCGTAAGTATTTCCCTCAGTTTTGAGAACCAAGGTATCAATCTAGTAAGAGACTACGCAATAAGCCACCGAATACCTGCACAAACAAACACCAACTTGCAACTAACGCGACAAAGGGGTTGTCAATCCCTTCACGGTTATTCGCAAAGTGAGATCTGATAGAGATGGATAAATGAGAAAGTAATATTTTTGGTATTTTTGGTTTATGGAACAGAAAGTAAAAGATTGCAAAGTAAGGGAATGGTGACAAAAATTAGCAAGTTGACGGGAAACTAATATGATGTAAAATAGACCCGGGGGCCATATGTTTCACTAGAGGCTTCTCTCAAGATAGAAGTTATTACGGTGGGTGAACAAATTACTGCTGAGCAATTGATAGAAAAGTGCAAAGTTATGACGATATCTAAGGCAATGATCATGAATATAGGCATCACGTCCGTGTCAAGTAGACCGAAACGATTCTGCATCTACTACTATTACTCCACACATCGACCGACTCCTGCCTGCATCTAGAGTATTAAGTTCATAAGAACAGAGTAACGCATTAAGCAAGATGACATGATGTAGTGGGATTAACTCAAGCATGTGATGAAAACCCCATCTTGTTATCCTCGATGGCAACAATACAATACATGTCATTTCCCCTTCTGTCACTAGGATCGAGCACCGCAAGATTGAACCCAAAGCTAAGCACTTCTCCAATTGCAAGAAAATCCAATCTAGTTGGCCAAACCAAATCAATAGTTTGAAGAGACTTGCAAAGATATCAAATCATGCATAAAAGAATTCAAAGGAGATTCAAATAATATTCATAGATTAGCTGATCATAAATCCACAATTCATCGGATCTCGGCAAACACACCGCAAAAGAGTATTACATCGAGTAGCTCTCCAAGAACATCGAGGAGAACTTTGTATTGAGAATCAAAGAGAGAGAGAGAGAAGAAGCCATCTAGCTACTAGCTATGGACCCATAGGTTTGAAGTAAACTACTCACGCTTCACCGGAGAGGCAATGATGTTGATGTAGAAGCCCTCCGTGATCGATCCCCCCTTCGGCAGGATGCCAGAAAGGCCCCAAGATGGGATCTCACGGGTACAGAAGGTTGCGACGGTGGAAAAGTGGTTTCATGGCTCCCCTGGATGTTTTTGGGGTATAAGAGTATATATAGGAGGAAGAATTAGGTCAGGAGAGCTATGAGGGGCCCACAAGGTCGGGGGCGTGCCCTCCACCCTTGTGGCTGCCTCGAGGCTCCTCTGACTTGCACTCCAAGTCTCCTGGGCGTCTTCTAGTCCAAGAAAAATCATTGCGAAAGTTTTATTCCGTTTGGACTACATTTGGCATTCCTTTTCTGCGAAACTCTAAAACAAGGAAAAAACAAAAATTGGCATTGGGCTCTAGGTTAATAGGTTAGTCCCAAAAATCATATAAAATAGCATATTAATGCATTTAAAACATTCAAAACAGATAATATAATAGCATGGAACAATCAAAAATTATAGATACGTTGGAGACGTATCAAGCATCCCCAAGCTTAATTGCTGCTTGTCCTCGAGTAGGTAAATGATAAAAATAGAATTTTTGATGTGGAATGCTACCTAACATATTTATCCATGTATTTTTGTTTATTGTGGCATGAATGTTCAGATCCGAAAAATACAAAACAAAAGTTTAATATTGACATAAAAAAATAATACTTCAAGCATACTAACAAAATAATTATGTCTTCTCAAAATAACATGGCCAAAGAAAGCTTATCCCTACAAAATCATATAGTATGGCTATGCTCCATCTTCATCACACAAAATATTTAAATCATGCACAACCCCGATAACAAGCCAAGCAATTGTTTCATACTTTTGATGTTCTCGAAGCTTTTCAACTTTCACACAATACATGAGCGTGAGCCATGGACATAACACTATAGGTGGAATAGACGGTGGTTGTGGAGAAGACAAAAAGAAGGAGATAGTCTCACATCAACTAGGCGTATCAACGGGCTATGGAAAATCCCATTAATAGATATCAATATGAGTGAGTAGGGATTGCCATGCAACGGATGCACTAGAGCTATAAGTTTATGAAAGCTCAAAAAGAAACTAAGTGGGTGTGCATCCAACTTGCTTGCTCATAAAGACCTAGGGCAATTTGAGGAAGCCCATCATTGAGATATACAAGCCAAGTTCTATAATGAAAAATTCCCACTAGTATACGAAAGTGATATCATAGGAGACTCTCTATCATGAAGATCATGGTGCTACTTTGAAGCACAAGTGTGGCAAAAAGGATAGTAACATTGTCCCTTCTCTCTTTTTCTCTCTTTTTTATTTTTTATTTGGGCCTTCTATTATTTTTTTAGCCTCTTTTTTTCGTCCGGAGTCTTATCCCGACTTGTGGGGGAATCATAGTCTCCATCATCCTTTCCTCACATGGGACAATGCTTTAATAATGAAGATCATCACACTTTTATTTCCTTACAACTCAAGAATTACAACTCGGTACTTAGAACAAAATATGACTCCATGTGAATGCCTCTGGCAGTGTACCGGGATGTGCAATGAATCAAGAGCGACATGTATAAAAAATGATGAATGGTGGCTTTGCCACAAATATGATGTCAACTACATGATCATGCAAAGCAATATGACAATGATGGAGCATGTCATACTAAACGAAACGGTGGAAAGTTGCATGGCAATATATCTCGGAATGGCTATGGAAATGCCATAATAGGTAGGTATGGTGGCTGTTTTGAGGAAGGATATGTAGTGGGTTTATGGTACCATCAAAAGTTGCGGGGTACTAGAGAGGCTAGCAATGGCGGAAAGGTGAGAGTGTGTGTAATCCATGGACTCAACATTAGTCATAAATAAATCACATACTTATTGCAAAAATCTATTAGTCATCGAAACAAAGTACTACGTGCATGCTCCTAGGGGGATAGATTGGTAGGAAAAGACCATCGCTCGTCCCTGACCACCACTCTTAAGGAAGACAATCAAAAAATAAACCATGCTCCGACTTCATCACATAACGGTTCGCCATACGTGCATGCTATGTGACTCACAAACTTTAACACAAGTATTTCTCAAATTCACAACTACTTACTAGCATGACTCTAATATCACCATCTTCATATCTCAAAACAATCATAAGGAATCAAACTTCTCATAGTATTTAATGCACTTTATATGAAAGTTTTTATTATATCCCTGTTGGATGCCTATTGATACGTCTATCTACTTTTCCTAACACTTTTCCTCTTGTTTTGGACTCTAATTTGCATGATTTGAATGAAACTAACCCCGGACTGACGTTGTTTTTAGTAGAACTACCATGGTGTTGTTTTTGTGCAGAAATAAAAGTTCTCGAAATGGAACGAAACTTTGCGAGGATTTTTTATACAATAAATAAGAATTTCTAAAGCCAAGATCCACCGGAGGGGGGCACCTGGGTGGGCACAACCCACCAGGGCGCGCCCAGGTGGGTTGTCCCCACCTGGTGGCCCCATAGACCCTGAAACCGACACTATAAAATCCTATTTTCTAGAAAAAATCAGGGAGAAATAAGTATCATGATCCATGAGACGGAGCCACCATCACCTCCTATTCTTCATCGGGAGGCTAGATCTGGAGTCCGTTTGGGGCTCCGGAGAGGGGGGTCTTTGTTCTTCGTCATCACCAACCCTTCTTCATCGCCAATTCCATGATGCTCCCCATCGGGAGTGAGTAATTCCTTCATAGGATCGCTGGTCGGTGAGGAGTTGGATGAGATTCATCATGTAATCGAGTTAGTTTTGTAAGGGCTTGATCCCTAGTATCCACTATGTTCTAAGGTTGATGTTGCTATGACTTTGCCATGCTTAATGCTTGTCACTTTGGGCCCGTTGCCATGATTTCAGATCTGAATCGTTTATGTTATCACCATTATATTCATGTTCTAGATCCGATCTTGCAAGTTATAGTAACCTACTACGTGTTATGATCCGGCAACCCCGGAGTGGCAATAGTCGGGACCACTCCCGGTGATGACCGTAGTTTGAGGAGTTCATTTATTCACCATGTGTTAATGCTTTGTTCTGGTTCTCTATTAAAAGGAGGCCTTAGTATCCCTTAGTTTCCAATAGGACCCCGCAGCCATGAGAGGTAGGACAAAAAATGTCATGCAAGTTCTTTCCATAAGCACATATGACTATTTATGGAATACATGCCTACATTATATTGATGAACTGGAGCTAGTGCCGTATCACCCTAGGTTATAACTGTGTCATGATGAATATCATCCAACAAGTCACTGATCCAATGCCTACGAATTTATCTTATATTGTTCTTGCTAAGTTACTACTGCTATCGTTACTGTTGCACTTGTTACAAAAGTATTGCTATCATTGTTACCGTTACCATTGCTACTATCACTATTATCCAAACTATCATATTACTTTGCTACTGATCACGTTGCTACAGATAATTAATCTCCAGGTGTGGTTGAATTGACAACTCAGCTGCTAATACCTTCAAATATTCTTTGGCTCCCCTTGTGTCGAATCTATATATTTGGGTTGAATACTCTATCCTCAAAAACTGTTGCAGTCCCCTATAGTTGTGGGTTATCAAGACCTTTTTCTAGCGTCGTTGCCGGGGAGCATAGCTATATTTGTTGAGTCACTTGGGATTATTATAAATCTATCACTATGAAGAATCTGCAGGATGCTAAGACTAAGATTTTTCCCTCGAAGACGAGGGGAGGTAAGGAACTGACATCCATTTCTGCTTTAGATTCACCTTCTATTATAAGTAAACTTGCAACACCACCACACGCTATTAATTCTGATATGTCGCAAGTTACTGATGATGCTACTTCTGCTATGGATAATGCTTATGATGATGCTAGTATCTTGCTTGATAATGATGATGTGCCACTTGGTGAATTTCTTGATAAACAAATTGCTAGAGTAATACAACATGATGTTGTTGAATCTGATGATGAGCTTGAAACTGAAACTCCTGAAACACTTGCTAGAACTAGCCTTCATAGATATGAATTGCCTAAGGTACCGGAAGATTATGTTATGAATGAGGAGACAACTAGAGCTATTATTGCTTGTAAGGATAGAGATGATCTAGAGAAATTATTATGCAAGTAGAAAGAAAAATCTCTGAATGCTAGAATGAAATATGATCATAAGTTTGCTACTTCACCTATCTTTATTGATGATAAGGATTATGAATTCTTTGTCGACCCAGAGTTAATTACTTCGGTTGAATCTGATCCTTTCCATGGTTATGAAACTGAAACTGTTGTGGCACATCTTACTAAGTTGAATGACATAGCCACCCTTTTTACTCATGATGAGAAAACTCGCTATTACTTTATTCTCAAATTATTTCCGTTCTCATTAACGGGTGATGCTAAATCTTGGTACAATACTCTTGCTCCTGGTTGTGTGCGTAGTCCCCAGGATATGATTTATTACTTTTCTAAAAAATATTTCCCTGCTCATAAGAAACAAGCTGCTTTACAGGAAATATTTAACTTTGTGCAAACTAAAGAAGAGAGTCTCCCACAAGCTTGGAGGAGGATTTGTCAGTTACTTAAT
Organism: Triticum urartu; assembly: GCF_003073215.2. NCBI lineage: Eukaryota > Viridiplantae > Streptophyta > Magnoliopsida > Poales > Poaceae > Triticum > Triticum urartu. Next base: position 399,719,423 of record NC_053027.1, on the reverse strand, counting down.
GCTTTGCATGATCATCCTCTTAAGAAAAATGAAATACTTGATATCTTCTATAATGGACTAACCGATGCTTCTAGGGATTTCCTAGATAGTTGTGCTGGTTGTGTTTTCAGGGAGCGAACTGTTGGGAAAGCTGAAGAATTATTGAATAACATATTGAAAAAATATGATGATTGGATTCTTCCGGAACCACCGCCTAAACCCACTCCAAAGAAGAGGGGTATATTATATCTCAGTCTTGAAGATATGCAAGAGGCAAAGAAATCTATGAAGGAAAAAGGTATTAAAGCTGAGGATGTTAAAAATTTACCTCCTATCGAAGAAATACATGGGCTTAATACACCACCACTGCCTAAGGTGGTAGAGGTAAATTCTCTCATGAAGTTCAACGATAATGACAATCCTCACAATATGCACCCTAGCCAATGCCTTTATGAGTTTGAAAACTATATTAGGAAACAAGATCACTTCAATGCAAATGTTATGAAACAATTGAAATATAATTATGATATGATTGCTCGCTTGAGTGACTTGTTATTTAGAATCTCAAATGATGTTAGAGGTGTTGGAAAGCATGCTTCTATGGTACAAACTCAGTTAGAACAAGTTGCTAAATCTCAAAGAGAATTGCTTGATGAAATGAATAATAATATACATGACTTTTGCTATTAGAGTTGCAACAAGAGGAGGTAAAATGACTCAGGAACCACTTTATCCTGAGGGACACCCAAAAAGAATTGAACAGGATTCACAAAGGAACAACACCACTGCACCTAGTTCTTCTAAAAAGAAAAGGAAGAAGAAAATTGATAGGACTTTGCATGCTCCTAGTGAACCTAAAATAGAAAAACCTCCTGATAATGATAATGAAACTTCTATGTCTGATGCTGAAACTCAGTGTGGTAATGAATATTCACCTAGTGATAATGAAAAAGATAATGCTGATGTTCATGAAGACTCTCAACAAAATAATAAAGAACCAAACAATGATGTTGAGATAGAACCACTTGTTGATCTTGATAACCCACAACCTAAGAATAAAAGGTATGATAAAAGAGACTTTGTGGCTAGAAAACACGGTAAAGAAAGAGAACCGTGGGTTCAAAAACCTATGCCTTTTGCACCTAAGTCAACTAAAAAGAATGATGATGAAGAATTTGAACGCTTTGCTGAAATGCTGAGGCCAGTCTTTTTGCGTACTCGCTTGACTGATATTTTGAAAATGCCTCGTTATGCAAAGTATATGAAAGACATCATCACCAATAAAAGAAAAATATCAGAAGATGAAATCTCCACTATTCTTGCTAACTATACTTTTAAAGATGGAGTACCTAAAAAACTTGGAGATCCGGGAATACCAACTATACCTTGCTCTATTAAAAAGAATTATGTGAAAACTGCTTTGTGTGATTTAGGAGCTGGTGTTAGTGTTATGCCTTTCTCTTTATATAAAAGACTTGATTTGAATAAACTTCCACCTACTAAAATATCTTTGCAAATGGCTGATAAATCAACTGCCATACCTATCGGTATTTGTGAGGATGTGCCCGTTGTTGTTGCTAATGTTACTATTTTGACTGATTTTGTTATACTTGAGATGCCCGAGGACGACAACATGTCGATTATCCTTGGTAGACCCTTCTTGAATACTGCAGGGGCTGTTATTGATTGCAATAAAAGCAAGGTTACTTTTCATATCAACGGTAATGACCATACGGTGCACTTTCCGAAGAAACAATTCCAAGTGAATGGTATTAATGTTATTGGAAAATCTCCGACAATCACTATTGGAAGTTTTCAAATACCTCTACCTACTATCAAAAAGAAATACGAAATGCTTATTGTTGGGGACATCCATATCCCCATTGAGGTAACTTAGTGACTTACGAAAGTTCTCTGGTTTCATGCTAATCGAAAGTGGTTGTTAATAAGACCTGACCAACCTTATTAATGGATCATTTTTGAGAGGTATGAAGTTGATGAATTTAGTAAGCACTACCTTCTGTCCCTACTTTTTGTTCTCTATTTTTATTAGTTAAATAAAATAAAATGCCATGTATTGTCTGTTTTCTAAATTTCTCTTGCAATAAAAAATGACACAAAAATGAAAGTTCTCGGAATGCCCTGAAAATTTAGTATGATTTTTTTCTGAATATTCAAGAATTTTTGGTGCAAATAATATCAGAGGGAGGTGCACCAAGTGGGCACAACCCACCTGGGCGCGCTAGGACCCCTATGTAGCACCCCAGATATGATTTACCTAATATGTAATCCAACTCTTGCCGTTTCTGGCGTTAAGTTATTTTATTTTCTCGGGTTCGGGTTTTTGTCTTCGTGTGTTGTTGTCATTGTTTTGCATCTCATGTCATGTCATCATGAGCATTGCATTTGCATACGTGTTCATCTCATGCATCTGAGCATTTTCCCCGTTGTCCGTTTTGCATTCCGGCGCTCCGTTCTCCTCCGGTGGTCATTTCTACCTTTCTTTCGTGTGTGGGGATTAAACATTTCCGGATTGGACTGAGACTTGCCAAGCGGCCTTGGTTTACTACCGGTAGACCGCCTGTCAAGTTTCGTACCATTTGGACTTCGTTTGATGCTCCAACGGTTAATCGAGGGACCGAAAAGGCCTCGTGTGTGTTGCAGCCCAACACCCCTCCAATTTGGCCCCAAACCCACCAAAACCCTCTCCATCATCTAGAGCGTTCAATCACGATCGCGTGACCGAAAACCGCACCTCATTTGGACACTCCTAGCTCCCTCTATGCCTATAAATATCACCCCTTCCCGAAATTTCGGTTTTTCTTCCCCCCGAAACCCTAAAAATCGGATCCGCCGCGCACCGGACGTGTCCGGCCCATGCCGGACAGTGTCCGTCGCCGCCTCCGGCCAACCGGGGCTTGCCACGTGGCTCCGAGCACCACTTCGCCGCCACCGCGCCGCCGGCCCGCCCGGGCCCAAGGCGGGCCCTCTCCCGTCGCCGACCGGGCCCGAAGAGGCGCCGCCCGCACCTCTCTCCTCCTTCGGCGCCGGCCGCCCAAGCCGCCGCGCCTCACCGCAAGCCCCCGCCACCAAGCTCGCCGGCGTGCCGTCCCCGCCGCCTCATCGCTCCGCCGCGCCGCACTCCTCGCCGGCCGCCGCCCCACGACACCGGGTGCCGCGTCGCGCCGCGCGGCTCCGGCCACCACCAACTCCGGCCCCACGCCTCCTCCTCCGCCGAAAATCATCTCCGGCGACCTCGGCGTCCGTGCGCCGATCCGGATCTAGATCTGGGAATAGTACTTCGGTTGACTTTTTCTCAGAAACCCTAACTATATTGCATATTTCTTCGTGTCGTAACTTTGCATCCATAGATCCATTTTGGGCGTGTAGCATATAAAAATGTTCGCCTCAGAGAGCACATCATTTCATCTCATTGCATCATTTTCATTTGAGCTCATCTTGATGCCCGAAATGCTGTTGGAAGAGGGATATTTGAGTTAATTGTCAGATCTGCTGTACCAAATAGCTATTTGTCATTTTTGCCATGATTAATGTGTGCATGATATGCCCCTGAGCTCTATATGAGTTTTGTTATATGCTTTGCCATCTTTCCAGAGGTGCTATCCATGTATTTTTGTGATATGTGTGGTGACTAGTACAAGCTTGCAAAGTAGTGCATTCGTTAATGCTGATTTCAGGGACTTAGCAATTTCACTAAGTCCTTGATCTATTTTTATCAATATGCCATATGTTTATGTTGTTTTCTAGTGATCCGTGCCTCTTTTGAGGATGATCAGTAAGGATGATTTGTTAATCTTGTAGTGCTCTATCCATCCATGTCTTTGTTTGCAATTATGGAGCAACCTAGCTTGAGTCAAACGAGCTCTACTTTTGTTATTTCGTGAATCTGGGCAGATTGTCTACTTGTTAGCGATTTTGCCGAGGATGTTGTAGTTGATCCGTGCATGCTATGTTGTTGTTCTTTGCCATGTCTAGCTTGTATAATGTGTATTCTTGATGGGTGTGTGCTTAGAATGTCATGCCTTGCTCTGTAGTGAGTGCATCGAGCTCGTAAACATGCCTACTTGCTATCATATTTGCATGCTCCAGTTTTTCTCCAAGTTTGTGATCTGATTATGTTTTTGCCATGTTCACATGCTTGCAATTGTATTTTCTGATCCCTTTTGGCTCAAGGTAACTAAGGGACTTTTGTTAAGCTCTTTGAGTAGCACCATGCCATGCCTTGCTTTGCCATGTTAAGTTCCTGTAGCATCTAGTTTTCTTGCTCCAAAGTGTGCTACCTGATCTTAAATTCCAGGCTTGTGTTAATTTCACCAAGTCTGAAACCTGTTTACCAATTGCACTTTTGCCATGCTTGTTTGAACCTGTTAATAGATGAATTGGCCGTATCTCAGTGTTCATCTTTTGTCAAGCATTATGAGTGGATACCTGCCATATATTTTGTTTCCATGTTTGAGTGATGTAGCATAATTATCTTGTTGCATTTAGATGGCTACTTGCTGTTTATCGCAGACCGGTGCCATATTTGTTTTGCTTGCCATTTCCAAACCGTGCATCCGATTCCGGTGTTCTTTATATCGATTTCAACCGAAATCACCTCACCTTTCCAGTGGCACACTTGGATTTCCATGTTGAGGCCAGGTTCATTCATTCCTTGTCAAATCTTGCATATGCATCACATATCGCATCCCGCATAGCATACCATGTTTGCATCATGTTGTTTGAGCTTTGCACGTGGTTGATTGTGTCCTTTTTGCTTGTTTGTCTTGTTTGGGTAGAGCCGGGAGACGAGTTCGCTAACGAGGAGCCCGTTGAGTTTGGTTTCGAGGATCCAGTCAACTCTGACAACTTTGCAGGCAAGATGATCATACCCTCGAAATCACTTCTATCTTTGCTTTGCTAGATGCTCGCTCTTTTGCTATGCCTATGCTACGATGCCTACCACTTGCTTATCATGCCTAACAAATTGCCATGTCAAACCTCTAACCCACCATGTCCTAGCAAACCGTTGATTGGCTATGTTACCGCTTTGCTCAGCCCCTCTTATAGCGTTGCTAGTTGCAGGTGAAGATTGGAGACCGTTCCTTGTTGGAACATTATTTTCTTGTTGGGATATCATTATATTATCTTGTTATCTTAATGCATCTATATACTTGGTAAAGGGTGGAAGGCTCGGCCTTTTGCCTAGTGTTTTGTTCCACTCTTGCCGCCCTAGTTTCCGTCATATCGGTATTATGTTCCCGGATTATGCGTTCCTTACGCAGCTGGGTGATAATGGGAACCCCTTGACAGTTCGCCTTGAATAAAACTCCTCCAGCAATGCCCAACCTTGGTTTTACCATTTTCCACCTAGCCTCTTTTTCCCTTGAGGGCTGGTTTTAGTTGTACGAATTGCTTATCCGAGTGTGCCCTGAGAACGAGATATGTGCAGCTCCTATCGGGATTTGTCGGCACATTCGGGCGGTGTTGCTAGATTTGTTTTAACTTGTCGAAGTTGTCTTGTAGAACCGGGATACCGAGTCTGATCGGAATGTCTCGGGAGAAGGTATATCCTTCGTTGACCGTGAGAGCTTGTCATGGGCTAAGTTGGGACTCCCCTGCAAGGATTTGAACTTTCGAAAGCCGTGCCCGCGGTTATGGGCAGATGGAAATTTGTTAATGTCCGGTTGTAGATAACTTGAACCTTAACTTAATTAAAATGAATCAACGGTGTGTGTTACCGTGATGGTCTCTTCTCGGCGGAGTCCGGGAAGTGAACACGGTGTTGGAGTAATGTTTGCCGTAGGTTGTTTCTCTAGTTCTTCGTTCGCGCTTTGCCTTCTCTTCTCGCTCTCTTTTGCGAACAGGTTAGCCACCATATATGCTAGTCGCTTGCTGCAGCTCCACATATTTACCTTGCCTTACCTATAAGCTTAAATAGTCTTGATCGCGAGGGTGCGAGATTGCTGAGTCCCTGTGGCTCACAGATTACTTCCAAACCAGATGCAGGGCCTAATGACTCTGTTCCAGATGATGTGCTTGAGCTCAAGTGGGAGTTCGACGAAGACTCACGCCGATACTATGTGTCTTTCCCTGATGATCAGTAGTGGTGCCCAATTGGGGCGATCGGGACCGTGTCGCATGTTGGGTTGATCTTTTATTTTGGTACCGTAGTCGGACCATGAGTGATTGAATGATGTAATGATATTTATGTACTTTGTTTGATGTGGCGAGTGTAAGCCAACTATGTTACCTTTCCCTTTATTATCTATATTACATGGGATGTTGTGAATATTACCTTACTTGCGACATTGCTTTCAATGCGGTTATGCCTCTAAGTCGTGCTCCGACACGTAGGAGATATAGCCGCATCAAGAGCGTTACAAGTTGGTATCAGAGCCTTCCCCGACCTTAGGAGCCCCCACTGCTTGATCGTTTTTAGCAGCCGTTGTTGAGTCTAGAAAAATGTTTTGAGTCATATAGGAATTATATATATCGGAGAGTTTAGGAATTCTTTTTACTCCCCAGTCCCTTCATCGCTCTGGTAAGGCATCCTGACGTAGAGTTTTCACTCTTCTCTTCTCAAATTTCACTAAAAAAATTTAGGATCACGCGGATATCTTGGAATCGTTCTGATCGATTTGTGACGAGAACATTGTTCTTGGTGCCTCCTGTCATTTAGGGGTTGTGGCAGTGTCCCGGGGAGTTGAGCTCCGAGGTGTTGTCATCACAATTTTATCGTTGTAGTCCTGAAATACCTGAGTTTAGTTCGCCGACATAGAAAATCTCTTTTATGCAGTTGTTGGTGAGATAACCTCGACGCCACCTAGTACTGGGGCGGGAGTTCGGGAGTATTGCCATAACTTGTATGACGGATGCTTTTCGAAGGTTGAGGTAGATGGTTCCCGAAGTTTTTCTCGGTTATGTGTTGAAGGATGGATACAGCTGGATGTAGGATTTGCTAGATTTGGGTGAGATATTATGCTTCCCCTGTATCCCCAACACCTGATTGCATAACCGGAAAGGTTCGGGAGTTTCATAGGTGGGAATTCTTGTAGCTCTAGTTCTTCTTCCACGGATATTTGGTTTGAGATTGGGTGATCTTTACCGAGTATTCGTTCTTGTTCCGTACCTTGTTGATTTATTCCTCTACCTAAATTCTAAGTGGCTTCTCAATTTATGGATATGTGACCATTTCAATTGGAATGCATTCGTTCATTTTGTTCAGATGTGAAGACTATATGTTGCAATTTCTACCTGTTGGATTCAGGTTCAATATTTGTCTATCAGTGTGCTAATGGATGTCAACCTCTTCAGGATGGCTCCTCCAACGCGCACGACTCCGAATCCTGATCCGCCGCCACCACCACCTCCTCCGGAGGCATGGCAAGCTATGATGGCCGCAAGCAATGCAAACACGCAGTTGATCATGCAAATTCTTCAAGAGCGCAACCAAGCGAACCAAGGCAACCAAGGCAACCAGGGCAACAATCAGAATCACTTTGCTACACTCAACCAGTTCCTTGCTAACCAGCCAAAGACCTTCAGCAATTGTGTTGAGGCAACTGATGCTGACGATTGGCTCGTGGACTTGTGCAAGCATTTCGAGTGCAGTAACGTCAAGCCTGAGGACTTTGTCAAGTTCGCTTCCTTCCAACTCAAAGACCAAGCTGCAGAATGGTTTGAGCAGTACAATTATTCCAGAGGAGGCCGTGTGATTACCTGGGATGAATTTCGTCAAGACTTCAAAGCTCATCATATTCCTCAGAGCGTGGTTGAAAGCAAGCGCGAGGAATTTCGCAACCTGAAGCAAGGCTCTTTGTGTGTCTATGATTACAACAAGTTGTTTCAGAAGCTCGCCCGCTTTGCTAAGCAGGACGTCCCTGACGAGAAGAGCATGATATACCAATTCAGGGCTGGTCTCAGAGAAGAAATCCAGCTAGCTCTTATTCTCTTCGAGCCCTTAAGGTACGATGAGTTCTACAACATGGCATTGAAGCAAGCGGCTGCTCAACTGAAGTGTGATGCTTCCAAGAAGCGAGTCAGAGATGCTACTCCTTCCTCTACTCAAGTGGCCAAGCAGCAGAAGTATTGGCTTTCTCCTCCTCCGTTCCGTCAGCCGTATCAGAAGAGCAAAGGTGGCAGTGGATCTTCCCACCCACCCAACCCTGGCTTTCAGAACAAGACTTCGTCTCAAGCTCCAAGATCGAGTGCTCTGTATCACCGTCCGCTTTCAGAGGTCACGTGCAACAAGTGCCAATAGAAGGGTCACTATGCCAACAAATGCTTCAATCAGAGGCGCCTCCCTCCTCCTCCTCCTGTGAGATCGGCAAGTACAACTATGGTCAAGCATAACCCCAAGTACGCCAAGGTCAACATGGTGAATGCAGCTCAGGCAGAGGACTCGTCAGATGTCATCATGGGTAACCTTCCTGTTAATGATATTCCTGCAAGAGTTCTTTTTGACACTGGTGCATCGCATTGTTTCATCTCGAGACCTTTTGCATCTAAGCATGATTTTGTTACTCAAGTGTTGCCGAAACCGTTGGCTATTGTCTCTCCGGCCCGTCAAATGACATCTCGAGTATGTGTTCCGGATGTTACAATCACTTTGGGTGACTATAAGTTCTTGTCCTCTCCAAATGTTCTTGGTGACTCGGATATTGATCTTATTCTCGGAATGGATTGGCTTTCTAAGCACAAGGCTCAGCTTGATTGTGCATCCAGGCAGATTCAGTTGACTCATTCGTCTGAGGATGTAATTGTCTTTGCCGCTCGGGATGATACCATCCGTCTGTTTTCTCTCAGTGAGAAGGGTGAACTGGATGCCATCTCTCAAATTCCAGTCGTTTGCGAATATCAAGACGTCTTTCCAGAAGAGCTTCCAGGAATGCCTCCGCACCGGCCAGTTGAATTCGTCATCGATCTTGAGCCTGCCACGGAACTGGTTTGCAAGCGTCCTTACAAGCTCGGACCTGAAGAGTTGAAGGAGCTGAAGAAGCAACTCGATATTCAAGAGCGAATGGGTCTCATCCGACCTAGTTCTTCTCCGTGGGGTTGTGGAGTTCTTTTTGTGAAGAAGAAGGATGGAACGGACCGACTTTGTGTTGACTACCGTCCATTGAACAAGAAGACTATCAAGAACAAGTACCCACTTCCCAACATCAACGAGCTGTTCGAACAACTCAAAGGTGCCCAAGTATTCGCCAAGCTTGATCTCCGTATGGGTTATCACCAGATTCGAATCCGTGAGCAAGATATTCCCAAGACGGCTTTCAGAACAAGCTATGGTTCATATGAATACACTATCATGTCTTTTGGCCCCGTCAACGCTCCTCCGACTTTCTCTCGCATGATGAACTTCATCTTCAACGCCTACACAAATGACTTTGTTTTGGTCTATCTCGACGACATTCTGGTCTTTTCGAAGAACAAGGAAGATCATGCCAAGCACTTGCGTTTGGTGCTCGATAAGCTCAGGGAACATCAGTTCTACGCCAAGTTCTCAAAGTGCGAGTTTTGGCTCGATGAGGTTCTTTATCTTGGGCATATCATCTCTGTCAAGGGCATTGCGGTGAATCCTGAGAAGGTGTCTGCAATTGTGAATTTGGAACCACCTCAGAACGTGAAGCAACTCCGTAGCTTCCTCGGTCTCGCAAGCTACTGTCGAAGGTTCGTTGAGAACTTTTCAAAGATCGCGAAGCCTCTTTCAAACCTTCTCCAGAAGCACGTCAAGTACGTTTGGTCTCCGAAATGTGACATCGCTTTCAACACTTTGAAAGAGAAACTGGTCACTGCTCCAGTTCTGACTCCTCCTGATGAATCCAAACCGTTCGAGGTCTTCTACGATGCCTCTCTTCAAGGTCTTGGTGAAGTGTTGATGCAAGAGAAGAAAGTTGTGGATTATACCTCTCGCCAGTTGAAGCCCAACGAGAAGAACTACCCCACTCATGACCTCGAGTTGGCGGCAGTTGTGCATGCTCTCTTGACTTGGAGACATCTCTTATTGGGAAGAAAAGTGGACATCTTCACTGACCACAAGAGTCTCAAGTACATCTTCACTCAGCCTAATCTCAACCTCAGGCAGACTCGCTGGGTCGAAATGATTCAAGAGTATAATCCGAGTATCGAGTATACTCCAGGCAAGGCCAATGTGATTGCTGACGCATTGAGCAGGAAGGCTTATTGCAACAGTCTGATTCTCAAGCCTTACCAACCCGAGCTTTGTGAAGCTTTCCGCAAACTCAATCTGCAAGTTGTTCCTCAAGGTTTCCTCGCCAACCTTCAAGTCTCTCCTACCTTGGAAGACCAGATTCACGAGGCTCAACTTCTTGATGCTATGGTGAAGAAGGTGAAGATTGGGATTGCCAAGAGCCAACCCAAGTACAAGTGCTACCGCCTTGATGACAAGGATACTCTCTTCTTCGAGGATCGTATTGTTGTGCCCAAAGGTGACCTTCGTAAAGTGATCATGAATGAGGCTCACAATTCACTCCTCTCCATCCACCCTGGGAGCACGAAGATGTATCAGGACCTCAAGCAGGCTTATTGGTGGACTCGAATGAAGCGAGAGATTGCTCAGTTCGTGAATGAATGTGATGTCTGCAGAAGAGTGAAGGCAGAACACCAAAGGCCAGCTAGTCTCCTCCAACCTCTTGCCATTCCAGAATGGAAGTTTGACCACATTGAGATGGACTTCGTGACTGGGTTTCCAAAGTCCAAGCGCGGCAATGATGCTATATTCGTTGTCATCGACAAACTCACTAAAGTGGCTCACTTTCTGTCTATCAAAGAATATATCACTACAGCTCAATTGGCGGAGCTGTATACCTCTTGGATTGTCTCTCTGCACGGTATTCCACAGGTGATCTCTTCAGACCGTGGCAGCATCTTTACCTCCAAGTTTTGGGATTCTTTTCAGAAGGCCATGGGCACCAACATCCGCTTCAGCACTGCTTTCCATCCTCAAACTAGCGGTCAAGTCGAGCGTGTCAATCAGATTCTTGAAGATATGCTCAAGGCTTGCGTTATCTCCTTCGGCATGAAGTGGGAGGATTGTCTTCCATATGCTGAATTCTCCTACAACAACAGTTTTCAAGCCAGTTCGGGCAAGGCCCCATTCGAAATTCTGTATGGCAGGAAGTGCCGTACTCCTCTCAACTGGTCTGAAACCGGTGAACGTCAACTTCTGGGAAATGACTTAATCACAGAGGCAGAGGAGATGTGTAAAGTCATTCGAGATAATCTCAAAGCAGCGCAATCGCGCCAGAAGAGCTACTATGATAGTAAGCACCGTGATTTGGCTTTCGAAATCGGAGATCATGTTTACCTCCGCGTCTCTCCAATGAAAGGTACTCGTCGCTTCGGTATCAAAGGGAAGCTTGCCCCTAGATACGTGGGTCCTTTCAAGATCGTCAGTAAGAGAGGCGATCTCGCCTATCAACTCGAGCTTCCTTCAAACTTTGCAAATGTGCATGACGTGTTCCATGTCTCTCAGCTCCGCAAGTGCTACAAGACTCCTGACCGCACCGTCAACTTCGAAGACATTGATCTCCAAGAAGATCTCTCTTATCGTGAGCACCCCGTTGCTATTCTTGAAGAGACTGAACGCAAGACTCGCAATAAGTCAATCAAATTCCTCAAAGTCAAGTGGTCACACCATTCCGACCGTGAAGCCACCTGGGAACGTGAGGATCACCTCTGTTCTGAGTACCCGGCGTTCTTCCAGTCCTAGATCTTGAGAAGAGATCCTTTCGTAGTGGTGGAGTGTTGTAACACCCCAGATGTGATTTACCTAATATGTAATCCAACTCTTGCCGTTTCCGGCGCTAAGTTATTTTATTTTCTCGGGTTCGTGTTTTTGTCTCTGTGTGTTGTTGTCGTTGTCATGCATCTCATATTATGTCATCGTGTGCATTGCATTTGCATACGTGTTCGTCTCATGCATCCGAGCATTTTCCCCGTTGTCCGTTTTCCATTCCGGCACTTCTATCTCCTCTGGTGGTCATTTCTACTTTCTTTTCATGTGTGGGGATTAAACATTTCCGGATTGGACCGAGACTTGCCAAGCGGCTTTGGTTTACTACCGGTAGACCGCCTGTCAAGTTTCATACCATTTGGACTTCGTTTGATACTCCAACGGTTAACCGAGGGACCGAGAAGGCCTCGTGTGTGTTGCAGCCCAACACCCCTTCAATTTGGCCCAAACCCTCTCCATCATCTAGAGCGTCCGATCACGATCGCGTGGCCGAAAACCGCACCTCATTTGGACACTCCTAGCTCCCTCTATGCCTATAAATATCACCCCCTCCCAAAATTTCGGTTCTTCTTCCCCCCGAAACCCTAAAAATCGGATCCGCCGCGCACCGGACGTGTCCGGCCCGCGCCGGACAGTGTCCGCCGCCTCCTCCGGCCAACCGGGGCTTGCCACTTCGCCGCCACCGCGCTGCCGGCCCGCCCGGGCCCAAGGCGGGCCCTCTCCCGTCGCCGACCGGGCCCAAAGAGGCGCCGCCCGCGCCTCTTTCCTCCTTCGGCGCCGGCCGCCCGAGCCGCCGCGCCTCGCCGCAAGCCCCCGCCGCCAAGCTCGCCGGTGTGCCGTCCCTGCCACCTCATCGCTCCGCCGCACCGCACTCCTCGTCGGCCGCCGCCCCACGATGCCGGGTGCCACGCCGCGCCGCGCGGCTCCGGCCACCACCAACTCCGGCCCCGCGCCTCCTCCTCCGACCGGCTCCTCCTCCGCCGGAAATCATCTCCGGCGACCTCGGCGTCCGTGCGCCGATCCGGATCTAGATCTGGGAATAGTACTTCGGTTGACTTTTTCTCAGAAACCCTAACTATATTGCATATTTCTTCATGCCGTAACTTTGCATCCGTAGACCCGTTTTGGGCATGTAGCATATCAAAATGTTCGTCTCAGAGGGCACATCATTTCATCTCATTGCATCATTTTCATTTGAGCTCATCTTGATGCCCGAAATGTTGTTGGAAGGGCTATTTGAGTTAATTGTCAGATCTGCTGTACCAAATAGCTATTTGTCATTTTTGCCATGATTAATGTGTGCATGATATGCCCCTGAGCTCTACATAAGTTTTGTTACATGCTTTGCCATCTTTCCAGAGGTGCTATCCATGTATTTTTGTGATATGTGTGGTGACTAGTACAAGCTTGCAAAGTAGTGCATTCGTTAATGCTGATTTCAGGGACTTAGCAATTTCACTAAGTCCTTGATCTGCTTTTATCAATATGTCATATGTTCATATTGTTTCCTAGTGATCCGTGCCTCTTTTGAGGATGATCAGTAAGTATGATTTGTTAATCTTGTAGTGCTCTATCCATCCATGTCTTTGTTTGCAATTATGGAGCAACCTAGCTTGAGTCAAACGAGCTCTACTTTTGCTATTTCGTGAATCTGGGCAGATTGTCTACTTGTTAGCGATTTTGCCGAGAATGTTGTAGTTGATCCGTGCATGCTATGTTGTTGTTCTTTGCCATGTCTAGCTTGTATAATGTGTATTCTTGATGGGTGTGTGCTTAGAATGTCATGCCTTGCTCTGTAGTGAGTTCATCGAGCTCGTAAACATGCCTACTTGCTATCATATTTGCATGCTCCAGTTTTTCTCTAAGTCTGTGATCTGATTATGTTTTTGCCATGTTCACATGCTTGCAATTGTATTTTCTGATCCCTTTTGGCTCAAGGTCACTAAGGGACTTTTGTTAAGCTCTTTGAGTATCTCCATGCCATGCCATGCCTTGCTTTGCCATGTTCAGTTCCTGTAGCATCTAGTTTTCTTGCTCCAAAGTGTGCTACCTGATCTGAAATTCCAGGCTTGTGTTAATTTCACTAAGTCTGAAACCTCTTTACCAATTGTACTTTTGCCATGCTTGTTTAAACCTGTTAATGGATGAATTGGCCGTAGCTCAGTGTTCATCTTTTGTCAAGCATTATGAGTGGATCCCTGCCATGTATTTTGCTGCCATGTTTGAGTGCTGTAGCATAATTATCTTGTTGCATTTAGATGGCTACTTGCTGTTTATCGCAGACCGGTGTCATATTTGTTTTGCTTGCCATTTCCAAACCGTGCATCCGATTCCGGTGCTCTTTATATCGATTTCAACCGAAATCACCTCACCTTTCCAGTGGCACACTTGGATTTCCAAGTTGTGGCCAGGTTCATTCATTTCTTGTCAAATCTTGCATATGCATCACATATCGCATCCCGCATAGCATACCATGTTTGCATCATGTTGTTTGAGCTTTGCACGTGGTTGATTGTGTGCTTTTTGCTTATTTGTCTTGTTTGGGTAGAGCCGGGAGACGAGTTCGCTAACGAGGAGCCCCTTGAGTTTGCTTTCGAGGATCCAGTCAACTCTGACAACTTTGCAGGCAACATGATCATACCCTCGAAATCACTTCTATCTTTGCTTTGCTAGATGCTCGCTCTTTTGCTATGCCTATGCTACGATGCCTACCACTTGCTTATCATGCCTCCCAAATTGCCATGTCAAACCTCTAACCCACCATGTCCTAGCAAACCGTTGATTGGCTATGTTACCGCTTTGCTCAGCCCCTCTTATAGCGTTGCTAGTTGCAGGTGAAGATTGGAGACTGTTCCTTGTTGGAACATTATTTTCTTGTTGGGATATCATTATATATCTTGTTATCTTAATGCATCTATATACTTGGTAAAGGGAGGAAGGCTCGGCCTTTTGCCTAGTGTTTTGTTCCACTCTTGCCGCCCTAGTTTCCGTCATATCGGTATTATGTTCCCGGATTTTGCGTTCCTTACGCAGTTGGGTGATAATGGGAACCCCTTGACAGTTCGCCTTGAATAAAACTCCTCCAGCAATGCCCAACCTTGGTTTTACCATTTGCCACCTAGCCTCTTTTTCCCTTGGGTTTCCGGAGCCCAAGGGTCATCTTATTTAAACCCCCGGGCCAGTGCTCCTCTGAGTGTTGGTCCAACCTAGAGCCCCTTGCAGCGCCACCTCGGGGAAACTCGAGGGCTGGTTTTAGTTGTACGAATTGCTTATCTGAGTGTGCCCTGAGAACGAGATATGTGCAGCTCCTATCGGGATTTGTCGGCACATTCGGGCGGTGTTGCTGGATTTGTTTTAACTTGTCGAAGTTGTCTTGTAGAACCGGGATACCGAGTCTGATCGGAATGTCTCGGGAGAAGGTATATCCTTCGTTGACCGTGAGAGCTTGTCATGGGCTAAGTTGGGACTCCCCTGCAAGGATTTGAACTTTTGAAAGCCGTGCCCGCGGTTATGGGCAGATGGGAATTTGTTAATGTCCGGTTGTAGATAACTTGAACCTTAACTTAATTAAAATGAATCAACTGTGTGGGTTACCGTGATGGTCTCTTCTCGGCGGAGTCCGGGAAGTGAACACGGTGTTGGAGTAATGCTTGCCGCAGGTTGTTCTCTAGTCATGCGTTCACGCTTTGCCTTCTCTTCTCGCTCTCTTTTGCGAACAGGTTAGCCACCATATATGCTAGTCGCTTGCTGCAGCTCCACATATTTACCTTGCCTTACCTATAAGGCTTAAATAGTCTTGATCGCGAGGGTGCGAGATTGCTGAGTCCCTGTGGCTCACAGATTACTTTCAAACCAGATGCAGGGCCTGATGACTCTGTTCCAGATGATGCGCTTGAGCTCAAGTGGGAGCTCGACGAAGACTCACGCCGATACTATGTGTCTTTCCCTGATGATCAGTAGTGGTGCCCAGTTGGGGCGATCGGGACCGTGTCGCATGTTGGGTTGATCTTTTATTTTGGTACCATAGTCGGACCATGAGTGATTGGATGATGTAATGCTATTTATGTACTTTGTTTGACGTGGCGAGTGTAAGCCAACTATATTACCTTTCCCTTTATTATCTATATTACATGGGATGTTGTGAAGATTACCTTACTTGCGGCATTGCTTTCAATGCGGTTATGCCTCTAAGTCGTGCTCCGACACGTAGGAGATATAGCCGCATCGAGGGCGTTACACATATTTATCAAGATTAACATTGGAAAACAAAGATTCAATAGGAGTCACATCAATCATTTTAAGATCTTCATCATTATTTTCACGAAAACTGGAAGAACACGTTTTTATAAACAATCTTTCTTAGCGCGCATTTTTGTGGTTCTTTCTTTGCATTCATCAATGAAAATTATCATGACTTTGAGAGACTCATTGATATCATGCTTAGGTGGAATAGATCTAAGTTTCAAAGAATCAACATCAAGAGAAATTCTATCCACGTTCCTAGCCAAATCATCAATCTTAAGCAATTTTCCTTCAATCAAAGCATTGAAATTCTTTTACGAACTAATAAATTCTTTAACACTATTCTCAAATTCATAGGGCACCTTATTATAATTTCCATAAAAATTGTTATAGGAATTACCATAGTTATTAGAGGAATTACTAGGAAATTGCCTAGGATTAAAATTACCTCTATACGCGTTATTACCAAAATTGTTCCTACCAACAAAATTCACATCCATATATTCATTATTGTTTTCAATCAAAGTAGACAAAGGCATATCATTAGGATCAATAGGAGCGTTCTTACTAGCAAACAATTTCATAAGCTCATCCATCTTTCCACTCAAAACATTTATTTCTTCAATTACATGCACTTTTTTACTAGTGGAAGATCTTTCGGTATGCCATTGAGAATAGTTAATCATAATATTATCTACGAGTTTAGTAGCTTCTCCTAAAGTAATTTCCATAAAAGTGCCTCCCGCGGCCGAATCTAAAAAATTTCTAGAAGCAAAATTCAATCCGGCATAAAATTTTTATATAATCATCCATAAATTCAAACCATGAGTAGGGCAATTTCTAATCATCAATTTCATCCTCTCCCAAGATTGTGCAACATGTTCATGATCAAGTTGCTTAAAATTCATAATATCGTTCCTAAGAGAGATGATCTTAGCGGGAGGGAAATACTTGGAAATAAAAGCATCTTTACACTTATTCCATGAATCAATACTATTTTTAGGCAAAGATGAAAACCAAGTTTTAGCGCGATCCCTAAGCGAGAAAGGAAATAACTTCAACTTGACAATATCATTATCCACATCTTTTTTATTTTGCATGTCACACAAATCAACGAAGTTATTAAAGATGGGATGCGGCATCTTCATTGGGAAGGTTGGAAAATTGATCTTTCATAATAAGATTCAGTAAAGCAATATTGATCTCACAAGATTCCGCATTAGCATCGGGAGCAATCGGAGTACTAATAAAATCATAGTTGTTGGTATTGGAAAAGTCACAGAATTTGGTATTATCTTGAGCCATCGTGACAAAGTAAGCAATCCAACACACGAGCACACAAAAAGCAAGCGAAGAAGACAAACACAAGAGAGGCGAAGAAAAGGCGAATCTTTTCGAAAATAGTTTTAGAAGTGGGGGAGAGGAAAACGTGAGACAAATGACGAATAATGTAATGCGAGAGATGAGAGTTTATGATGGATACCTGGTATGTCTTGGCTTGGTCTAGATCTCCCCGGCAACGGCGCCAGAAATACTTCTTACTACCTCTTGAGCTTGCGTTGGTTTTCCCTTGAAGAGGAAAGGGTGATGCAGCAAAGTAGCGTAAGTATTTCCCTTAGTTTTGAGAACCAAGGTATCAATCCAGTAGGAGACTACGCAACAAGCCACTGAATACCTGCACAAACAAACACCAACTTGCAACCAACGTGACAAAGGGGTTGTCAATCCCTTCATGGTTATTCGCAAAGTGAGATCTGATAGAGATGGATAAACGGTAAAGTAATATTTTTGGTATTTTTGGTTTATGGGACGGAAAGTAAAAGATTGCAAAGTAAGGGAACGGTGACAGAAATTGGCAAGTTGACGAGAAACTAATATGATGGAAAATAGACCCGGGGGCCTTAGGTTTCACTAGAGGCTTCTCTCAAGATAGCAAATAATACGGTGGGTGAACAAATTACTGCCGAGTAATTGATAGAAAAGCGCAAAGTTATGACGATATCTAAGGCAATGATCATGAATATAGGCATCACGTCCGTGTCAATAGACCAAGCCGATTCTTCATCTACTACTATTACTCCACACATCGACCGACTCCTGCCTGCATCTAGAGTATTAAGTTCATAAGAATAGAGTAACACATTAAGCAAGATGACATGATGTAGCGGGATTAACTCAAGCAATATGATGAAAACCCCATCTTGTTATCCTTGATGGCAACAATACAATAAGTGTCGTTTTCCCCTTCTGTCACTAGGATCAAGCACGCGCAAGATTGAACCCAAAGCTAACCACTTCTCCCATTGCAAGAAAAACCAATCTAGTTGGCCAAACCAAATCGATAGTTCGAAGAGACTTACAAAGATATCAAATCATGCATAAAAGAATTCAGAGGAGATTCAAATAATATTCATAGATAAGTTGATCATAAAACCACAATTCATCGTATCTCGGCAAACACACCGCAAAAGAGTATTACATCGAGTAGATCTCCAAGAACATCAAGGAGAACTTTGTATTGAGAATTAAAAAGAGAGAAGAAGCCATCTAGCTACTAGCTATTGACCCGTAGGTCTGAAGTAAACTACTCATGCTTCATCGGAGAGGCAATGATGTTGATGTAGAAGCCCTCCGTGATCGATTTCCCCTTCGACAGGATGCCGGAAAAGGCTCCAAGATGGGATCTCAAGGGTACAGAAGGTTACAACGATGGAAAAGTGATTTCGTGGCTCCCTTGGATGTTTTTGGGGTATAAGAGTATATATAGGAGAAAGAAGTAGGGCAGAGGAGCTATGAGGGGCCCACAAGGTCGGGGGGCGCGCCCTCTACCCTTGTGGCCCCCTCAAGGCTCCTCTGACTTGTCCTCCAAGTCTTTTCTGGGTGTCTTCTGGTTCAAGAAAAATCATCGTGAAAGTTTTATTCCGTTTGGACTCCATTTGGTATTCCTTTTCTGCGAAACTCTAAAACAAGAAAAAAAATAGAAATTGGCACTGGGCTCTAGGTTAATAGGTTAGTCCTAAAAATCATATAAAATAATATATTAATGCATATAAAACATTCAAAACAGATAATATAATAACATGGAACAATCAAAAATTATAGATACGTTGAAGACATATCATTAAGTGCTATGAATTACTGGAAATTTAGTGGTTGCTTTTTGGGTGTGAAGAAGTGTCAAACTAAAATACCCATTAAGGAAAAGCATTAGCTCTCCCTAAAAAGGAGGTGATCCTATGGCACCTTTCAATATGGCTATCTTGTCACGACTTCACTCCACTCGCAAGCTTAGACTTGGGCATCCCCTCCTTATGGTCTTAGGCTTTCCCAAACAAAAAATACCTCCTTGTATTCACACTCAAATGAGAGTGGACTAAATTTGACTTCCATGTAATATCTTATTAGAATCCCTAGACTCTCATGAGCAATCCATGATTTCAAAATTAGGCGTATCGTAGGTAAACTAGGATTCTTGTACTCATCAATTTCACTGAAGATTGATAGCCATCATCGTCCATTGAGGATGTTTCATTCGAATTCCCACTAGTACAAAAAATAGGCATTAGAAGCCGCCCTCATAGGCGGTTGTAATAAAAAATACGAGGCCGACTGTAATAATATTTCAGAGGCGGTTAGTTTTGTTCCAAAAACTATCGAAGGCGGTTCCAAAAGTGAATCGCTTGTAGAATGTGTGGAGGCGGTTAGAAATATAAAACCGCCCCCAGTTAAGAATTATTCGAGGCAATTTTTAAGTTGTAACCACATGTGTCATGCCACCACATATCCTTTATCTATCCTCTACCCCCTTCCTCACCCCATTCCAAGCCTCTTCGTCACTGGCATGTGGCTGTGGTGTAGTGTGTGACCTGCGCACTCGTCGTGTTGCATCGCCACGCCGCACGCCTCCACCTTACTTGGAACGACTAAGGTTAGGGTTATTTTTCCTTTCTCTGAATCCCCCACACAGAAATTTGAATTATAAAGTGCTTAATTATACAACACCATTACATCGCACATAGATTACAACAACTGTTAGTACTACAACTATTGTTTAATTAGTACTACCAGTACTACATAATATTAACATTGCTAGACATAGTACTAAAAACAAGCTACCTAAAGTACTCTTCGTCGGAGCAGAGGTCGATGACCTCTATTTTGCCACAGCCAAAGGCCTCCTCGTAGTGGATGCCGCCCTTCGGCATCCTAGCCATCGGGTCATCGTCGTCGGTGTCACAGAACTCGGCGAACATGGCATTGCACCCGTGCTTGGTTTTGGCCAAGAACATGCGGTTTGGGTTAACCTTGCGCTCGTCAGCCACCGATTTTGCGATGGCAAGATTTTCTGCCATCGCCTCGGGGTCCACGTGGATGCCACTGATGGAGGCGATGTCCGTGCAATCGACGGTGAGGTGCTCCTCCAAAACCCAGTGGTACTCGGCATGGGCCTCCTCGAAGGAGAAGTTGTTGTCCTCCACGCCCTCCACCTCTAACATCAACTTCAAAGAGGAGATCCGATTGACGGTCATGGTGGCGGCAGCGGCGACCAGCGCAACGACCTGCACCGTGATTTTGTCTCGTCGGCGAGGGTGAGCCGGACATACTATGTGGGGCACCTCCGCACCATGGCTCAAACAACGTAGACATTGAATTAGAGATTTGGGAGCGACAACGGTCTAGATCAGAGAATAGTCGGGTTGGGGTTTAGGGTGGCGGAGAGGTGGATTTATAGCCGGCTGTATAAGCTGGGATTGGGCGGCGCAGCGTATGAGGCCATGCATGCTAGTGGTGCTCCTACTACAAGTTTCGTCCACGCTATAATTGATTCATCTTCTTTGTAAAATGCAGACTCTTCAACTTCTTTGCTAAAATGCAAACTGCTTTTTTTCGCGAATACGCGCGGAGCGTATCATTCCATTGATAGAAGGGGAGAACAAACAGTGGCGAACCTCATTAAGCGTACACTGAAAGGCGCTTATGAGGTCGCAATGAGCAGGGAAAGGGGTTGCTCAGCCCGCATACAACAAAATCAGGTTACACCAATGATCGAACTAAGCCCTCGAGCACCGGCGTTAGCCCACATGCGAGCTTCCTCCTTGATGTCATGAATCAGGACGGTGGTAGAAGGGGTTGCGTCGTCGAAGATGAGGCGTTGTGATGCCTCCAGATGCTCCATGCAGTTAGCGAGACGAGGGAGGCAAGGCCTTTGCGTTGGCCTGTCGAGGAGTCATGGAGGGCCACAACCCACCAGTCATAGAAGTCCATGGTGCCGTCCGGAGGGGGCGTAGTAAGACGGCACCAGGATAGGATATTGTACCACACAATGCGGGCCACGACGCACCCCATGAGAAGGTGGTGCATCGTCTCTTCGTTCTGGTCGCAGAGTGCACAGGCGGCATTGTGGGGTAGACCATGGCGGGCAAGGCGAGCCGAGGTCCAGCATCGGTCGAGGCCGGCAAGCCAGAGGAAAATCTTGATCCCCTCCGGTGCCCAGGGCTTCCAAGTGAGGCTCCAAGTCGGGGAAGCAATTGAACCTTGGAAGAGCGCGAGGTGGCAAGACTTGGTGGAGTAGGTACCGCTCTTAGTCCATTTCCAGTGGATGGAGTCCGATGAGCTTTGGAGCGAGATACCACTAAGGCGCCGCCAGACCTCCACGTACTGGATGGTGGACTCCACCCCCAGGGCCCCTTGGATGTCGCGGATCCAGGCCCTGCCAGGGATTGCGTCAGATACAAGCCGGCGGGTACGGCATCGCTTAGGAACAAGGGCAACAAGGGCGGGGGCAATCTCGGCGATGGAGGAGTCATCAAGCCAAGGGTCAGTCCAAAAACGACATCTGTTGCCATCACCGAGAGTCCAGGAGGTCGAGGCACAGAAGATCTGCCTCACATCGGAGGCAGCGGGCAGGTGAAGGTGGCTCCAGGGTCCCGTCGGGTCGGTGGCCTGGAGCCATAGCCAGCGTGCGCGCAGCGCGATGCCAGTGCGTTGAAGATCTCGGATGCCGAGGCCCCCAAGTTGCCGCCGCCGGCACACCCTTTGCCAGTTAACGGGGCAGCTGCCAGACCTACCGTCCTTGCTGTCGTGCCATAAGAAATCCCGAATGATGCGGTTCGCCAACTTCAAGATTGTGGGGCAGAGTGCCATGGCGAGCATGATGTGCACGGGCATCGCCGTGAGGACGTGTCGAACAAGAGTGAGTCTCTCGCCACGGGAGAGAAGCGAGGCTCGCCAGGAGGATAGCTTCCTTGTAAGGTTGTCGATCAAGGGCATGAGGGACGAAGAGTGGATCCTGCGAATCGAGAGCGGCAGTCCAAGGTATTTGACCGGGAAGGAGGACACTTGGCAGGCAAGAGTTGCGCCCATCGCAGTTGTAGCCTCATCAAAGCACTGAATGGGGGTGACCGAGCATTTGGCGTAGTTGGTGTGGAGATCGAATGCCGCCCCGAAGATGTGCAGGATGGCCTTGACGGAGGTCAGCTCGTTCTCGTCCGGGTGGCAGAACAAGACAACGGCATCTGCGAATAGGGAGATGCTCGAGGCAATCCGCCTGGAGGTAAGCCGGCGAAGAACTCCCACGCTAACCGCATACTGCATGAGGGTGTTAAGCGCGTCAATGACCAGGACGAACAACATGGGGGAAACAGGATCGCCCTGGCGCAGCCCCTTCTCATGGAGGACCGGTGGGCCTAGTTTCCCATTGATGAGGACTCGAGTCTTGGTCGTGGAGAGAAGAATGGAGATCCACTCACACCAACGTGGCCCAAATCCGGGGTGTTACAGGGTCTCGAGCAGGAAGGCCCAAGAGACGAAGTCGAAAGCTCTAGGAATGTCCAACTTGAGCATAACTCGCGAGGCGCGAATCTGATGAAGGTATCGAGCTGTCTGTTGCACCAACAGGAAGTTGTCATGAACCGAGCGTCCAGCCACAAACACGCTCTGGTTCGTGGAGACAAGTTCACCGAGCCTAGGAGCGAGGCGAAGCGATAACACCTTAGCAAACAGCTTGTCAACGAGGTGAATGAGGCTGATCGGCCGGTAGTCGAAGAGCGTTGAAGCGTCGGCCTTCTTAGGCAGAAGAACAATTAGGGCTTCATTGAGCTTCTGGAAGCCGCGCCCATTGCCAATGAATAGCTTATCAAAGGCCTCGTAGAAGTCAGCTTTGATGATTGGCCAACACGAGCGTAGGAACTCCGAGGAGAATCCGTTCGGGCCCAGTGATTTGCCCGTGGGGAGCTGCTTGATGGCATTCCAGAGCTCGTCCTCGGAAAAAGGTCTCTCAAGCTCGGAGAGGTTCAGGGTGAAGGGACGCCCATCGGTAGAACCAAGGATGCCCGTGAAGTGCTCAAAGGCTGCGCGAGCCAGGCCCTCCTCGCTGGGGATCACATCATCCCCAACACGCAGTTCAGCAATGAAGTTCTTTTGTTGCCTATGCGCGGCATGGATCTTGTAGAAGGCTGAGTTGGTTTCCCCATCCCAAAGCCAGGCAAATCTAGTGCGTTGACGCTGAATTGATCGCTCTAGGGAAGCGAGACCCAGGTAGGCTCGCTTAAGCTCCTGGCGGAGCCAGGTTTCCGCCGGGGAAAGGGGGCGAAGGTCCTGCGCGGCATCCAGGCACGCGATGAGCTCGCGAGCAATCATCAGCTGAATTGTGATGTGGCCTAGCTTCTTAGCGCTCCAACTCTGAAGATGCTTGGTCGTAGCTTTGAGACGAGCGTAGATGCGCCGGAACAGGTCTGGGTCCAGGGGCACCGAGGCCCAAGCCCCAGTCACCACGGCCTGGAAGCCCTCAAGTTTGGGCCAGAAGCGCTCGAAGTGGAAGCGTCTGGGGGCCCGTGAGCGCGGGGTGCAGTCGACCACGGGAGGGCAATGATCAGAGGTCGTGGAGGCCAAGCAACGCAGCATGCAAGCGGGGTGTGTCGTCTCCCAGGAAGGGGTGCAAAGCACCCTGTCATTACGCATAAGCATTGGGGAGTCCTGCTCATTCGACCATGTATACCGCCGGCCGTGAAGGTACATGTCATGGAGTTCCATGTCCACAACAAAGCGCCAGAAACGGTGCATGATGCAACGGTTTAGCCAATTGTTGTTCTTGTCATCAGCGCTAAGGATCATATTGAAGTCTCCCCCGAGCAGCCAAGGGTCGGCGATAGTGTCACGGAGATCATGAAGCTCGTTGAGGAAGCTGATCTTCTCGGTGTCGCCTTACGGTCCATAGACCCCCACAAGCCACCAGTGTTGATCACCCAAGAGCGAGCTCATTAGGAGCGTGACGTGGTGGTCACCAATGGAAGGGTTAGATAGAGTAGCCAGTGCATGTTGCCAAGTAATGAGAACTCTGCCACGGGTGCCGTCCGCGGGGAGGAAGAAGAAATCCTAGAAGCAGGGGCCTAACGTTTCACGCACAAGATCCAACGAGACCAAAGAAAGCTTTGTTTCCTCAAGACAAACGATACAAGGGGGGAAGCGGAGAGCGCGGTTTGGACGGTCGTACGCTTCGCGCAGCTATTCAAGCCGCGGATGTTCCAAAATACAATTTTTTGCTATCCATGGAGAGGGGGGCCTGGGTGGTGGCGCAGACATCGCGGCCAAATCTCGACAAGGCGTGGCTCGGCCTCCGGCCTGGTTGACGGCACTATGCTCTCAAGCAGTTGTCGGGGCACCGACCAGCCATAGAACTCCGCGAATGCCTGTACAACGTCAGCAGTCAGAGGCTTGGTGAAGAGCTTGGCATACTGCTCCAGAGCCTTGGCAGAGGCCGGCTCATCGTCTTTGAGAATCCCAAGTTTGCGAAGGAGGACGTGCTTCGCTTTAGTCTTAGAGTCAAGGCCCCGGTCCGCCTTAGCAATCCGATCACTCCAGCGTGGAGTGAAGTCAATCGGGATGGCCCGTCGTCGACAGGGTCCAGGGGATGGGAGCAACGCTACGGTTGGGGCTTGAACGGCCTCGATGAATTGCTGGAGGGGAGGGGTTGGTGGCGTGTCTTGGACCGTGGCAACAGCTAGGGACTCATGCATGGCCTGGCTGGCAAGCACATCATGTGGGGCATCGTACCCGGCGCTGCATGGGGGCGGGCTTTCCCCATGCATGGCACGTGCGGCAGCAGCAGGAAGCGCCAAACCAGGTGGGCCCGCGAACGAGACATCCCCATGCATAGCCAGGCTGTCGGGGGGGTGGTGGCCAAGGCGCAGATCCCAGGGCTCCCGACAGGATCAGAAGCTCCAGTCCCCAACGACCGTGCGGGGGAGACAGCAGTTGGGGATCCAAGGCCCGACGTGGGCGGGATGTCGCCAATCAGCAGCAGGCGCGGAGGCATTGGTGGTGGGCCATGCACAGAAGCCTCGCACGAATCCTCGATTGGCGCAGCGACAAGGAGTTGATGGACTGGCATCGGATCGCCCTGGTGCGCGGGCCCAGGTGCCGGGCAGCCCGATGATTGGGCAGGGGCGGCGCGGGCGGGAATCTCCTGGCCGTTCTCAGCGCGAGCTAGCGCCGGGTTTCAAATTTTGAAACTAGTCCACGGCGCGGACTGCCAGGTGCTTTGGCGCGGAGCGGTTGCTTTATCCAAAAGCAGCGGGTAGGACAAACGCTGCTGAGGTGGTGGCCTGGCATTCTGACTCGGGGAGGAAGGGTAGGGGCCCAGCAAGCCTTGGTATCCATGGAAGGGCGGGTGGCGGCGACCGCGGTGATGCCGGCCACCGTGGGCAGCCCCAGCGGCGCCGGAGCCAGGGCGACGCGGCGGAAAGTCATGGCAGCGCGGCCACTTAGGCGGCAGTGGAGGGGAGTCACCGGCGTCATCTCCGTTGGTTCCCCCACCATCAGAAACCGGCCTGGAAGGCGGCGACGACGTCGGCGGGAACCTGTAGTCTTCGGCCTGGGAGACATGGATCGCGACCGAAAACCATGCCAAGGTGAGGGCAAAACGGCTCACACAGTCGATCGAGGCATCGAGCGGCACGCCATCGTCCACCGGAAGAAGCAGCTCGGATGTCCGAGGGATGGGGTCGGGGTTCATCGTCCATATGCCGTGAGGCAAAAGACGGACATGTCACTGCCACTGGCAGTCTCAGGAGCAAGTGCCTCGATCATGCATAACGGTGCGAGGAGGGTCTCGGCCGAGGAACGATGCCAACCGTGGTCTGGAATCCCGGTAATCTCAATGAAGATGCGCATGCAGGCGGTGACAAGCTCGGCGCCGGCGAGGTTGCCCCATGGGCTGAACAGCAAGCGGAACTTGCGCGTGCGCAGGTTCGTCGCAGCGACACGGGCACGGATGTCGCCGGAGCGGAAGCGTACCAGGAAATCCTCGGGATGGCGGTGCACGAAGAAATCGCGTGCGTCCGGGCCATGTCGCGAGGCGATGGCCTCCGCCACCTCGGAGCTGGAGACGCGGGTGCGGTTGCCCGCGACAGTGACGATGCGCGCACGGCCCAGGGCCGCCTCCGCATCGCGCACCTCGACAGACAGCGGCATGTAGCAGATGGCTCCGGCCGGGCAGAGCGAGGGGTGGCCGAAAAAGGGCATGGGGTTGCGCACGGAGTCGCGGGAGTTGCCAATGGCGGACACCGAAGGAGCAGGAGAGGTCACCGTGGCCGAGGCGGGCGAGCCAGTGTCGAGAGTTGGAGAGGGCACGCTGGCGGACAGGGGCGAAGGGGCGGCGCCGGCACCAGAGACGGACCTAGGGGAGGCAGGGCGGCATGGCCCCACCAACACTGGAGGTCGAGGACTCCGGTGAGCACGGGCGTGGGCGCTTGGCCGGGGGAGCCACGACAGCGAGGCGGGGGCAAGGCAGGGTGCAAGCGCGGGCGATGTGGCCGTAGAAGCCACAACGACGGCAACGCCAGTCATGGCGGCACTTGGAGCGAGGGTGCCCTGGGTAGCGGGACTTGGAGAAGACGTCGGAGTCACGACGCGCCGGAGGAGGAGGAGAGGCCGGGCGGCACGGCGGGGCGCTGCGATGGGGCCTCGGCCGGTGCTGGCGCGGGGAGCCGAGTCGGCGGTCACGGCGGCCCCTGGCAACCAGGGCGCCTCATCAGCAGGCTCCTCCACCGGGAGCACTGGCGGAGCTACTCACAGGCAAAACCGTGCCGTAGCCCGCCCAGCAAAATTGCCAAACTTTTTTTAATACATATGCTCAAAGCCCAGCCCACAGCCACATAGCGCACAGCCCATAATCAATAGCGTCATGGCCCAAAGCCCCAAAAGCTCAGTCCAATAAAGCTGCACACCGCACCCACCGCTCACATCCATCCCCACCCCCTGTTCGGGGACTCCACTAGGACGACTAGGGCACGGCGCCGGCCGACGGCAGAGGTCCGGCTAGTCGGAGCTAGCCCCTACCCTTCCCAGTAGCAATCCATCCCGCATCCCAGCATCCTCCATCTGATGTGGCCGCAGTAGCTGCAGCGGCGACCCGGCCAGTGGCGATCCGGCAGCAGCAGCAGCAAGCAGAGTAACAAGCAGCGGCTGCTATTGAGCTGCCGGTCCTTGTGACGAATGACCACTCCGGCGTCATTGCCGTGCCGCAGGTGACCCAGACATAGGTGAATTCCTCTCTTGATTTGTAGAGTACAGTAGTATGTAACAGCACAGGTGACCCAGGATCGGAAAGCTGATTTGTACCATGAATCCATGATGACCATGACTGATGGTAAGCTACTGTGGCTTCTTTTGTTTAGTACTAGTATATATTTACATAAATATGTGTGTGCATCTTCTAATCAATGAGAACAAGTATGCAGCTCCATACTGTCTATGCCTACTGAAATAGTATATGGTTCAAATTTTCATATTTTTTTTGTGCTCTTCATTAGTTTGGCCCGCCCAGTTTTTTCATTGTAGCTCCGCCACTGACCGGGAGCACGCGGTGGATCTCCGAGCGCGGGATCCGCCTGGGGCGACCACAGTCGCCGGCACATGGGAAGGCGCGGGCTCGTCGCAGAACGCCTGGCGGTAAGAGCGGAGCGGGCTCACCGAGGGCGGCGGGCTATCCTCCAGCCAGCGCAGCTCACGGAGACGGCCCCCACCAGAAGGCGCTGGAGATGACATGCCCCAGGAGGCGGGCTTCGGCTGGTGGACACCGGGGCCGGAGTGGCCGCCGGCAGTGGCTTGGGGTGGGAGCGGGGAGCAGGTCCGTCGTCGGCCTGTCGTCCTCCGCGACGTGTGTGTTTGTGTTTCAGGCCTCGGATCGAGAAGAGGTTGTCCTATCGATTAGCCTACTTTCATCCCCGTTGGTTTAACTTGTCTGCAACTGGAAATTGCTTAAACTTCTCTGCTAAGTGCTGCTGAATGGCTTGCTTTATATTTTCAATAACCTGGCCGTATTTTCGACATGCAGATCGATTTTAGTTGCACTGCACAAAAGGAACATGCGCTTAGCTATGTGCTTTAGAGATATATAAATGGCAGCAACTATGGACTCATGTTTGTTTGTCTGCCGCAACATCCTATGTGAGGCGCACGGGTATCATCTTCTCAACTACATTCAATAAAGGAAAAAAAAATATGCTAGTTCCTCTGTTTCTAAATATAAGTTTTTGTAGAGATTTCAACATTGCATTGCATAGGGATGCATATAGACATGTTTTAGAATGTAGATTCACTCGTTTTACTCCGTATGTAATCTATGTTAAAATCTCTAAAAATACTTATATTTAGGAACGGAGGGAGTATATTACTTGCATGCATTAACCAATTTTTGTTTGTCATACAGGTTACTTATGATACCCGTCAAACATATATATAGAAGTGACATCGCATTTCAAGATTTGTAGACTGCTCGAGATGACTAGGCGTAGATACATAAGTTGGTTGTGGACTTGTAAAACTTTTGTACTATGTGAACGTCATTGTATTACGTGAACTTGTAAAACTGCAAACGAATAATAATGTGTATGCCTTTGTACTTATGTATTTCAGTGTTTTTTATGTGAATTTCATTAGCAGGGATGGGTACCTAATGAAGCTAAATTTGCTGCCTGACCCTGAAATACACATGGTCGTTACAGAAGCAGCCGAAAAATGTTAAAATAAATTTCATTACAGAAGAAAAAAAATGTAGTCAAATTCGTCAGCCGATTGCACTCAAATTCATCATTAACACTTATATTCTACAATAAATTAACTCAGATTTTAACAGCTCACAGATTTCATGTACTCTAGTATCAAGCTAACCTCCAAATGTGATCCATATCAAGAGGAGAACTTACAGAACAGTGTTTGACAATTCAAGAGTTATGGGATGAGTGAAATCAACCAGGAGCTTGGTAACCCTGTGAAAGAAGCGATGTCAATATCATCAAGAGGTATAAACAATCACGATTAAGATAATGCTGCCATAACCACTTCTGTCATGTTCTAACTGTAAACTGGATCATATAAACAATCATAAGAATAGTGCTGTATGAATACTACTCCCTCTGTTCATAAATATCAGATGTTCGAACTTTTTCTGAATCAGATGTATATCGACACCTTTTAGTGTGTTTGTTCACTCATTTCAGTTCATATGTATCCAAAACATCTTATATTTGTGACCTAAGGGAGTAGTACTTTGAATGGTCAAAATGATGCAAGCATTTGCTAAGATGCACAATTCAAGAGGTCAGAAGGAACATTTTAGCAAAAATACAAAATGAAGACAGTTCGCTTATAGCATGAAATAATGTTAGACAACTAGAGCATCGTACATTATCATAAGCTATATTGTCCGTCACTGTTGAAACTATGGTGTTTCAAATCTACTACTCCCTCCGATCCGGTTTCCCTTATAAACTGGATCAGCCAAACTTCGGCAGCTTTTGAGCAATATATTCAGGTGGGAGAACTCTACCCCCGGCGATTCCTCAAAAAGCTCCCTCTGGTCCATATACATTACGTTTCGCTCAAACGGATGTATCTAGATATATTTCAATGCTAGATACATCCAATTGAGCGACACGTAATACAGATCGAAGGGAGTACTGTATTATATTATTAGAATAAGAGGCAAGATTGTACATACGAGGTAGATTTAATTTTTGGTGAAGTTTTTCTGAAAAGATTATCATGAGAAGATAACTCCGAGGGACAAGGAGTGGTTGAGGGAAAGCTGAAGATTGGTATGCATGTCCATGTTCTTACATGGCAAGCCGCAGGCTTCAATGTCATTGGTCTTTTGTTGTCAATACTTTCCAACAATCTAATCAACTTAATCAAAATATTTCTACCAAATTGTAGTCATTTTTCGGCAAGTTGTCTATTTTCGCTACATTTGGAACATAGCTCACCATGGGATCAAACATCCTTAAGATAAAACAATCTCAAATATAATAATACATATTAAATCTACCTGCGTACATATGTAGGCCACCGCGCTAGTTAAAAAAACAGACATGCTATTAGATTAGCCATTTAATTAGAAGAAAGGATGTTTAATTTATCACACATTTATATAGCTTCCTCCTTCAATAACTGAATGAGTGCAAAGAATAAATATGATCAAGTATGAGAAAGAGTTATTACTAGCAAAAGAGCATTATAGTCCTGCAGATCAACTCATTGAACTTCTTTCTGTGGTTCTCACAATAATCCATTCTTAGCTATCACTCTCCTCAGAAGATTCTGCCTCCTCCAACTTCTCTTCCTCTGAATCAGAAGACTTGTTCTTTTTGACAGTGTCCTCTTTGAACATCACGTTAATGGATCGTCCCATCAATTCCTGTGGTAAGATTAACAGGTCAGACAGATGACCCTGAGCCTACTGGTGGCAGCAAGGTTGTTGGTTTACACCCACTGAGGCGTGTAATCCCTACGATTGATGCGGTAAATCAAATATTTATTTGGAGTACACACGTCCATGAGCTTTCAGTGGGACAATGTGTTCCCACATTAAGTTCACAGATGTTGCCTCCAATATTTTTTGTAACAATGTGTGCGCGTGGTGTGAGTATTTACCTTGTACTGGCATATTTTCATCATTCATGCACTATCTAATTTGAACGGCAATGAGCAACATCCTTTTATGTTGGACATACAACATTTCAGAATAATGTACCTTGCCATTGAAGGTAGAAATAGCAGCCTCTGCCTCCTCTTTCGAGGAAAAGGAAACAAATGCATAGCCAGCAGATCGCCTTGGTGTGGTGGTATGAAAGATAACTTCAACTGATTGGACACCTGGGGTTGAGGCAAATAACTCCCGAAGATGACGGGATCTCACTCTCCACGTTAAATTCCCGACAAACACAACATTTTTCTCCACAGGAGCTGACGGCACAGCAGGTTGCTTCTTTTTAGGTTTTGCAAAGTCCACCTTAATCGTTCTATCGTTCAAAGTCTACAAACAGAATAGGCAGATCAGGAGATAAACAATGACCAGTAGTTCGGTATCTAGGAAAATAAAGTAATGATGATTTACGCAGGTTATGTATCACAAGGAGACATTCTGTCGGTAACAATCTTGCACTTACAGACAAATTGAGATTCTTGAGTGCTGAAAGAGCCTCATCTTCTGAACCCATGGTTACAAATGCCAATCCTCTGTTTTTTTTGGAACTGTGCATCGAAAGCTAGAAAATCAGAAAGAAAGCAATCATTAATGAAGTTCCTGGCATACAAGTTTTCAAAAATAATTAATCAAGAAATCCCTTCTGAAATTCATTGTATGGCAATTGGCAAACTCCACATTTTCCAATATGAAACATGCATAAGTATGCATACCAATATGCATCAAGTACATCCTATAGTACATGTGAATTGTATCTAATTTTTATTTTTATTTTTGGAAAAGGAGGATGACCTCCGGCCTCTGCATCTGGGAGATGCATGCGGCCATTTTATTAATTATTCTCGAGGACCTTACAAAGTAGAACAACAATATGCCTGAATCCGCCATCTTGGCAACATCTGCCGCTACTCCTATCCAAATGATGAAGGGATGCAAGATGGGCCACATACCCAGACCTCTCACCTAAGCCTAACATCTAAAGTCGGAGGCCCCGACCGAGCCATTGGCCAGGTCCAGGGCTCAAACCGGTCCGACGCACTCACATGTGTCGTCGCCGCCGTCTTCCGCTGGTCCATCTTCAGAGCAGATTGAGGTGACAACCTTGGCAGGTCCTCCGCCATCGACGCCAAACGACGACCTCCACCTATGCGAGCCTTGGCAGGTCCTCCGCCATTGACGCCACCACGACGCCAGCCGACGACCTCAACCTACGCGAGTCCATCTCCAAGCAACGGACGTAAATCCATGCTAGGATAGGGCCACACCACCGCCGTCGCCCACCACCCACAAGCGCCACCCAACCCCAAGATTCCCAAAGCAGCGCCTTCAAGAAGAGAACGGCGCCGTGAGCGCCGCCGCCGCCCAACAAAGTTAGGGCTTTCGCCCGGGAGACCTAGGGGAAGGTGAAGTGAGGAGATCAATCCATACCGACGCCTCCAAAGAGGGGAACGGCGCCCTCAGGCGTCGCCGTCGGCGCGGCCGGTCATGGCCGGCCAGGGATTTCGCCCGAACTAGATCTCTGCCACCATCAGCGCCTCCTGTACAGAACCGGCGACCAAGAGGAAGTGTGGCCCGACCAGGGTGGCCTGCACGCCGAACAGGGGAGGAGGGGAGGAGCCAGATCGCGCGCACCGGCCGCCGCCGACCGCCAACGACCATTGGATCCTGCCGCCCGCGCGGCCGGGACACCAGATCCACCGCCCACACGGCTGCTAGCCGGTCGTGCCTTGCCAATGGAGCCGCCGCTCCAGATCCGGGGTTCCCCGCGCAAAAGTAGGGCAACCGAGGCCCCGCCGCCACCATCCTTGGCGCCCCGGGCTTGCCCGGCGGCTGCCTCAGGCGGCGGCGAGGAGGAGGCGATGCGGGGGTCGCGAGAGGAGGGGGTCGCGATGAGTGAATTGTATCTAAATGCTAGACACAACCACATAATTTGGTCGAGGGAAGAATACAAAAATGAAGGCGATGCAAGACACGTCTCCCCTATGGAAGGAGTATATGGCATTAATGATACGGCTTGAATCAGCATTGCAGCAACTGGCATATCCAAAATACGAGTCATGGTCATGCACCAAACCAAAGTCATGTAGACCAAATCAATCTAACTTTAAGTACCTTGGAGTAGTAAAACCAGTTGCTAAGGTGGGCATCTACTCTTAGATACAGTTTCAGATATAATGGGGTTGGGGATGAGAAATGTTAAGTCTCCTACATATGCGCTAGTGCGCTAGTACTATGCATTTCCTTTTGTACGGCGTAACAACAGTAAAAAGTGCTCAGAAACTTCAGGCCACTATAGGGTTTTTCACAGTTCATTCTCCAGAAACATGCTGGTGATGGCAATATAGCTGAACCATACCGGCATCCCCTGCAACTTAAGTAACCATAGATTATTGCCACTTCACACGGCAATTTCTGGGTTCGCATAAATTCACCATATCGCCCCGTTAAAGGTACTCTCAATTTGCTGTTTGTTCCTTTCCCTTCAAGCGGATAAGGCAACGGAAACTAACGGTTTACCTCCACGTCGACGACGGTGCCTTGCTTCTCGAAAAGAACGCGAATGTCGTCGGGCGTGAAATCCCACGGGATGTTCATCGCGATAAGCCGCGTCTTCGGCCCCACGGGCTGCTCATCCTCCGCATCCGCCTGAGTTTCCGCAGGCGCCGGGGCGACCGAGGCGCTAGCAGCGCAGACAGCAAACGCCAAGCGGTTGCCGGAGGAGCGGGCGGCAGCGGGGACAGCGAAGGAAACGTGGCTGTGGCGAGGTGGGGCGGAGTACTCAGGGTGGCGGAGCGGCGGCTGGCACGCGTGGAGCGACGGGAGGAGGAGGCGAACGAGGGGGAGAGCCATTGTTGGGAGGCAGGCAGAACAGAAAGCAGGGGCGAAATATCCAAACGGCGGGCTGGGCTCGCTGGGGTTTATTATCCTCCGCAAAATATTCCCACGAGCAAAGCGGCAACGTCCGAAATCAGTTTGATGTATCCTTGAGCATCTAGAGCGGTGATTGGCAAATCCCGCCCTCGACCCCACCGACACATTTGGGCGCCTTCATGGATACTGACTAGCCATGTCTTTTTTTTAAGTACGCCAACGACGTACCATAGCTTTATAGAAAAGAAAAATGAAATTTAATTACAAGATTCCGTCCTAGGTGCAAACATGAAGGACGTTACAACACACGTAACACCAACACCTCGCTATTCTAGGCTGACTTCTCACAAAGCGTTGTAGTCCTCCAACGCCTCATATTCATCACTCTACATCTGTGTATCTCATATCTATCGCCTTATATCCATACTACACGTGCAACGTTGATCTACTCTACGTGATCAAACAACATATAACAAAAATCGGCTGCAAACAACCACAAAATCGGCTGCAAACAGACATTAACAAAATTTGCCACATCCAAAAAGATCATCTTAGTTGTCATCGGACAAGTACTTAAACTTCTACAACTAAAAACGATATAAACATATGAAGAGGGGAGGGGGATCACCACTTCCTCGCCGGGCCTTTGCCTTTTTGATCGAGGCATCTGCGGCTGGTGGAGGGTCTTGGTCGTCCGAGAAGGAGGTGCAGCTGTCGCCGTCGGAGTCAGAGTCGGAGAGGACGATGAGCTTCTTCATCCGACGGACCGCCCTATCCTGCTCCCGCTTCAACTTGGCAACCCGAGCCACCTTCGCCGTTGCCTCCTTCGCATCGCGCTCTGACTGCTCAATAGCAAGCCGGAGCACATTGGCGTTCTTTCATCGGAGGCACGAACGTCCGTCTCCGCCGTCGTGAGGGACCGGCCGTAGACCCATGCGAGGAGCCGCTCGTCCTCACCAGGCTCCGCCTGCATCCTGCGGTGGGGATGCGCAGACTGCTCCGTCGCGTCCCTCTTCCATGTCTGGTGCCTTTCACGGCGCGCGCCTCTGATTCCAGAGTGCGCGTGCGGGCCGGCGGCACGGGCACTAGTACCCACTGCTGCCCGCGTGGAGGAGCGGCCGGTGGGGGAAGGAGGCGGCACAGGCCGCCGCATATCCGCCCTAGATTTGGGCTGGATATGAGGGGTCCCGATTAGCCCGGGCGTTTATACGCGGTTTGAGAGATCTAGTTTGGTCGGGTTTTTTGACCGGTCAATGACCGGATGGCCTGCCCGAACGTTTGAGACGGGTATGAGAGGCCTGGCCGTATAAGTTCTTATAGAGGATCTATGGCAGGATTTTGGCAAATCCCGTCCACGAACGCATCCAGGCGCGTCCGCGGACAGCACCTGACGACCCCTCATTTATGATCCACAAATTCATACAATTTATCATTCCAATTAAACAGTTTGAAACAAAATACGACAAAACAAAATAAATCATAGTTCAACAATCCAGACATGCGAAAATTAAATACAAGTCAGAGTGTGACGTATCACTCGTTGGCTGGCCGGGCCACTCGTCGGACGATATCCATGTCACCTGCTCCGGGACCATCCTTGCATCCTACTTCACCTGCATCCTTCTCGCCTGGCCTTTTGGAGCTCCCATTTGGTCACCGCCTCTTTCTTCTCCAATTTGATCTTCTCCATCTCAGTTTGCAATTTCTTGTTTGCGCTCCCTAGTCCCAATTCATCCTCTCCTTTTGCGCATCCAACATGAGTTTGTATCTCTCCTCTTTCTTGTTCTCCCTAACAGAAAAAATGGCTATCATGGGAGGACCTTGCCTTCTTCAACTTGTTTCCCATCATTTTTCGGTTATCCTTTGCACGGTGCCTCTTCCATTCTCCATTAGAACTTCTTCCCCTCTTCGCCCAACCCAATTGATTGGTGGGAGCTTGAGCCATCATTCCTATTCTTGTTAGCCTTCAGATCGGCCGCAAGTTGTGTCCACTTTGGTTTGCCATTCAATATCATCCAACAATGGCTCAAAGCAAATGGCTTCTTCTCCGTATCTTGATACATAGTGGCCGCCACCACTGTCTAGCAAACAAAATATGTGTGAAAATGAGAACGCAACAAAAACAAGCATATGCAAATGATGACAAAATGAAGTAATTTAGCTTACGAGTTGCCACTCCCATCCCACTTCAAGGGCGGCGAAGCACTTGTGAATATTAGCTAGTGTTCACTTCCCCTTGAATGACCCCCACTAATGTTAGAGATATGCCACATTGCGGTTGGTGACGATAGGATGTGGCTCGACATATTGCTTTTGTTCATGATATTCCTTCCAAATCTTCTCTAGATACTTGTTCCCTTTTCATTCCGTGCCGCATATGGATCCATTGTTGTGGCCAACCAAGATTTAACCAATGATTTCTATTACGCAACTTTATTCTTGTAGACTCATGTTGGGCCTCCAAGCGCAGAGTTCTGTAGGACAGTAGCAATTTTCCCTCAAGTGAATGACCTAAGGTTTATCAATCCATGGGAGGCGTAGGATGAAGATGGTCTCTCTCAAACAACCCTGCAACCAAATAACAAAGAGTCTCTTGTGTCCCCAACACACCAAATACAATGGTAAATTGCATAGGTGCACTAGTTCGGCTAAGAGATGGTAATACAAGTGTAGTAATGATAGTAGATATTGATTTTTGTAATAGGAACAATAAAAAACAACAAGGTAGCAATTGATAAAATGGAGTATAAACGGTATTGCAATGCTTGAAAACAAGGCCTAGGGTCCGTACTTTCACTGGTGCAATCTATCAACAATGGTAATATAATTGGAGCATATAACCATCCCTCAACGTGCGACGAAGTATCACTCTGAAGTTCTTATCTAGCGGAGAACATAAGAAGAAATTGTTTGTAGGGTACGAAACCACCCCAAAGCTATTCTTTCCGACCAATCTATCCTAGAGTTCGTACTAAAATAACACGAAGTTATTCTTTCTGATCAATCTATCCAAGAGTTCATACTAAAATAACACCATATGATACACATCAACCAACTCTAATATCACCTAGATACTCCAATGTCACCACGAGTGTCTGTGAGTTGATTATACGATATGCATAAAAAATCGGATTCATAATACTCAATCCAACACAAAGAACCTCAAAGAGTGCTCCAAGATTTCTACCAGAGAAACAAAGATGAGAACGTGCATCACCCCTATGCATAGATTACCCCAATATCACCTCAGGAATCCGCGAGTTGAGTGCCAAAACACATATCAAGTGAATCAATATGATACCCTGTTGTCACCACCGGTATTCATAGCAAGACATACATCAAGTGTTCTCGAATCCATAAAAAGTATTCAATTCAATAACAACGAAATCTCAAAAGGAAAACTCAATTCATCACAACAAGATAGAGAGGGGGAAACACCATATGATCCAACTATATTAACAAAGCCCGCGATACATCAAGATCGTGCCAAATCAAGAACGCGCGCGAGAGAGAGATTGAACACATAGCTACTGGTACAAACCCTCAGCCCCGAGGGTGGACTACTCCATCCTCATCATGGTGGCCACCGGGATGATGAAGATGATCACCGGTGATGATTTCCCCCTCTGGCAGGGTGCCGGAGCAGGGTCTAGATTGGTTTTCGTGGCTACAGAGGCTTGTGGCGGTGGAACTTCTGCTCTAGGGTTATTTCTGGAGGTTTCTGTATATATAAGATTTTTCAACGTTGGAATCACGCGAAGATGGGCGATGAGGGGCCCACAAGACACCAGGGAGCATCTGGGAGGGGGGGGGCTGGCGCGCCCTCGTGGGTCCAAAACAAGAGCGAAAGTGTTTGGAAAAGTATATATGTTTGGGACGTATCATGGGCCTCACCATCTCTTCCTCCTTCATACCCTTTCCTTTTACTTTGGATGTGGTGTACTCAACATCTAGCTTAGCGATCCTAGAACCGCTCTTTGGTCCACATAAAGATGTTTATATAAAAATTTAAAATGTGGCATGACAAGAAAATTCAGAAATGTGAATTCAAAATAGGTGACAAAGTTCTCTTGTACAAATCTCGACTTAGATATTACGGAGGTAAGCTTCTCTCTAAGTGGGAAGGACCATTCATCATTTAGGATTTTTACCAGTCTAGACCTATCAAGATCAACAATGCCTAGGGAACCAAAACGAGAGTGGTTAATGGGCAAAGCTTTAAGCATTATATTGTCGATAACCCTCTTGAGGCCGAAATTAGTGTTATATAAGTAATTACTCCGGAAGACTTGATCAAAGATAAATTACGGAAGGCTCTAGAACCCTGAAAAAGAATAGGTATGTGATTGATACGTCTCTGACGTAT
Organism: Triticum urartu; assembly: GCF_003073215.2. Lineage (NCBI taxonomy): Eukaryota > Viridiplantae > Streptophyta > Magnoliopsida > Poales > Poaceae > Triticum > Triticum urartu. The sequence goes on along the minus strand of NC_053027.1, from coordinate 399,681,224 downwards.
CTATAATTTTTTTCTTGTTTCATGCTATTATATTATCAATATTGTATGCTTTATACACCATTTTATATCATTTTTGGGAACTAAACTCAGTGTCAAGTGCCCGTTGTTGTTTTCTGCTTGTTTTTGGTTTTACAGAAAATCCCTACCAAATGGAGTCCAAACACGAGGAAACTTTTTGACATTTTTTTTGGACCGGAAGGGGCCCTAGAAGCTTCGGGGGAGGCCTGAAGCCTCATGAGGATGCCACAGGATAGTAGAGCGCGCCCTAATGTGGTAGGCGCGCCATACCCACTCATGGACCCCCTGTTGCTCCAGTTGACCTAATTCTTGGCCTAATAAATTCACATATATTCAGAAACCCCCGGGGCGAGACCCGAAACAGTTATTCCACCACCACAAGTCTCTATTATTTCATGATCCCATTTGGAGTCCTTTTCCACTACACTGTCGGAGGGGGAATCAATCACAGAGAGCCTCTACATCAACCTTGTTGCCTCTCTGATGATGCGTGAGTAGTTCCTCACATGACCTATGGGTCCATAGCAGTAGCTAGATGTCTCTCTCTCTCTCTCTCTCTTTGATCGTCAATACAATGTTCTCTTCGGAGATCAATTTAATATAATCTTTTTGCGGTGCATTTGTTGGGATATGATGAATTGCGGGTTTATGATTAGATTATTCATTAAAAGTAACTGAGTCTTTTCTTAACTTTATTATGTGTGATTGTTATAGCTATGTAATGATTTTCGATCTATGAGTTTTCTTTGGCCAAGTTGATGAGTAGATCTTTAGTGGAAGTGGTGCATAGTAGTAGGTTCAATCTTACGGTGTCCTCACCTCGTAATAGAAGGGGTAGAGAGACACGTATTTGTACTATTGCTACTAAGGGTAAAATGATGGTGTACGATCATATTGATTGATCTTATTTTGTCTATACTATGTCATCATGCTTTAGGCATTACTCTTTTTGTTATGAACTTAGTACCTAGAGAGGCAAGCATAGAAGCACTCTCAAAGTGGAGTAATGGTGGTAAATGCAGAATCATTTTGGTCTACTTGTCATGGATGTAATGCCTATGTACTGATCATGCCATGCATAACATCATAACTATACGCTTTCCTATCAGTTGCCCAGCAATAACTTGTGTACCCACCGTTATATGCTCATGAGAGAGATGCCTCTAGTGAAAGCTATGGCCCCTGGGTCCACTCACTTCGTATTGCTAATACCCTAAATACCTTGTTGGAATTTATTTACTTTTATTTTACTTCGCAATTTATCTATCTACCATTACCAGAATTGATCCCTGCAATCAACGAGTTCAAGGGGATTGGCAACCCTCTTGCCCTGCATTGGGTGCAAGTATTTGTTTTTTTTGTGTGTGTGTGCATGTATCATTTATCTTTGTTTGTGTGAATCTCCTACTGCTTCGATAAACCTTGGTTCTGAGCGAGGGAAATACTTTCTGCTACTATGCTACATCACCCTTCCTCTTCAGGGAAATCCCAAAGCCTATCACAGGTAGCACATGCCAATAACTCTTTTATTTTTATCTATCATATCATGTTCATTTCTAACAGATTTAGCAATTCTAGCAGCTTCTACACAGAAATAAATAACATGCCCATCAATATTACCAACCAAGAGATCTTTAACCATTGCAATTGAAGGTTCTACTTTAATATTTTGAGAGCATTTAGGTGTTTTAATATAACTCTTATGAACCGTAGTTGTAGCCTTAGCATGTTCCTTAACTCTAACATGGAAAGGAGGCTTCTCAATATAAGTAGTAGGCACAATAGGATTAGCGGTATAAGCTAGCATTTTAGTATTAGCAATAATAGGTTTTTCACAAGCATCTTTAATGGGTTCATGATATTTAAACCACTTCTCTTTAGGAAGATCACACTAGTACAATGAGGTGCTATACAAACGGTTTTTAACCCCTTTCCGCGATGGCGGAACCGTCGCAAGGTGAGTGTGGGTGATTGGGGGGGGGGGTCCTTCCCACACGACCCATAAACCGTCGGGGATAGGCCCTCTGGTCACACACGCTCGGCAAAATGAGGTCGTGTGCGACGGACGAGCGATCAAATACGGTTATACAGGCCCAATCAGTTCCGGTCGTAAGTACATCCCACACAGTCAGTCCCAAACAAATGTTTTCGTTTGTTATGTACATTCCACGCAGTAAATCCAAGTAATACGTTTTCGTTCTTATGTACATCCCACACAGTCAATCCAGGGAAAACGTTTTCGTTCGTATGTACATCCCCCACAGTCAATCCAGGGAAAACGTTTCCGTTCATATATAATCCCACACAGTTTTATGTATAGCTGCGTGTGTGATAGGTGTAACTATCACACACGCTCTACCTCGGTTAACCATTTGCTTCTATTCAACTACATCACACACGATTTGACGAAGAAAACTGTATGGCATTGGGCTATCCATCACAAGCGCTTGTACTACTAGAACCGTTTGCAAAGTTCCATGACCAATTTAGCAGGTTTGTTAGTTTACAATTAATAATTTTAGTATTACGTGAATTCACATTTCATATCAAACAGTTGTTTGCCAATTCCATATCAGGCACATAAATATATTTTAACATCACAGTATGATAGCTACCTGAAAACATCACAGTACATCATATAGCTAGTTTGCCTTCATACGAACAATATTAGAATAATATATTCAATTTCCTAATCAAGATCATCCAGGCTCGTTTTATCCACATATGCTTTCAGTTTAGTAAGAACTTGTTTTGCACTGGCCAACTGGGAAAGTACCTCCTCCTTCGCCAACGCCATCTTAGCAAAGTCTGATCTAAAAAATCTAAGCTCATTCTCCATCTTCCTCTTTTTACCCCACATTTTCAAATATTCTTCAGCGTTGATAACACTTTCTCCAAGCCTACCTCTGTTCTCTTCCTCATACATGCTCCAGAGCTTTGCTAGGCACATCTTCAAAGACTGTGGCCACTCTTGATCAACCCACTCCAGGTAAGAACACTTCCGTTCATCCTATAATATTTAAAAGTAGATCAGTAACAATTGTAGGAGAAATGGGTTTCTAGCAGCATAGAAAATCACCAAATACATATTTTGAAAAACTAAAGAAACATGTTAATTATGACATATCTTCTCAAAAAGGTCAATGTGAAAATGAATTAATTGCTACTAAGACAAAAACCAAATTCTGAAACATCAGAAGCTATAATTAACTAGAACAACGCTACAAGTTCTTAGTCATGTACTATAAATAATAAATTGAACATTTTATGAGGAAGCTAAATATAACTGCAACATCATAGAGACAGTGTTTGGATGACATCAAATTGATACTAACATGTGTGTACATGCACAAATTTAGTAACATAGAACTAATAACACTAATGTCGTCCACTATATGTGTATATATATATATGCCAAAATTGGTGTAAAGACAAATGTTGCTACATTTGGCACCGGTGCCCTGCACTGGCGAGCCGATGCAGCCAAAAAAATCAAGGACCCGGACTCCGGAGCACCTAGTTGCTCCGATGCCCAGTTCGTTCGTGCCATAAAGATTTAGTATTTTACTGCTTGGCTACTCGGATGCATGGACTAAAGTTGGCTGCCCAAATTGCTGAAGCGGTCCCAAATAATTTTCTAATGGCGCCGCAAATGAGATGGCAACATTTTTAGATACTAGGTACAAACTGTGACACTGGCTTAATGATAGCAGCTTGAACTACGTCAGTATTTCCCCAAAGAGGAAGGGATGATGCAGCACAGCTACAGTAGGTATTTCCCTCAGTGATGAGACCAAGGTTATCGAACCAGTAAGAGAACCACGCAACACCATGTAAACAGCTCCTGCACAATAACAAATACTCGCAACCCGACGTATTAAAGGGGTTGTCAATCCCTTTTGGGTAACGACGCCAAAAATTGGCAAGTAGACGAGATAAAAATTGTAGTAGATTGATAAATGCAAATAAAAGCAAATAAAATTCAACGAGGTATTTTTGGGTTTTTGGATTAATAGATCTGGAAATAAAAGTAAATAAAAATAGATAGCGAAGGCAAATATAATAAAGAAGAGACCTGGGGGCTGTAGGTTTCACTAGTGCCTTCTCTCGAGAAAAATAGCAAATGGTGGGTAAACAAATTACTGTTGGGCAATTAATAGAACTTCAAATAATCATGACGATATCCAGGCAATGATCATTATATAGGCATCGCGTCCAAGATTAGTAGACCGACTCCTACCTGCATCTACTACTATTACTCCACACATCGACCGCTATCCAGCATGCATCTAGTGTATTAAGTTCATGGAGAAATGGAGTAATGCAATAAGAACGATGACATGATGTAGACAAGATCTATTTATGTATAAATAGACCCCATCTTGTTATCCTTAATAGCGACGATACATACGTGTTGGTTCCCCTTCTGTCACTAGGATCAAGCATCGTAAGATCGAACCCATCACAAAGCACTTCTTCCTACTGCAAGATAAATAGATCAAGTTGGCCAAACAAAACCCAAGTATCGGAGAAGAAATGTGAGGCTATAAGCAATCATGCATATAAGAGATCAAAAGACTCAAATAACTTTCATGGATAAAAACATAGATCTGATCATAAACTCAAAGTTCATCGGATCCGAACAAACACACCGCAAAAAGAGTTACATCATATGGATCTCCAAGAGATCATCGTATTGAGAATCAAACGAGAGAGAGAGGAAGCCTGGTTGCACCTGGGGGGAGTCCCAAGGATGGGACAACCCACCAGGGCGCGCCAGGAGGCCCAGGCGTGCCCTGGTGGTTTGTACCCACCTCGGGTGCCCCCCGAGCCGCCTCTTTGCACTATAAATACCCTAATGTTTCCAGAACCCTAGGGGAGTCGATTAAATATTCATCCAGCTACCACAGAGTCTAGAACCACCATATACAATCTAGACACCATTTCGGATGGGGTTCACCACCTCCATTGGTGCCTCTCCGATGATGCTTGAGTAGTTCTTTGTGGACCTTCGGGTCCGTAGTTAGTATCTAGATGGCTTCATCTCTCTCTCTTGATTCTCAATACAATGGTCTCTTGGAGATCCATATGATGTAACTCTTTTGCGGTGTGTTTGTTGGGATCCGATGAACTTCGAGTTTATGATCAGATCTATCTTTTTATATCCATGAAAGTATTTGAGTTTCTTTGATCTCTTTTATGCATGATTGCTTATAGCCTCGCATTTCTTCACCGATATTTGGGTTTTGTTTGGCCAACTTGATCTACTTATCTTGCAATGGAAAGAGGTGCTTTGTAGTGGGTTCGATATTATGGTGCTTGATCCCAGTGACAGAAGGGGAATCGACACGTATGTATCATTGCTACTAATGATAAAATGATGGGGTCTATCTCTACATAGATAGATCTTGTCTACATCATGTCATCGTTCTTATTGCATTACTCTGTTTCTCCATGAACTTAATACACTAGATGCATGCTGGATAGCGGTCGATGTGTGGAGTAATAGTAGTAGATGCAGGTAGGAGTCGATCTACTAATCTTGGACGTGATGCCTATATAATGATCATTTCCTGGATATCATCATGATTATTTGAAGTTCTATCAATTGCCCAACAGTAATTTGTTTACCCACTGTTTGCTACTTTTCTCGAGAGAAGCCACTAGTGAAATCTACGGGCCCCGGTCTCTTTCTCATATTATTTGCCTTTGCGATCTATTTTCCTTTGCTTTTATTTTCAGATCTATTAAACCAAAAATACCTTGCTGCAATTTATTTTATTTGGCGTTCGATCTATCAATATTTACTACTCTCTCGCGTCCGTTTGCCAATTTTTGGCGCCGTTACCCGAAAGGGATTGACAACCCCTTTAATACGTAGGGTTGCGAGTATTTGTTATTTGTGTGCAGGTGCTGGTTACATAGTGTTGCTTGGTTCTCCTACTGGTTCGATAACCTTGGTTTCATCACTGAGGGAAATACCTACTGTCACTATGCTGCATCATCTCTTCCTCTTTGGGGAAATACTGATGTAGCTTCAAGCCGCATCAATGGTGTCTAGATTGGATCTGGTGTTTCTGGAACTTGCGGCGGCTGGAATTGATTTTCGTCGACTCCCCTAGGGTTTCTGGAATATTGGGGTATTTATAGAGCAAAGAGGCGGTGCGGGAGGCCACTGCGGTGGGCACAACCCACCTGGGCGCGCCTGGGGGCCCAGGCGCGCCCTGGTGGGTTGTGCCCCCCTCGGGGCACCCCCCCTCCAGGTGCTTCTCCAGCCCATTGGGTGTCTTCTGGTCCATAAAAATCCAGAAAAAGTTTCACTGCGTTTGGAGGCCGTTTGGTATTGATTTCCTGCGATGTAAAAAACAAGCAAAATAGCGACTGGCACTTGGCACTATGTCAATAGGTTAGTACCAAAAAATGATATAAAATGATTATAAAACATCCAAGAATGATAATATAATAGCATGGAACAATCAGAAATTCTAGATATGTTGGAGACGTATCAGCATCCCCAAGCTTAATTCATGCTCGTCCTCGAGTAGGTAAATGATAAAAATGGAATTTTTGATGTGGAATGCTGCCTAACATGTTCATCACATAATCTTTCTTTTATAGCATGGACATTTGGACTTTTATATGGTTGAAAGCAATAGTCTAGTTTTGACATGAAGACTTCAATACTCACGCATATCAACAAGCAACCATGACTTTCAAAATATCAACCCTAAATCAAGTTATCCCTAGCCCATTATGCTCAATCATTGATCCATTCATGAAACACACTCGCATATTAGCTACACCCAATGCTCAAGTACGATCATAGAACCCCTTAGTTGGTGCTTTGTAAGAGAAGATGGAGACTCAAAGTAAAAATAAAAATTGCGTAAAGTAAATAGAAAGGCCCTTCACAGAGGGAAATAGGGATTTGTAGAGGTGCCAGAGCTCAAAGTGAAAAAGATAGAGATAAAACATTTTGGGAGGCATGCTTTTCCTGTCAACAAGAATGATCGAGTAGTTCCCAATACTTTCCATGCTAAATATATCATAGGCGGTTCCCAAAGAAAAAATAAAGTTTATTCATTTTTCCACCATACTTTCACTTTCCATGGCTAACCGTATCCATGGGTGCCTTCCATACCAACACTTTCATTTCGGGACTGGGCACCCCCAGGTGCTTCTTTGGCCCATTGGGTGTCTTCTGGTCCATAAAAATCCACAAAAGTTTCGTTGTGTTTGGACTCTGTTTGTGTTGATTTCCTGCGATGTAAAAAACAAGCAAAAAATAGCAACTGACACCTGGCACTATGTCAATAGGTTAGTACCAAAAAATGATATAAAATGAATATAAAACATGCAAGAATGATAATAACTGCATGGAACAATCAAAAATTATAGATACGTTGGAGACGTATCACTTAACATCCAGAATAACATAGCAAAGTGACAGTGTCTGAATCACATCTAAAAAATGTTTTGTAACAACGAAAGTGGGGCTAACCTTCTCTGCACATGCCAGAAACTTCCTCCCACTCTCCACAGATTCAAACGCAACTAGCTTCACACATGGAGATTGATGGTGACAACGAGCAGGCAGATCTTCAGCCACTCCGCTCCATTCATTGCAACAATGGTCCTTGGGAGCTACAAGAGGAAGAAATGACTCAAATTGACCGTTGATTAAAATCCTTCATTCCAAGTCATAACCCGAGAGATAGAAGAGAGGCATACCCGGGTGGTGAAGGAGTCATCGTCAGAGGAGGAACTGCTAGAGAGGTCATTGAAGAAGACCATGGCGACCCCGGCGGTAGGACGTGAGACGGCGAGAGCGAGGAAGCAAGCGACGAAGCGGCTATAGCTATGGAAGGAAGGAAGGAGGAAACAGGGGAAATGTGACTTGTGGTCGGGGAGAAAAGGGGGTGGGGAAGGGGGGCGGGGTAGATATTTCAGTGGTAGGCCAAAATTTTCAAAATGTGGAGGGAAACTTTACGCGCGGTGCCGCCGGACAACATTCACTTTGAGCGATTGTGTGCATCACAAACGATTCTTCTGCTTTACGCGCATGTGATGAGTTTTATAATTCAAATTTTGGTGGAAATTTCCTAGGGTACTGTCCTTGTCCACGTTATTGCATAATTTAACATCGCTTGCTAATCTGGGCACACAAAAGAGCGTATAGCACACATACCACACTTACTGAATCGAGCAATTTTAGTAATTAAATAGAGCCAGTTGATCTAAACATTGCTCTAAGAAAATACCAATATTAAAAACAAATCCTAAGTACGCACAATTTTAACAAAGCTGCCGTCGTGCCGGCCTATGCATCGCCGGTGTGAGATGAGACGTCGATGACTTATCCTAGCGACATGCCGCCGTTGGTGGACTCTGTGTCCCCCTGCTGAAGTTGACCGCGTCCTCATGCTCGTCCTCGACGGCACCCTCAAGGTTGTAGTACTCATAATAGTGGCTGCGCCAGAGCTCGTGTTGGTACTCCACCCCCGACTCCTCGACGGACAAACTCTTCTCTACCTCGACCTCGGCCACGTGCAACTCCTCCTCCCATCGCTCCTCGATCTCTGCCGCCTCCTGCATCTCCAGCTCCCGCTCGGTGATCTCATGAGGAAGCAGGTGCTCCATGGCCACTGCCGCCTTTTCGGATGTGGGTTGCATGCTGGATTCCAAGGTGGCCTAGAATATCTTGGCATGTGCGTCCTCGATCTTGGCATGGATGGCCTCTACCTGGGCCAGGGTGACATCGGCGGCACGGATGACAGCTCAAGCACTCTCGACGCTTGCAGCCGCCATCGCAGCCGCTGCTGCTGCCATCTTGGCTGCTGCAGCTGCCCTATTGGCTGCCGCAGACACCCTCTCAGCGGATGCGCCCGCGCTCAATGTGGATGCAGCAACACTCTCAGCACAGGCGGCCATGCTCTCGACGCAGGCGGCAGCGCTCGAGGAGGACGCGGCCACCGTACGGGCCCTCACGAAGCGTTTCCATGGCGTCATCTTTGCAAGAAGGGGTTGCGGAAATGGGGAACGAGATTCGTGGATTCGGGGGTTGCCGGCACTGGAGCAGACGAGCCGACGAAGCTTTAGGAGGAAGACTTAAATAGACCCACGAATTTTCATCAAAACTGTTCCTATGAAAAAATTGTGTGTGATGTTGTTGATATTTTTTATTACCTATGAAAGACGAATGTACAGTAAAGTGGCAACGGATGGTGTTTTAAATGTACGAGAAAATTTGTAGTACTAATACAACTGTCATGTCAAAATTTGGAAATGTTCAGGGGTCATTTACCTTTTAAGACATTTATAAGTGATTTGCTAGCTATTTAATGACTATAATTCAAATTTTGAACTACATGTACTTGCAACAGCTAACCATAATGGTTTGAGAAGTCATATTTGTGTACATGTGTGCGAGTTAATTTCATGTGCAGTAAATTGGAAGGAATTTTCAAACATATTGGTCTCACGGCTATGACACAACACTACTGCAGGTTGCTGCTAATGCGACACTACGATCAGAGACCCTTCGACGAAACTATGTGCGACGCCATAATCGCAAACGGTGGTGTAAAAAACCGTCAGAAAAGGTGCAAAATGTTTGCGATGAAGGATGCATCAAACACGGTTCAGATTTTAGTTGCGTGTGCGATACAGGGCATACGGTTCAACTCAATTAACTATTTGCGATGAGGATGAACAAAAGAAACGGGAAGCCAGATGAAGATGTGTGCGATATACAGCATACCGTTCACTCGGATGAACTGTTTGCATTGAGACAAGAGAACATAAATGGTTCAATATAAAAAGATGTGTGTGATATGCGGCAAACAAGTCTGTAATCAGAAATGTGTGCGAATACCGATAATAACATAAACGGTTCCCTAGTGTGGTCCATGTTCATCTGATCATCATCTCCTTCTTGTCCTAGCTCGATGGTCCTTCTATGCTAAGTTTCCATTACTTGATGGCGTTTTATGAACACGCCACCGTTTCTCGCCATTTCCTCACCTGTTTCCCGCCACCTAGCGATATTGCGCATAGGCGGCGCGTGACACACGGAGGCAACAAGCGCATCCTGTAGCACATCCACCTTTCCCAAGCATGCCAATCCACCAAAGTGTCGCCTCTATCATCAACCTCGTCGACGAGGAAAACGAGCAGGTGCCACGGCCCGTCGAGGCCGAGGCGCTCCCCGGCAATGCGATGGACAACGCCGTGATGCGCGTCATCGTCAGGGTTGAGCAGACCTTTGGTTCATGGCGCTTGAGCGCCGCGGATCAAGATAGGCATGCCAGCGCCGACAGGCTGCAGCTCGCCGCACAACATGATTGATGGCGCGCCACAGAGCAAGCTAGGCACGCCGATAGACCGCAGCTCACCGCACGGCGAGACCGTTGGAGCGCCGCGAAGCGAGAGGCGCGGCGCGCCGCACAGCAAGAGCGGATCATCGGTGCTTGCCTGCTGTCGACACAGCATCGCAGCTGGGTACACGTTTGGTTAGTACCCCCATTCCTCGCCAGGAGTGGGCAAAGGCCCTCAGCATCGTACTTGCACCGGACGCCTGCCGCGCCGTTCGCATGGGTGCCGCCATTCGCCTTGCCCGCGGCCCGCTGGATGCCAACGCGCTGGTCCATAGGCTCGACCGCCTCCTTGGCCCAGGTGTCCACCTGGGTGCAGTAGAGGAACATGGCCGTCGCATCCTCGAGCTGGTGAGCTCCAATGAAATAGCTAACTTGGAGCTCGAGATCGCGCTCCAGATGTACCGCGAGCGTGTCGACTGCATAGACGAACGCCTGCACGAGTTCAGGCAGACCCAAGAGCTACCGTAGACAAGGGCTGCTGGTCATGGTCTCATGGACGTGTTTTATTTTAAAAATTCGTTTCGACGTGGATAGCTATGTATTCACAGCAATCATAGTATTGCTCTGTTTATTGATCTATTTCAATGTGTGTACTATGTTTTCCATTCTTATATGTTCAGTTTCAATGTGTGTATATATGCTTTCCATTATGTATATGTGAATGATAACAGCTAGATTCAAATTAGTATACAAAAACAGATAAAAAATGGAATTTATAATATATATATATATATATTAATTGTTCATTAGTTCATCACAGAATATATATATATAATATCATCACATATACGTGATGACACTTAATTACAAGGTACAATGCATAAAACTGAAAATGAACAATACTAAAACTAATAATCCCTCCTGGGGCCAGTATTCCGGCAGCCCCTCACCAGCAGCTCCCTGGTGCGCGGCGTCTTCCCAGTGCGGAGCCAGTACTCCGCCTCCTCCGCCTCGCAGCGCTTGACGTACCGATCTGCCTCTTGCTGGCGGACGCGCGTGGCCGATCTTGCCATTTCGTTGGGCGCCCACCGGAGCTCCTCGTCGGTAGCACACTGAAGCTTATCAGCCCGCCTCCACGTAGCGACGAGGCGCCCAGCGCCTATGACCTTCCTCGCGAAGTACCCGTATTCGTACACCTCCTCGGCACGACGACTCGCCCGCCCCCAAAGCTCTGCCACCTCCTTTTTCCAGGCGGCATCACGGGCTTCACAGGCCGCCTGGTACCTAGCTTCCTCCTCCGCCATCTCCTTCTTGAACGCCACTTGCCTGACTTTCTCAGCCGGCGACAGCGACTTCCATAGACAAGAGTGAACTGGCCCCAAAACCAATCCAAAGTTGGGGGTCCGGTGCAACCTCGTCAGGCGGCGCGTAGGGGTCCTCGTCGCTGCTAATCGAGTGAGCGTCCTCAGGGGGGGACTCCTCATCGATGCTTGGGCAGATCGGCGGCGCCATGGCAGAGATTTGAGAGAGAGAGAGATAGAGAGAGGGCGAGCGAGGGGATGATGTAGATGAGAATGCAGGCGGGATGACGTAAGCATGGTAATATTTATTGGCTGCCGGAATCTAGATTGACGGGGACAATACACACGCTGGTCGCCGGAATTTACAAGTACTGTAGTTTGAATTACACACGATTCCCGCAGCAAAATTCATGTGTGAACATAATAGTCAAAATCCGTGTGTGAACATAATAGCTGACGGTTTCCAATGTAGAACCGTGTCTGGTTAATGATCCCCGCCACTCACCTACCAAATCTCGAGCCGCGAGATAGAGTGCCAATCGTGTGGGGGCCGGTTGTCTTGCCAGATCTTTACATTTTCTTTTTTGAACACCAGATATTTACATCGTCTGATGATTTTTTAACTCGCACACAAATACACAAAAATATGATTTTTCCAACCGTTATGGTTAGGCGTTGCATGTAGATGTAGTTCAAATTTGAATTACGGTCATTAAATGGTTAGAAAATCACTTAAATGTCTATAAAAGGTCAAATAACCCTTGAAATTTCCAAAATTTCACATGACAGTTGTATTAGTGCATGTTAAACGTAGAAAAAAATTGAAGGCCATAAGAGGAAGCTATGTCCCGTTCGTCATCAAACATGCATTGTTCCCTCTCGGAACCACGAACCTTCTACTGAGTTGCTCCGGTTTGTGAGGGGTGTGTGTCCAAACTTTCGTCAAACAGGCCAATTTTTTTACCACATCATCTTGGTGGCATGACATTAAATCAAGCAAGGTTTCATGTTTTTATGATCATTTTTAATTTTTTAGAATTAAAATGCCATGGCACTCCATGCATGTGTGCCCATGCCTTGAGACCAATATGTTTGAAAATTTCTTCTAATTTACTGCACATGGAATTAACTCACACACAAGTACACAAAAATATGATTTTCAAATCGTTATGGTTAGACGTTGCATGTAGATGTAGTTCAGATTTGAATTACGGCCATTAAATGGCTAGAAAATCACTTAAATGTCTTTAAAAGGTCAAATGACCCTTGAAATTTTCGAAAAATTTCACATGACAATTGTATTAGTGCATGTTAGACGTAGAAAAAAATTGAAGGTCGTAAGAGGAAGCTATCTCCCATTCGTCATCAAACATGCATTGTTCCCTCTCGGAACCACGGACCTTCTAGTGAGTTGCTCCGGTTTGTGAGAGGTGTGTGTCCAAACTTTCATCAAATAGATCAATTAATTTACCACATCATCTTGGTGGCATGACATTAAATCAACCAAGGTTTCATGTTTTTCTGATCATTTTTTATTTTTTGAAATTAAAATGCCATGTCACTCCATGCATATGTATGCACGTGTCCATGTCGTGAGACCAATATGTTTGAAAATTCCTTCTAATGTACTACACATGGAGTTAACTTGCACACCAGTACACAGATATGATTTTTCAAACCGTTTTGGTTAGGCGTTGCATGTAGATGTAGTTCAAATTTGAATTACGGTCATTAAATGGCTAGAAAATCATTTAGATGTCTTTAAAAGGTCAAATGACCCCTAGAATTTTCAAAAATTTCACATTACAGTTGTAGTAGTGCACGTTAGACATAGAAAAAAATTGAAGGCCGTAAGAGGAAGCTATCTCCACTTCGTCATGAAACATGCATTGTTCCCTCTTGGAACCACGAGCCTTCTAGTGAGTTGCTCTTGCTTGTGAGGGGTGTGTGTCCAAACTTTCGTCAAACATGCCAATTTCTTTACCACATCATCTTGGTGGCGTAACATTACATCGACCAAGGTTTCATGTTTTTCTGATCATTTTTTTTATTTTTTGGAATTAAAATGCCAGGTCACTCCATGCATACGTATGCATGTGTCCATGTCATGAGACCAATATGTTTGAAAATTCCTTTTAATTTACTGCACATGGAATTAACTCACATACAAGTACACATATATGATTTTTCAAACCCTTTTGGTTAGGCGTTGCAAGTAGATGTAGTTCAAATTTGAATTGCGATCATTAAATGGCTAGAAAATCATTTAGATGTCTTTAAAAGGTCAAATGACCCCTAGAATTTTCAAAAATTTCACATTACAGTTGTAGTAGTGCACGTTAGACATAGAAAAAAATTGAAGGCCGTAAGAGGAAGCTATCTCCACTTCGTCATGAAACATGCATTGTTCCCTCTTGGAACCACGAGCCTTCTAGTGAGTTGCTCTTGCTTGTGAGGGGTGTGTGTCCAAACTTTCGTCAAACATGCCAATTTCTTTACCACATCATCTTGGTGGCGTAACATTACATCGACCAAGGTTTCATGTTTTTCTGATCATTTTTTTTATTTTTTGGAATTAAAATGCCAGGTCACTCCATGCATACGTATGCATGTGTCCATGTCATGAGACCAATATGTTTGAAAATTCCTTTTAATTTACTGCACATGGAATTAACTCACATACAAGTACACATATATGATTTTTCAAACCCTTTTGGTTAGGCGTTGCAAGTAGATGTAGTTCAAATTTGAATTGCGATCATTAAATGGCTAGAAAATCATTTAGATGTCTTTAAAAGGTCAAATGACCCCTAGAATTTTCAAAAATTTCACATTATAGTTGTAGTAGTGCACGTTAGACGTAGAAAAACATTGAAAACCGTAAGAGGAAGCTATCTCCCGTTCATCATCAAACATGCATTGTTCTCTCTCGGAACCGCGAGTTTTCTAGTGAGTTGCTCCGGTGTTTGAGGTGTGTGTGTCCAAACTTTCGTCAAACATGGGAATTTCTTTACCACATCATCTTGGTGGCATAACATTACATCAACCAACATTTCATGTTTTTCTGATCATTTTTTATTTTTTGGAATTAAAATGCCATGTCACTCCATGCATACGTATGCATGTGTCCATGTCGTGATACCAATATGTTTGAAAATTCCTTCTAATTTACTACATATGGAATTAACTCGCATACAAGTACATAGATATGATTTTTCAAACCGTTTTGGTTAGGTGTTGCATGTAGATGTATTTCAAATTTGAATTACGGTCATTAAATGGCTAGAAAATCACTTAAATGTCTTTAAAAGGTCAAATGACCCCTAGAATTTTCAAAAATTTCACATTATAGTTGTAGTAGTGCATGTTAGACGTAGAAAAAAAAATTGAAGGCCGTAAGAGGAAGCTATCTCCCGTTCGTCATCAAACATGCATTGTTCCCTCTAGGAACCACGAGCCTTCTAGCGAGTTGCTCCGGTTTGTGAGGGGTGTATGTCCAAACTTTCGTCAAACATGCCAATTTCTTTACCACATCATCTTGGTGGCATGACATTACATCAACCAAGGTTTCATGTTTTTTCTGATCATTTTTTTATTTTTTGGAGTTAAAATGCCATGTCACTTCAAGCATACGTATGCATGTGAGAGACCAATATGTTTGAAAATTCCTTCTAATTTAGTGCACTTAGAATTAACTCGCACACAAGTAAACAAATATGATTTTTCAAACCGTTTTGGTTAGGCGATGCATGTAGATGTATTTCAAATTTGAATTACGGTTATTAAATGGCTAGAAAATCACTTAAATGTCTTTAAAAGGTCAAATGACCCCTAGAATTTTCAAAAATTTCACATTACAGTTGTACTAGTGCATGTTCGACGTAGAAAAAAAATTGAAGGCTGTAAGAGGAAGCTATCTCCCATTCATCATCAAACATGCATTGTTCCCTCTCGGAACCACGAGCCTTCTAGCGAGTTGCTCCGATTTGTGAGGGGTGTGTGCCCAAACTTTCGTCAAACATGCCAATTTCTTTACCACATCATCTTGGTGGCATGACATTACATCCACAAAGGTTTCATGTTTTTTCTGATCATTTTTTTAGTCTTTTGGAATTAAAATGCCATGTCACTCCATGCATACGTATGCATGTGTCCATGTCGCGAGACCAATATGTTTGAAAATTTCTTCTAATTTACTGCACATGGAATTAGCTCGCACACAAGTACACAGATATAATATTGCAAACCGTTTTGGTTAGGCGTTGCATTTAGATGTAGTTCAAATTTGAATTACGGTCATTAAATGGCTAGAAATTCACTTAAATGTCTTTAAAAGGTCAAATGACCCCTAGAATTTTCAAAAATTTCACATTACAGTTGTAGTAGTGCATGTTAGACGTAGAAAAAAATTGAAGGCTGTAAGAGGAAGCTATCTCCCATTCATCATCAAACATGCATTGTTCCCTCTCGGAACCACGAGCCTTCTAGCGAGTTGCTCCGATTTGTGAGGGGTGTGTGCCCAAACTTTCGTCAAACATGCCAATTTCTTTACCACATCATCTTGGTGGCATGACATTACATCCACAAAGGTTTCATGTTTTTTCTGATCATTTTTTTAGTCTTTTGGAATTAAAATGCCATGTCACTCCATGCATACGTATGCATGTGTCCATGTCGCGAGACCAATATGTTTGAAAATTTCTTCTAATTTACTGCACATGGAATTAGCTCGCACACAAGTACACAGATATAATATTGCAAACCGTTTTGGTTAGGCGTTGCATTTAGATGTAGTTCAAATTTGAATTACGGTCATTAAATGGCTAGAAATTCACTTAAATGTCTTTAAAAGGTCAAATGACCCCTAGAATTTTCAAAAATTTCACATTACAGTTGTAGTAGTGCACATTAGACGTAGAAAAAAATTGAAGGTCGTAAGAGGAAGCTATCTCCCGTTCGTCATCAAACATGCATTGTTCCCTCTCGGAACAACGAGCCTTCTAGTGAGTTGCTCCGATTTGTAAGGGGTTTGTGTCCAAACTTTCGTCAAACATGCCAATTTCTTTACCACATCATCTTGGTGGCATGACATTACATCAACCAAGGTTTCATGTTTTTTGATCATTTTTTTGTTTTTGGAATTAAAATGCCATGTCACTCCATGCATACGTATGCATGTGTCCATGTCATGAGAGCAATATGTTTGAAAATTCCTTCTAATTTACTGCACATGGAATTAACTCGCACACAAGTACACAGATATGATTTTTCAAACCGTTTTGGTTAGGCGTTGCATGTAGATGTAGTTCAAATTTGAATTACGGTCATTAAATGGCTAGAAAATCACTTAAATATCTTTAAAAGGTCAAATGACCTCTAGAATTTTCAAAAATTTCACATTACAGTTGTAGTAGTGCACGTTAGACATAGAAAAAAGTTGAAGGCTGTAAGAGGAAGCTATCTCCCGTTCGTCATCAAACATGCATTGTTCCCTCTCAGAACCATGAGCCTTCTAGTGAGTTGCTCCGGTTTGTGAGGGGTGTGTGTCCAAACTTTCGTCAAACATCCAATTTTTTTTCCACATCATCTTGGTGGCATGACATTACATCAACCAAGGTTTCATGTTTTTCTGATCATTTTTTAAGTTTTTGGAATTAAAATGCCATGTCACTCCATGCTTAATTGTGCCATAGCCGTTAGACTAATATGTTTGAAAATTCCTTCCAATTTACTGCACATGGAATTTAATCGCACACAAGTACACAAAATATGAGTTTTCAAACCGTTATGGTTAGCTGTTGCATGTACATGTAGTTCAAATTTCAATTACGGTCATTAAATGGCTAGAAAATCACTTAAATGTCTTAAAGGGTCAAATGACCCGTGAAATTTTCCAAAATTTGACATGACAGTTGTATTAGTACTACAAAATTTCTCGTACATTTAAAACAACATCCGTTGCCACTGTACTCCAAATTCGTCTTTCACAGCT
This sequence comes from Triticum urartu, assembly GCF_003073215.2. Classification (NCBI taxonomy): domain Eukaryota; kingdom Viridiplantae; phylum Streptophyta; class Magnoliopsida; order Poales; family Poaceae; genus Triticum; species Triticum urartu. The sequence goes on along the minus strand of NC_053027.1, from coordinate 399,663,597 downwards.
AATAAAAAATATCTATAACATCACACATACTTGTTCTAGGAACCGTTTGCGATGAAAATATCTAGGTCTATTTAAGTCTCCCTCCTTAAGCTTCGCCGGCTCGTCTGCTCCAGTGCCGGCAACCCCCGAATCCATGAATCCCGACCCCCATTCCTGCACCCCCTTATTGCAAAGATGATGCCATGGGAACGCTTCGTGAAGGCCCATACGATGGCTGCGCACCCCCCGAGCGCCGCCGCCTACACCAAGAGCGCGGCCGCCTACGCCGAGAGTGCCGCCGCATCCGCATTGAGCGTGGCCGCTTCCGTCGAGAGGGCGTCTGTGACAGCCGACAGGGCAGCTGCAGCAGCCGAGATGGCTACAGCTGCAAACGCCGAGAGCGCTCGAGCTGCCGTCCGTGCCGACGATGTCGCCCTAGCCCGGGTCGAGGCCATCCATGCCAAGATCGAGGATGCACACGCCAAGTTATTCCAGGCCACCTCGGACTCCAGCATGCAACCCATGTCTGAAAAGGCGGCGGTGGTCATGGAGCACCTGCTTCCTCATGAGGTCGCCGAGCGGGAGCTGGAGATGTAGGAAGCGACGGAGATCGAGGAGCGCCGGGAGGAGGAGTTGCACGTGGCTGAGGTCGAGGTAGAGAAGAATCTGTCCGTCGAGGAATAGGCGGTGTAGTACCAATGCGAGCTCTGGTGTAGCCACTACTACGAGTACTACAACCTTGAGGGCGGCGCCGAGGACGAGTACGAGGACCCGGTCGACTTCAGCAGGGGGGACGCGGAGTCCACCAACGGCGGCATGTCGCCAGGACAAGTCATTGACGTCTCATCTCACACCGGCGATGCATAGGCCGGCGCGGCGGCCGATTTGTTAAAATTATGCGCACTTAGGATTTGTTTTTAATGCTGGTCTTTTGTTACAGCAATGTTTAGGTCAATGGCTATGTTTAATTACTAAAATTGCTCGATTCAGTTAGTGTGGTCTGTCTGCTGTATGCTCTTTTGTGTGCCCAAATTAGCAAGCGATGTAAAATTATGCAATGACGTACCCGGGGAATTTTCCACCAAAATTTGAATTATCATACTCATCCCATGCGTGTAAAGCAGAAGAATCGTTTGCGATGCACACAATCGTTCAAAGTGAAAGGTCCGGCAGCACCGCGTGCAGAGTTTCCCTCCACATTTCCAAAATTTTGGCCTACCGCCAAAATATCTACCCCCGCCCCCTTCCCCACCCCCTTTTCTCCCCGACCACAAGTCACATTTTCCCTGTTTCCTCCTTCCTTCCTTCCTTCCTAAGCTATAGCCGCTTCCTCGCTCTCGTCGTCTTGCATCCTACCGCCGGGGTCACCATGGTCTTCTTCAAAGACCTCTCCAGCGGTTCCTCCTCCGGCGATGACTCCTTCACCACCCGGGTATGCCTCTCTTCTCTCTCTCGGGCTATGACTTGGAATGAATGATTTTTACCCGGCGATCGATTTGAGTCACTTCTTCCTCTTGTAGCTCCCTAGGACCATCAGTGGCAACGAATGGAGCGGGTGGCTGAAGATCTATCTGCTCGTTGTCACCATCAATCTCCATGCGTGAAGCTAGTTGTGTTTGATTCTGTGGACAGTGGGAGGAAGTCTCTGGCATGTGCAGAGAAGGTTAGACCCTCTTTCATTGTTACAAATCATTTGTTAGATGTGATTCAGACACTGTCACGGTCCCAACCCATTCATACCACACCTTCAACCAAACACATCCTAAGACAGTGTCACAATTTGTATCTAGTATCTTAAATTGTTGCCATCTTATCAGCGGTGCCATTAGAAAATTACTTGGCACTACTTCAGCAGTTTGTGCAGCCAACTTTGGTCCACATATCCGAGCAGCAAAGCAGTAAAATACTAAATCTTTATGGCACGAAGGAACTAGGCATCGGAGCAACCACATGCTCCGGAGTACGGGTCCCTGTTTTTTTTCACTGCATCGGCTCGCCAGTGCAGGGCACTGGTTCGAGATGTAGCAACAGTTGTCTTTACCCCAGTTTTGGCATACATAGTGGGCGGCCTTAGTGCTATTAGTTCTATGTTACTAAAATTGTGCATGTACACACCTGTTAGTATCAATTTGCTATCATCCAAACACTGTCACTATGCTGTTGCAGTTATATTTACCTTCCTCATAAAATGTTCAATTTGTTATTTATTGTACATGAGTAATAACTTGTAGTGTTGTTGTAGTTAATTATAGCTTCTGATGTTCCAGAATTTGGTTGTTGTCTCAGTACCAATTATTTCATTTGCACATTGATCTTTTTGAGAAGATATGTTATAATTAACATGTTTCTTCAGTTTTTCAAAATAAGTATTGGTGATTTTCTATGTTGCTATAAACCCATTTCCCCTACAATTGTTACTGATCTAGTTTTAAATATTATAGGATGAACGGAAGTGTTCTTACTTGGAGTGGGTTGATCAAGAGTGGCCACAGTCTTTGAAGATGTGCCTAGCGAAGCTTTGGAGCATGTATGAGGAAGAGAACAGACGTAGGCTTAGAGAAATTGTTGTCAATGCTGAAGAACATTTTAAGATGCGGGATAAAAAGTTGAAGGTGGAGAATGAGCTCAGATTTTTTAGATCATACTTTGCTAAGATGGTGTTGGTGAAGGAGGAGGCACTTTCCCAGTTGGCCCGTGCAAAACAGGTAATTACTGAACTGAAAGCAGAGGTGGATAATACGAGCCTGGATGATCTCTATTAGGGAAATGAATATATTGTTCTTATGAAGTTGAACTACCTATATGTTGTACCGTGATGTTTTCATGTAGCAACCGTAGTGTGATGTTATAATATATTTATGTGCCTGATATGAAATTGGCAAACAGCTGTTTGATATGAAATGTGAATTTACGTAATACTGGAATTATTAATTGTAAACTAATAAACCTGCTAAATGTGTCATGGATCTTTGCAAACGTTTCTAGCAGTAAAATCGCTTGCGATGGATAGCCCAATGCCACACAGTTTTCTTCATCAAATCGTGTGTGATATAGTTGATAAAAGAAAACAGTTAACCAAGGCAGATCGTGTGTGATAGTTACACCTTTCACACACAAGCCTACAAATAAAATTGTGTGGGAAGTACATACGAACGGAAACGTTTTCCCTGGATTGACTATGTGGGATGTACATAAGAATGGAAACGTATTCCTTGGATTGACTGTGTGTGATATACATACGAATGGAAATGTTTTTTGGGATTCACCGTGTGGAATGTACATACCTACGGAAATGATTTTCTCGGATTACTGTGTGGGATGTACATATCTATGGAAATGATTGGGTTTTGATGCCTCGCCCGATCGCACACGGCCCCAGCCTGTGTCCCGGGAGGGCCTATCCCCGATGATTTCTGGGTCGTGTGGGAAGGACCCCCCTATCGCCCACACTCACTTGGCGACGGTTCCAAATGCCATCACGGAAAGGGGTTAAAAACCATTTGTTTAGGATCGACGTGCACCAGTGCAAAGCATGGAGTGCCATGGCATTTAAATTCCAAAAAATAAAAAAAGATCAGAAACACATGAAACCTTGCTTGATGTAATGCCATGCCATCAAGATGATGTGGTCAAAAAATTGGCATGTTTGACGAAAGTTTGGACACACACCCCTCACAAACCGGAGCAACTCACTAGAAGGCTCATGGTTCCGAGGAGGAACAATGCATGTATGATAATGAACGGACAATAGCTTCCTCTTAAGGCCTTTAAAAAATTTCTATAGTTAATGTGCACTAATACAATTGTCATTTGAAAATTTGGAAAATTCCAAGGGTCATTTTACCTTTTAAAGACATTTAAGTGATTTTCTAGCCATTTAATGACCGTAATTCAAATTTGAACTACATCTACATGCAACGGCTAACCGTAACGGTTTGAAAAATCATATTTGTATACTTGTGTGCGAGTTAACTGCATGTGCAGTAAATTGGAAGGAATTTTCAAACATATTGGTGTCATGGCCTGGATACATGCATAGAGTGCCATCGCATTTAAATTCCAAAAAATTAAAAAAAAGATCAGAAATACATGAAACCTTGCTTGACGTAATGTCATGCCACCAAGATGATGTGGTAAAAATTGTCTTGCTTGACAAAAGTTTGGACACACTGTTGGAAATATGCCCTAGAGGCAATAATAAATTAGTTATTATTATATTTCCTTGTTCATGATAATCGTTTATTATCCATGCTAGAATTGTATTGATAGGAAACTCAGATACATGTGTGGATACATAGACAACACCATGTCCCTAGTAAGCCTCTAGTTGACTAGCTCGTTGATCAATAGATGGTTACGGTTTCCTGACCATGGACATTGGATATCGTTGATAACGGGATCACATCATTAGGAGAATGATGTGATGGACAAGACCCAATCCTAAGCCTAGCACAAGATCATGTAGTTCGTATGCTAAAGCTTTTCTAATGTCAAGTATCATTTCCTTAGACCATGAGATTGTGCAACTCCCGGATACCGTAGGAATGCTTTGGGTGAACGTCACAACGTAACTGGGTGACTATAAAGGTACACTACAGGTATCTCCGAAAGTGTCTGTTGGGTTGGCACGAATCGAGACTGGGATTTGTCACTCCGTGTAAACGGAGAGGTATCTCTGGGCCCACTCGGTAGGACATCATCATAATGTGCACAATGTGATCAAGGAGTTGATCACGGGATGATGTGTTACGGAACGAGTAAAAGAGACTTGCCGGTAACGAGATTGAACAAGGTATCGGGATACCGACGATCGAATCTCGGGCAAGTATCGTACCGCTAGACAAAGGGAATTGTATACGGGATTGATTAAGTCCTTGACATCGTGGTTCATCCGATGATATCATCGTGGAACATGTGGGAGCCAACATGGGTATCCAGATCCCGCTGTTGGTTATTGACCGGAGAACGTCTCGGTCATGTCTGCATGTCTCCCGAACCCGTAGGGTCTACACACTTAAGGTTCGATGACGCTAGGGTTATAAAGGAAGCTTGTATGTGGTTACCGAATGTTGTTCGGAGTCCCGGATGAGATCCCGGACGTCACAAGGAGTTCCGGAATGGTCCGGAGGTAAAGATTTATATATAGGAAGTCCTATTTCGGCCATCGGGACAAGTTTCGGGGTCATCGGTATTGTACCGGGACCACCGGAAGGGTCCCGAGGGCCCACCGGGTGGGGCCACCTATCCCGGAGGGTCCCATGGGCTGAAGTGGGAAGGGATCCAGCCCAAAGTGGGCTGGGGTGCCACTTCCCTTATGGCCCATGCGCCTAGGGTGAAGGGGGAACCCTAAGGAAGAGTCCCAAGGAGGGAAGGCACCTCCTAGGTGCCTTGGGGGGGAGGGAAACCTCCCCTGGCCGCCGCCCCCTAGGAGATTGGATCTCCTAGGGCTAGCGCACCCCCCCCTTGGGCTCCCTATATATAGTGAGGGTAGGAGGGCCTCTTAGAGACACCCCTTATGCCTTTGGTGCAGCCCCTCCCTCTCCTAAGTCCTTCTCATATCCCGTGGTGCTTGGCGAAGCCCTGCAGGATTGCCACGCTCCTCCACCACCACCATGCCGTTGTGCTGCTGCTGGATGGAGTCTTCCTCAACCTCTCCCTCTCTCCTTGCTGGATCAAGGCATGGGAGACGTCCCCGGGCTGTACGTGTGTTGAACGCGGAGGTGCCGTGCGTTCGGCACTTGATCATCGGTGATTTGGATCACGACGAGTACGACTCCATCGACCCCGTTCACTTGAACGCTTCCGCTTAGCGATCTACAAGGGTATGTAGATGCACTCTCCTTCCCCTCGTTGCTGGTTTCTCCATAGATAGATCTTGGTGATACGTAGGAAATTTTTGAATTTCTGCTACGTTCCCCAACACACACACCCCTCACAAACCGGAGCAACTCACTAGAAGGCTCATGGTTTCGAGAGGGAACAATGCATGTTTGATGACGAATCGACGATAGCTTCCTCTTATGGGCTTCAATAAAATTCTACAGTTAACGTGCACTAATGCAACTATCATGTCAAAATTTGGAAGATTTCAAGGGCCATTTGACCTTTTTAAGACATTTAAGTGATTTTCTAGTCATTTAATGACCGTAATCCAAATTTGAACTACAACTACATGCAACAGCTAACCATAATGGTTTGAAAAAAAAATATTTGTTTACTTGTGTGTGAGTTAATTCCGTGTGCAGTAAATTGGAACGAATTGTCAAACATATTGGTGTCATGGCTTGGACACATGCATGGAGTGCCATGGCTTTTAAATTCCAGAAAATTGAAAAATGGCCAGACGATGTAAATATCTGGTGTTCAAAAAAGAAAATGTAAAGATCTGGCAAGACAACCAGGCCCCACACGATTGGCACTCTATTTCGCTCCTCAAGGTTTGGAAGGTGAGTGGCGTGGGTTATTAATCAGACACGGTTCTATATTAGAAACCGTTAGCTATTAAGTTCACACGCGGCTTTTGCTGCGGGAATCGTGTGTAATTCAAACTATAGTACTCGTAAATTCCGGCGACCGACGTGTGTACTATTCCCGTCGATCTAGATTCCGGCCACCAATAAATACTACCTTGTTCACGTCGTCCTGCCTGCATTCTCATCTACATCCTCCCTCACTTGCCCTCTCTCTCTCTAAAATCTCTGCCATGGCATCGCCGATCTGCCCACGCGCCGATGAGGAGGCGCCGCCCCTGAGGACGCTCAATCGAAGAGCAACAACGAGGAGGAGTCCTACGAGGCACCGAACGAGGTTGCGCTAGACCCCCCAACTTTGGAGTGGTTTTGGGGCCAATACAATCTTTGTCTATGGAAGTCGTTGTTACCGGCCGAGAAAGCTAGGCAAGTGCGTTCAAGAAGGAGATGGTGGAGGAGGAAGCTAGGTACCAAGCGACCTGTGAAGCCCGTGATGCCGCCTGGAAAAAGGAGGTGGTGGATCTTTGGGGGCGGAAGCGTCGTCGTGCGGAGGAGGTGTAAAAAGACGGGTACTTCGCGAGGAAGGTAAAAGGTGCTAGGCGCCTCATCGCTGCGTGGAGGTGGGCCGATAAGCTCCACTATGACACCGATGAGGAGCTCCGGCGGGCGCCCAACGAAATGGCAAGATCGTTTGCGCTCGTCCGCCAGCAAGAGGCAGATCGGTATGTCAAGAGCTGCGAGGTGGAGGAGGCGGGGTGCTGCCTCCGCGCTGGGAAGACGCCACACACCAGTGAGCTGCTGGCGAGGGGCTGCCAGAATACTACCCTTTGGAGGGATTATTTGTTGTTTTAATATTGTTCATTTTCAATTTTATGCATTGTACCTAGTAGTTAAGTATCATCACGTATACTCCCTCAGTCCAGTGAAAAGTGTACATTTGACTTTAAATTTTGTCCACAAAAGAGTGTACATCTGTCTTCCCTATGCACATTAAAGTAGAAAAAAAATATTTCTCTCTCATCACATGGTAATCAAGACCAATAGTATTCTACACATGGTCTTAATTTTTACATGCACTTGGGTCATTGGGGTAGGATAATTAAAGAGAAGAGAGATGGTGGCTTGCACATTTCCAATGCATTTTTTACTCCACTCCATAATTTGTCCTAAAATTTCTATATGTACAATTTTCACCGGACGGAGGGAGTATGTGATGATATTATGTATATATTCTGTGATGAACTAATGAACAATTATTATATATTATGAATTTCATTTTCTATCTATTTTCATATACTAATTTGTATCTAGCTGTTATCATCCACGTATACAGAATGAAAAGCATATACACACACATTGAAACAGAACATATAAGAACGGAAAACAGAGTACACACATTGAAACAGAGCAATAAACAGAGCAATATTATGATTGATGTGAATACATAGCGATCCACGTCGAAACGGCTCAACAAAATAAAACGCGTCCATGAGACCATGACTAGCAGCCCTTGCCCACGGTAGCTCTTGGCTCTACCTGAACTCGTGCATGCGTTCGTCCAAGCGGTCGACATGCTCGCGGTACATCTGGAGTGCGATCTCGAGCTCCAAGTTGGCTATTTCATCAAAGATCACCAACTCGAGGATGCGACGACCATGTTCCTCTACCGTGCCTAGGTGGACACCTGGGCCAAGGAGGCTGTCAAGCCTAGTGACCAGCGCGTTGGCATCGAGCGGGCCACAGACAAGGAGAACGGCACGACCCATGTGAACAGCACGGCGGGCGTCCGGTGCAAGTATGGAGCAGCTAGCCTCTCGTGCAAGTACGGTGCAGACAACCTCTACCCACTCCTGGCGAGGAATGGGGGTACTGACGGGAGTGTACCCAGCTGCGATGCCCTGTCGACAGCAGGCAAGCCCCAATGGATCTGCTCTTGTTGTGCAGCATGCCGCGCCTCTCACTGTGCGGCGCTCCAACGGTCTCGCTGTGCGGTGAGCCACAGCCTATCGGTGCAGACGCACCTAGCTTGCTCTGCGGCGCGACATCGATCATGTTGTGCGGCGAGCTGCAACCTCTCGGCGCTAACATGCCTATCTTGATCGACAGCGTGGAAGCGCCATGCGCCAAGGGTCTGCTCAACCCTGGCGATGATGCGCATCACGACATCATCCATCGCATTGCCGGGGAGCGCCTCGGCCCCGACAGGCCGTGGCACCTTCTCGTTTTCCTCGTCCAGGAGTTCATTGCAGAGGCGGCGCTTTGGTGGGTTGACATTCTTGGAAAAGGTGGATGTGCTACAGGCTGCGCTTGTTGCCTCTGTGCGTCGCGCGCCGCCTAGGTTTATGCACAATATCGCTGGGTGGTGGCGGGAATGGTAAGGAAATGGCGGGAAACGGTGGCGTGTTCGTAAAACACCATCAATTAATGGAAACTTAGCATAGAAGGAACATCGAGCTAGCACGACGCGTGCGCGCAGATTGCTCGCCCAAGGCTATGATCCATATACTTGTGTGCCCAACATAGCACACTATTCATAGTAAAGAATACTATTCCGTTTATCCTAGTAGAGCAGTGGCGGCAAGCGTCAGAAGAAGTAGATGATGACCAGATGATCGTTTATCCTAGTTAATTATGCATGTAATAGTTTACTTTGGTGTGTGGAAATGTCATGTGTGTACTAGCCACCTATGTAATTGGATGTTTTTCGCATACCACACACTTCTTGTTTTATGTGAAGCATTTCTATTCTCTTGGCTCAACACAAATAGTTTATTGGAATGAACTGTATGCCCTCCATTGCACACACCTTGATCTGGCCAAACCATTTCTATTGTGCTGCCTAATCGAAAATAGTTCATCCGAGTGAACCGTATGGCGTATATCGCACACACCTTGATCTGGCTGACCATTTCTTTTGTGTTGCCTAATCACAAACAGTTCATCCGAGTGAACTGTATGTCGTATATCGCACACACCTTCATCTGGTTGCCCATTTCTGTTGTTCCGCCTCATCACAAATAGTTTATCCGAGTGAACTGTATGCCGTATATTGCACACGCCTTCATCTGGCTGCCTGTTTCTATTATTCTGCCTCATCACAAATAGTTCATTGAACCGAACCGTATGCCCCTCATCGCACACACAACTTAAATCTGAACCGTCTTTGATGTATCCTTCATCGCAAACATTTTGCATCTTTCTTGACGGGTTTTTTATATCACCGTTAATGCATCACACACAGTTTCATTGAAGGGTCTCTGATAGTAGTGTCAAGTTAGCAGCATCCTGCAGTAGTGTCAACATGAGCAGCAAAAGATTTACAAAATGTAGCTACTATCTCACAATCAAGTCCATATTTTGCACTAAGCTCATTAAAAACATATGTTTCTACAAAAGACATAACACAATTATATTCTAGATTTATACTTTACTCTTTACCTTTGTTGACCTCCCAATTTTCAGAGCTGCATTTAATTCTTTCAATAAGGTCCCATTTGAATTCAATACTTCTTCTTGAGAAATAACCAACAGAATACGAATCAAGCATTTCTTTATCAAGATGAGAAAGCCTAGCATAAAAATTATGAAAAATAATTTCTCTCGAGTCCTAATGATTGGGGAATTTGAGCATCAAGTCCTTAAGCCTCCCCCAAGCTTGAGCGATAATTTCTCCTTCACGTGGAAAAAAATTATAGATAAAATTCCGATCATAAAGAACCAAGTGGATATGATAAATTTTTGATGGAATTCCAGCTTCGTTTTGTTCCAGTCCCATGAATCAGAATCATCCAATAGCCTATACCGTGCCAATGCTTTTCCCTCCAAATATAAAGGGAATAATTTATTTTTAACTCATCCCTCGATAGACCTGCAATCTTAAATAATCCACAAAGTTCATCCATAAAGGCTAAGTGCATATTAGGATGTATTGTTCCATCTCCCGCATAGGGATTAGAGTTCGGTTTTTCCATAATACCAAGAGGAATTTCATAATAAATATCTTCAGCAGGTGGAGGCTAATCTCTTACCACTTGTTTTCGAGGCAAAGATACCCTGAACAAGCCTCTCAAAGGACTACTTTCCATAGTAGCAAGTGAAGATAAAATTCAGCACGTATAATAAATGCTTCCTTACCAAATTCCACTTACCAGGAGTCTTGATGACCCCAAGAGTATAGGGGATCAATCATAGTCCATTCGATAAATAAGAGTGTCGAACCCAACGACGAGTAGAAGAAATCAATAAGAAATTTTCAACAAGGTATTTGATACGTCTAGGGGCGGGCCCAAGAAAAAAATTGAGAGGGGGCAATTTTTTTAACCATATTCGTGAACCAACAAGGAAAAAGATTCCACATAAACGAAAATATGGGCGTAATAACTTCATTCTAGGCATGTGATTAAAAGTCAGTGAAAAATGAGAGAAAACTAACCATCTGAGAGAAAATGAATTACGTCAATATGACAATATCTTGTTCTAAAGTTGCATAAGTGTAACGCCCTCGATGCGGCTATAGCTCCCACATGTCGAGGCACGACTTAGAGGCATAACCGCATTGAAAGCAATGTCGCAAGTCAGGAAATCATTACAACATCCCATGTAATACATAATAAAAGGGGGAGAGAACATAGTTGGCTTACACTCGCCACGTCACATCAGAGTACATAAATAACATCCATCAAACAATCACTCATGGCCCGACTACGGCGCCAAAATGGAAAAGAACCCAACATGTGACAAGGCCCTGAATCAAACCCCAACTAGGCACCACTACTGATCATCGGGAAAGGAAACATAATAACGCTGAGAGTCCTCGTCGAACTCCCACTTGAGCTCGTACTCGTCACCTGGAGCGGAATCACCTGGACCTGCATCTGGAATTATAGTATCTGTGAGCCACAGGGACTCAGCAATCTCGCACCCTCGCGATCAAAACTATTTAAGCTTATAGGAATGGATAAGGCAAATATATGTGGGGCTGCAGCAAGCGACTAGCATATGTGGTGGCTAACTTATCCGCAAAAGAGAGCGAGAAGAGGAGGCAAGGCGCGAGCGAGAAACTAGAGGAACAACCTACGCAAGCATTACTCCAACACCGTGTCCACTTCCCGGACTCCGCCGAGAAGAGGCCATCACGGCAACACACGCAGTTGATTCGTTTTAATTAATTAAGGTTTAAGTTATCTACAACCGGACATTAACAAATTGCCATCTGCCCATAACCGCGGGCACGGCTTTCGAAAGTTCAATCCCTGCAGGGGAGTCCCAACTTAGCCCATGACAAGCTCTCACGGTCAACGAAGGAAAAGACCTCCACCCAAGACACACCGATCAGACTCGGCAACCTGGTACAACAAGACAATTCGACAGGTTAAAACAAGACCAGCAACACCGCCCGAATGTGCCGACAAATCCCGATAGGAGCTGCACATATCTCTTTCTCAGGGCACACTCAGATGAGCGCTCCGTACAACTAAAACCAAACCTCGAGTTTCCCCGAGGGGGCGCTGCACAGGACTCTAGTTTGGACCAACACTCAGAGGAGCACTGGCCCGGGGGGTTAAAATAAGATGACCCTTGAGTCTGCAGAACCCAAGGGAAGGAAAAAGGCTAGGTGGAAAATGGTAAGACCAATGTTGGGCATTGCTGGAAAAGCTTTAATCAAGGCGAACTATCAAGGGGTTCCCATTATAACCCAACCGCGTAAGGAACGCAAAACCGGGAACATAACACCGATATGATGGAAACTAGGGCGGCAAGAGTGGAACAAAACACTAGGCGAGAGGCCGAGCCTTCCACCCTTTACCAAGTATATAGATGCATTAAGATAACATGGTAATATAATGATATCCCAACAAGTAAATAAATGTTCCAACAAGGAACGGCCTCCAAACTTCACCTGCAACTAGCAACGCTATAAGAGGGGCTGAGCAAAGCGGTAACATAGCCAATCAACGGTTTGCTAGGACATGGTGGGTTAGAGGTTCAACATGGCAATTGGGAGGCTGACAAGCAAAAGGTAGGCATCGTAGCATTGGCATAGCAAGAGCGAGCAAACTAGCATAACAAAGATAGTAGTGATTTCGAGGGTATGATCATCTTGCCTGCACAGTTGTCAAAGTTGACTGGATCCTCAAAATCACACTCAACGGGCTCCTTGTTAGCGAACTCGTCTCCTGGCTCTACCCAACAAGACAAACAAGCAACAAGGATACAATCAACCACGTGCAAGACCAAGCAATATGATGAAATGATGATATGCTATGCGGGATGCGATGCGGGATGCAAAATGCAAGATATGACAGGAAATGCATGAACCTGGCCTCAACTTGGAATTCCAAGGGTGCCACTGGATAGAGGGGATGAAATCGCTTGAAAACGATATAAAGATCATTGGAATCGGAGTTACGGTTTGGAAATGGCGAGCGTTTTACGAAACGAACCGATCTGCGATATACAGCAAGTAGGCTCCTAAATGCAACGAAATGAACATGCTAAAGCCACCAAAAATGAAAACAAAATACATGGCAGTGATGTACACAAGATGGTTAACAAAAAACTAGCACTGAGCCATAGGCAAATTCATCCATTAAGAGGTTCAAACAAGCATGGCAAAAACGCAAATGCAAAACAGATTCCAGCCTTAGTGAAATTAGCACTTGTCTGAAATTTCAGATCACGATGCTCTCTTCGGAGCAGCAAAACAACATGATACATGACCTGAACATGACAAGTAAGAACATGGCCTGGAGCTACTCAACAAGCTTAACAAAACACCCAAAGTGACCTGGGGCCAAAAGGGTTCACAAAATACTCTACCGAGCTCACGAACATAGCTCGAACACAATCAGTTTTCAGACTTAGTGAAAACTGAGACATGCAGAAATTTAACTCACGAAGGCATGTAAACGAGCTCGATGCACTCACTACGGTGCACGTCATGGCAAGGAAAGCATATAACCAGCAAGAAGGCACAATATGCTAGCTACACATGGCAAGAACAAAGGCATATCATGCATGGAACACTAACGGTAGCATCAGCAAAATCGCAAACAAGTTGACGATCTGCCCAGATTAACAACGAAGCAAAAGTTGAGCTCGATTGAGTCAACCTAGAGCACTCCACATATGCAAACAAAGACATGGATGGATAGAGCATAACATAAATATCAAAACTCCCTTACTGATCATCCTCAAAAGAGGCACGGATCACTAGGAAACAAGCTGGACATATAGTATCATGAACTAAAATATCCCAGACTTAGTGAAAATCACTAAGTCCCTGAAATCAGCAATCTCAGGTACCTCTCTTCGCAAGCTTGCACAAGACAACACACACATCCTAAAAATGCATGGGTGGCACCTCTGAAAAGAAGACAAAATGCTTAACAATTTATCCCAAAGGGGCACAGGCATATCATGCACGAATTAAACATGGCAAAAATGACAAAAGTGCATGATGAACTAACGGATCTGCAATTTAACTCACGAAGCCTCCTTCTAACAGAATTTTGGGCATCAAGATGAACTCAAATGCAAATGATGCAATGGAATGAAATGATGTACATGTCGAGACGAAGATTTTGATATATTATATGCCCAAATCGGAGCTACGGTTGCGGAGATACGAGCAGTCAAAGATAGCAAGAAAAATAAGGGGGAGAGGGAAAGTCAACCCTAGATCTAGGGTTTACTGTAGCCGGATCGGGCACTGTAGCTGGGCGCGCGCGACGAGGTTCGTCGGCGCCGGATCCGAGGCCGCCGGCGTGGGGGGAGGCGGTGGCCGGCGCTGGGGCGGCGAGGTGGCCGGCGGGGCCGGCCACGGGCGAGGGCGCGGCCACGGAGGCGCGGGCGCGCGGCATGGAGCGGACGGGCGGCGGGGCCCGGCGCGGCGGCGGCCGGTGCGGTGGCGGCGACGGCGCCGGTCGCCGGAGGTCGGGGAGGCGGCGGCGCCTGAGAGGAGGAAGAGGCGCGGGGCGCGGGCTCGCGGGGGCCCCTCCTGGGCCTCCCGGGCCGGGACGGCGGCGGCGGCGGCGAGGGACACGTGGCGCGCAGCGACTGGCGGGGGTCGGCGGCAGACGTTGTCCGGCTCCGCCCGGACACGTCCGTCGGCGGCGGGGTGGATCTGCTCTTTTTTTTAGGAGGAAGACGGGGAGAAGAAGGGATCCGAATGGAGGGGGTATAAATAGGCATAAGTGGAGCTAGGAGAGTCCAAAAGAGGTGCGGTTTTCGCCCACGCGATCGTGATCGAACGCTCTAGGACATGGAGCAGAGTTTGGTGGGTTTTGGGCCAAATTTGAGGTGTGTTGGGCTGCAACACACACGAGGCCTTTTCGGTCCCTCGGTTAACCGTTGGAGTACCAAACGAAGTCCAAATGATACGAAACTTGACAGGCGGTCTACCGGTAGTAAACCAAGGCCGCATGGCAAGTCTCGGTCCAATCCGGAAATGTTTAACCCCCACACACGAAAGAAAGGTAGAAATGACCACCGGAGGAGAACGAAGCGCCGGAATGCAAAACGGACAACGGGGAAAAAGCTCGAATGCATGAGATGAACACGTATGCGAATGCAATGCACGTGATGACATGATATGAGATGCATGAAAAACAAAAACAACACACGGAGACAAAACCCGAACCCGAGAAATAAATATAACTTAGCGCCGGAAACGGCAAGAGTTGGAGTACAAATTGGGAAAGTTACATCCGGGGTGTTACAGCGGATAAGGCCATGGTTCATAAAATCAAAGTACTTCTTGTATCCTCATCCTTATGTTGATTGCCATTGTAATCTACAGTCCTCTTCTTTTTAGATGTATCCCTAAGAAGCTTTCCCAAATCAACTATTTCATGCATTTTGGAAGTTATTGATTTCTGAAAACACCTCTTGATTAGCTTCCCTGCAACTTTAAGGCCAAAAACTAAAATGTTGAATGAATTACCAAATTAGGAAGTAGAACTATATTACTCCCTCCGTTCCTAAATGTAAGTCTTTTTAGAGATTTCACTATTGACTACATACAGATGTATATAGACGTAGTTTGGAGTGTACATTCACTCATTTTGCTACGTATATAGTCCATATTGAAATTTCTAAAAGACTTATATTTAGGAACGGAGGAAGTATATGGACTAGCCATTGATTGTAAGTACAAATTACATACTAAATTTATATGTTATTACTGAAAATAATGTTGGAACTGACCTCCTAAATAGATAGATGATACACACAAGTTAATGATTTCTAACACAAAAATTACAAAAAAACAAAAATATTGGAAAAAGAAAACACTAGACGATTTATACGACTTACCTTAATGCCAATTAAAACTAGGAAATCGGGGAATTGCGGTCCCTATTTGGCGATGGAGTTGTGTTTCCACTGCTGCAGTGTCGTGCAAGGCCACGATGACGTGAGGGGCCATCGGAGATTGCTGGCGCCAGCGACCGCACGGAGGCGTTGGAGGCGAAGTCAGGGCTTCCATCTCGTGGGTGGCTGCACGTGTGAGGTGCATGTCTAGGTTTAATCTTGCGATTGAGTTAGGCTAGGGATGGCAATGGGTCGGGTTTGGGGTGGGTGGAGCTGGTCCAAATCCAACCCATGACCCATCTTCCTATCCTCTGCCCATCCACCAAATTATCCATGGGCACAACTTGTGCCCATGCCCAAACCCGCTGGATACCCACATACCCATGGAGCTCCATGGGCATAGAAAAGTCAGCATGAAGCCTTCACAAAGATCAAATTAACTCATCATCATTCACTCACAAATGACAACATAAACTACATGCATAAGTAGGCAACAAGTAATACGATGAGTCCTTAAGTGTGACATACAAGAGGTTGATTCTGCAGCATACAGCTTATGGCACCAGTTGTATATTGCCTGCCATTTCCCATTGATCTGCTCTTTCTACTGTCACTGGCATATGCCCCACATGTCATACGGGTATCCATTGGATATCCATGGAGCACAAACTATAACCGTGCCCAACCAAGCTGTTCGTGGGTATCCATATCCACGGACCCATGGGCAGAAATGCGCTCCATACCCTTGCCCAACCGGGTCGGGTATCCAGATCCATGGATAAAATTGCCATCCCTAAGTTAGGCTTTTTTTGGATCGATTGAGTTAGGCAACATGTGTAATGCATACTTGCGTTGGGCCCTAGGCTGCAGTCCATGAGACAATGATGCATAGACATGAATTGTTAATTTGTAGTGCTGCTTCTTTAGAGTTGGGCTTTTAGAAATATACAAAGGAAACAGATTGGGCTGAGTGGGGGCACATGGCGCAACACGTTGACCTGCTATGAGCTGATGGAAAACTGAAGTGGGGGCAGCTGCCCCCACAACCATCAACGTAGGTCCTCCTCTAGATACGTCTTCAACGTATCTATATTTTTTAGTGTTCCATGCTATTAAAGTATCAATCTTGGATGTTTTATATACATTTACTAGTAGCTTTATATCATTTTTTGAGACTAACCTATTGACATAGTGCCCGGTGCCAGTTGCTGTTTTTTGCTTGTTTTTTTTTACTTTGCAGAATATCAATACCAAACGAAGTCCAATTGCCACGAAACTTTTTGGAGATTTCTTTCTAGTGATAAGAGACCCAGAGCAGACGAGAGGAGGCCTGTGGGGCCGACTAGACCCCAGGGCGCGCCAGGGGCCTCCGGCGTGCCCTGATGGGTAGTGGGACCCATGGGAGGCTTCTTGACCTACCTTCGCCTCTATAAATACTCTAAAATCCCCAAAACCCTAGGGGAGTCGACGAAATACTTTCTCCACCACCGAAAGTTCCAGAACCACGAGATCCAATCCAGAGGCCTTTTCCGGCACTCTACCGGAGGGGTCAACGATCACGGAGGGGTTCTTCATCACCCTTGCTGCCCCTCCGATGATGCGTGAGTAGTTTACCACAGACCTACGGGGTCCGTAGTTAGTAGCTAGATGGCTTCTTCTCTCTTTTTGATCCTCAATACAATGTTCTCCTTGATGTTCTTGGAGATCTATTTGATGTAACTCTTTCTGTGGTGTGTTTGTTGGGACCCGATGAATTATGAGTTTATAATCAGTTCTATCCACAAATATTATTTGAGTCTTTGCTGAACTGTTTTATGCATGATTGTTATAGCCTCGTATTTCTTCTACGATTTATTAGTTTGGTTTGGCCAACTAGATTGATTTATCTTGCCATGGGAAGAGGTGCTTTGTGATGGGCTCGATCTTGCGGTGCTCAATCTCAGTGACAGAAAGAGACATGACACACACGTATCGTTGCTATTAAGGGTAACAGGATGGGGTTTATTCAAACTTGAATTTGTCTCGTTGTCGGTGTCAAAACCGGCGGATATCGGGTAGGGGGTCCCAAACTTTGCGTCTAAGGCGGATGGTAACAGGAAGCGGGGGACACAATGTTTACCCAGGTTTGGGCCCTCTCGATGGAGGTAATACCCTACTTCCTGCTTGATTGATCTTGATGATATGGGTATTACAAGAGTTGATCTACCACGAGATCGGAGACGCTAAACCCTAGAAGCTAGCCTATGGTATCATTGTCGTTGTCCTACGGACTAAACCCTCCGGTTCATATAGACACCAGAGGGGGCTAGGGTTACACAGAGTCGGTTACAAGGGAGGAGATATACATATCCGAATTGCCAAGCTTGCCTTCCACGCAAAGGAGAGTCCCACCCGGACATGGGACGAAGTCTTCAATCTTGTATCTTCATAGCCCAACAGTCCGGCCAAGGGATATAGTCCGGCTGTCCGAGGACCCCCTAATCCAGGACTCCCTCAGTAGCCCCTAAACCAGGCTTCAATGACGACGAGTCCGGCGCGCGGATTGTCTTCGGCATTGCAAGGCGGGTTCCTCCTCCGAATACTCCATAGAGGATTTTGAACACAAGGATAGTGTCCGGCTCTGCAAAACAAATTCCACATTCCACCGTAGAGAGTACAATATTTCCACAAATCTAATCTGCTGACAACTTTTCATAATGTGACATCACGCCATGGCCTTGGTCATTATTCGAACCATTTTTCCCTGCCCGCCATGACACGTGTTGCGAGGCGGTTTTATTGGCACGTCTCGTCGAAGCAGAGATCGTGTCCCCTTATCACAGGATTCTCATCAATACAGGTGTGGGTAACCCAATCGTGCTCGTTAGTATGACTCCTCGATTTTAGGCAAGTTCCAAACGGCCATGCGGAGGACGCTTGATATTCTCCCTCTTTATAAAGGGGCCAAAGCATGTCCTTTTCTTCACGTGCTCAATCCCTCCCTTCCCCCACCCCGAGTTCCAACACCCGAGACTCAGGCGAAGCGCTTCGGACCTTCAATGATGTCCGAATCCAACCTTCAGGGCCGGTGGATGGCCTCCTCTATCACAGAGGAGGACATCAAGAAGCTAAGGGAGGCCAGGTATCTGACCGCCGAAATCTCGCACAGGCTGCCTGCCCGAGGGTAGGTCATCCCCACTCCCGAACCCAACAAGAGTGTCGTATTTGTTTCCCACTTCCTCCGAGGGCTAGGCTTTAGCCTTCATCCCTTCATCAGAGGGCTCATGTTCTATTATGGGGTCGACTTCCGTGATCTAGCTTCGGATTCCATTCTTCACATCTCGTCATTTATCGTCGTATGTGAGGCCTTCCTCTGCATCACCCCACACTTCGGCTTATGGCTCAAGACCTTCAGTGTGAAGCCAAAGATGATTGATGGGTGACACGCAGAATGCGGAGGTGCCACAATAAGCAAAGGCTTCGATGCCCCATGGCCAAAGGGTTCCTTCCCGGAGATATCCAACTTATGGCAGCGGGAGTGGTTTTACATCACAGCTCCCCTAAGTACTAAGTGGGTGGCTGCCCCCGCCTTCCGTTTGGGCCCCCACCACAACTGGCGTCATGGGTCAACAAGGGGCTAGACTGGGGGCCGGTTAATGACGTGTCGACATTGCAAAGTCGCATCCGAGATCTCCTCAAGAGGGATGTCGGTCTCGTCAAAGTAATGCAAGTTATGCTAGTTCGTCGGGTCCTGCCATGCCAACGTCGATCTCTCCGTATGTGGGAGTTCAACCCGGAAGGACCACGAACTATTCAACAGTTCTTCGGTGTGACGCTCGAAGAGATGTATAGATTGTTCTTCGGATCACGAATAAAGTGTCCGGACACCACCGAGGATGCGGGTCTCAACTGTAATCGTCCAGATACCCAGGTAAGTATTTCCACAACCGAACACACTGTCTTTTCATTTGTCGTAACATAATTCTGAAAGAATTGCTCTTGGCCAGGACTGGATAAGAAAGGCGCAGATGATCAGGTGTTCGGCCCCCTTCCCGAAGGCTCACCGGATCCTGTACTAGCCAGGATGCTCGAGCACGCACTTTATCAAGTGCCATCAGGGGAAGATAAAGTGAGGGATAGAGAAGCCGAAAGCGGGCCTCACACATTACTCGTCCAAACCGGGGGAATTAGTGTCTCCACGAAGGAGGATGATTGGGGAGAAGAATCTAGAATCCCCTCCCCCCAAGGAAGGAAAAGGACTGTCTCTGACGACTTGGAAACGAAAGGTTCCAAACGAGGGAAGAAATCTTCGTCAGGAGGCACTGCCCCGGAGAGCGTCCTTACCGCACAGTGCCCGTAAGGGGGCCAACCCTCCACCGAGCTGTAAGTGAATCAAGAGTACTTTTGGTAAATATATCCTGCTTTATCTCCGAGGACAATAACCGAGACATATATCTTGCAGTCCGGCTCGTAGCCCTTCTCAGCAGAGTTCGTCTTCAGGGGATCTTCTTCCGAAGATGATGGAGAGCGAAACGCCTCCCCTACCTCCCCGCCTCCTGGGACGGATGACCCTGAGGTGTCATCACAGAGGGTTTCTCCTGATCCGCCAAGGACATAAGGTAACCCTTCGGCCACCCGCAGTCCGGAATATTCGTCTCCTATGGAGAGCAACAAAAAGAGTCCGGGACTGTCAGGTGGGAAACCAGACGCACTGATGAGCCTTTTGGAGAAAGCGGCTATTTCAGAAGAGCATCGTACTTTAATGAGTACGGTGGTTGAGAAGATCTCATCCGCCACAAGTGGGTTGCATGAAGCTTTTACGAGCCTGCTAAGAGGCTTTGAGGTACGCAAAGTAATATATAAAAAATTTTGACGGTACCACACACGCTAGGTGTGCTCTATACAGATAGTAGCCCCTGAGACTCTGGTTGCTGTCCAGGGGCAGCTAACAGAGGATCATAGTCCCAGGTAAATAATCGCGTTGCTTTCATGTGCAGACGGCTGACAGTCCGGTGGCTGGCTGGATTACTGAGTTTGCCGGTTTGAGTCGGCAACTTGATGCAGCAGATGCCGACATTGCGCTTGTGAAAAAGCGGCTTGACGAGGCACATGGTATGTATTTTTGGGTGGTCAACAAATATTAAGAGGAGCATGATGCTAGTATCTATAATATGTTGTGATTGCAGATGGAGCTGCCACCATGGAGACCCTTCGGGCGGAACTTGGCCGAGCCAAGGAACAAGCCAGGAGGAGTGATGTGGCCGCCCTAAAGGCGGCAAAAGACTTAAGAGCCGAATAGGCTGCTCATCGCAAAAGCGAAGATAAAATAGCCAAGACGGCTGATGAGCTGAAAGATGCCGCCGGCCGATATGAGCTTCTTGAAAAGGAAAGCCAAGCGAGAGCGGCTGACCTGAAGAAAGTCATGGAAGCAGCCAAGGAAACCCGTTCTGAAATCAGAGCGGCGAAGGAGGAGCTCCTTCAAGCTGGAGATATCACGGCTGGGAAGCCCTTTTTGTCGCGGACGAAGTTCGGAGATCCGAAGTATGCCCCTTTGGGTCAATTATGGAGTGCTGTAGACGCGTATTCAGACTTGGCAATGAGTGCTGCTGATGCGAGTGCGTTTTTCAGAGATCAAAAAGATCACGAAGTGGAAAAGTTTTTCTGGTCGCAGTTCAGTGCTCCGACGTGTCCACTGCTGTTAAATGAGAAAATGTCCGAGTGGGCTGAGCTCCATAGGTTGTCCGGGCTTGCCATGAGGTCTGTCGTGGATCATCTTTGGCCGGAAGGACCAAGGCCAAATAGTTATTTTAGTTTAGTGCAACGATTCCTTGGTGCTGTGCCTCATATCGACGTTGTAAAGAGGTCGGCATGCATAGAGGGTGCGCGGATGGCTCTTGCCCATGTTAAGACATACTGGGCAGAGATGGATGCCATTGCTATTGCAAACCGGGGTCCGGCCGTAGGCCAGGTCTCGGCCGAGCACTATTTTGGAGAAGTCCTAGAAGGCGCTCGTTTAATAGAGGCTCAGTGCTCAAAGAATATTATGTTTGAGTGACATGTATCCCAATTGTAAAAACAATGCTATTTGGATTATAAAGGCTATGTTTATACTTTTGCCTGAAAGTATTATGATGCCTCCTGTGAGGCCGTTTTATGTATGTATATAACCTGAAAGTTTGCAGTCGTTGGCTTCAGCCCCCACGGATATAATGCGGGGGTGTTCGAAAAAGCACGTATTCACACTTGATCCAACGTCTTGGTCCATTAAGGAGGTGATAGCGGGCGAACAAGGCAATCGGACTATATTGCTTTAAGACTTTCACTTAGCCATAGGAGTTTGATAGTGGGGCTACTATATAGCCCCTGGTACTTCCGCGCTTATCCGAATACGGTGCACGTACATACATGACCGGGAAACCGGTCCTTCGTTAATGCGGAGGAATCGCGAAGATTCCGCTGAGTCCTTGAGTGGTTGACCAGTCTCGCGCTTTATCATGACAGTCGGTTTTCGGCTTTCTCTACTGAGGTGCTCATCTAGATAAACCAGGGCACAATCGCAGTAGTTCTCCCGGTGCCACCTTAGCCGATAGAGCGGAACGTAAGGTAGCAAAACACGGGAGCCGGGCAAACCCAACATTTGACCAAAGGCATGATTCAGAGCTGATGCATATAAGGCCAAACTCGCGACGCCGAACACTCCCTAAGGTATTCGGACTTTACAGCATATACCGGGCTGAGAAAGCCCTTGATAATGAACCCTGAATTTCCAGGTACGTGCATCAGCCTGACTTGGCCAAAATGCTAATAACATCAGCATCCCTCTCGGTTGTGCTAAGTATCTGGAGGGCGTGAAGCAACAAGATATAGTGAGAAAGGTTTACACATGGTCTTAATCTAGAAAGAAACCTTTGAGCGGGGCCCTGCTGCACGTCTGCGCCTGTGTCTCCGTTGTGTCGTGTCCTGGAAGGGTGTAGCATGATTGTCATCTGCAAGAGAGAAAAAACCCAGGTGAAAGTCTATGTGCGGAAAATTGGTTATGCTTAATAGACCATGGAAATTCAATCTAAGTAAGGTCAAACCGAACTATAGTCCTTGTTACATGCGGGAAGCCCCTAGCGCCACCTATGGGGGTATATCCATCAACCCAATCTCGGGTTTATCTAAACTGTTACAGCGAGGGGTGCGCCGGACTCGTCTAGCCGTGTCCGCGGTCTTGACGACCGATCATTTATTCTGGTTGGACGGGTCGTTCAGTGTTCGGCTGCGAAAGCCGCCATACTTTCCTCCGCATGTAAGGAACGCTCTGAGTTTACACTAACTATGATGATGCCACGTGGACCGGGTGAGGGAGTCCTGGATTAGGGGGTATCCGGACAACCGGATTATATCCTTTGGCCGGACTGTTGGACTATGAAGATACAAGATTGAAGACTTCGTTCTGTGTCCAGATGGGACTCTCCTTGGCGTGGAAGGCAAGCTTGGAAATACAACTATGTAGATCTCCTTCCTTGTAACCGACTCTGTGTAACCCTAGCCCCCTCCGGTGTCTATATAAACCGGAGGGTTTTGTCCGTAGGATGAACAACAATCATACCATAGGCTAGCTTCTAGGGTTTAGCCTCTCAGATCTCGTGGTAGATCAACTCTTGTACTACTCATATTATCAAGAACAATCAAGCAGGACGTAGGCTATTACCTCCATCAAGAGGGCCCGAACCTGGGTAAACATCGTGTCCCCTGCCTCCTCTTACCATCCGCCCAGACGCACCCTACCCGAGATCCACCGGTTTTGACACCGACATTGGTGCTTTCATTGAGAGTTCCTCTGTGTCGTCATCGTTAGGCTTGATGGCTCCTTCAATCATCAATAGCGATGCAGTCCAGGGTGAGACATTTCTCCCCGGACAGATCTTTGTATTCGGCGGCATCGCACTGCGGGCCAACTCGCTTGGCCATATGGAGCAGATCGAGAGTCACGCCCCTGGCCACCAGGTCAGATTTGGAAGCTTAAACTACATGACCGACATCCACGGAGACTTGATCTTCGATGGATTCGAGCCCTTGCCGAGTGCGCAGCACGGTCACGATGAGCATGATTTAGCTCTACCATCGGATAGTGTTCGGGAGATCGCACCTGTGGGAGTCCTGAATTAGGGGGTCTCTGGATAGCCGGACTATCTCCATTGGCCGGACTGTTAGACTATGAAGATACAAGATGAAGACTTTGTCTCGTGTCCGGATGGGACTCTACTTGGCGTGGAGGGCAAGCTAGGCAATACGTATATGGATATCTCCTCCTTTGTAACCGACCTTGTGTAACCCTAACCCTCTCTGGTGTCTATATAAACTGAAGGGTTTTAGTCCGTAGGACAACAATCACAACATACAATCATACCGTAGGCTAGCTTCTAGGGTTTAACCTATCTGATCTTGTGGTAGATCTACTCTTGTAACACCCCATATCATCAATATTAATCAAGAGGGACGTAGGGTTTTACCTCCATCAAGAGGGCCCGAACCTGGGTAAAACTTCGTGTCCCTTGTCTCCTGTTACCATCCGGCCTAGACGCACAATTCGGGACCCCCCCTACCCGAGATCCGCCGGTTTTGACACCGACATTGGTGCTTTCATTGAGAGTTCCTCTGTGTCGTCGCCGTTAGGCTTGATGGCTCCTACTATCATCGATAGCGATGCGGTCCAGGGTGAGACTTTTCTCCCCGGACAGATCTTCATATTCGGCGGCTTTGCACTGCGGGCTAATTCGCTTGGCCATCTGAAGCAGATTGAAAGCTACGCCCCTAGCCATCAGGTCAGATTTGGAAGTTTGAATTACACGGCCTATATCCGTGGGGACTTGATCTTCGACGGATTCGAGCCGCAGCCGGGCGCGGCGCACTGGCGCGATGGGTATGACCTAGCTCTGCCACCAGACGGTACTCCAGAGGCCGCACCCGCATCAGCTCCAACCCTTAGCTCGGAGCCAACTGGGCCAATCGAGGACGGGTGGCTAGACACCGCCTCAGAGGTTGCAGTCTCGACGGCGATCAAGCCAAACACCAGCATAATCCTCTGCACAGCCCGTGACTCCAATGTGTTGGACTCTCTTCCGGATCCCGAACCATCCGCGCCCCTGCCAATCGAATCCGAGTGGGCGCCGATCATGGAATTCACCGCCGCGGATATCTTTCAGCACTCGCCCTTCGGCGACATTCTGAATTCACTAAGGTCTCTCTCTTTGTCAGGAGAGCCCTGGCCGGATTATGGCCAACATGATTGGGATGCGGATGATGAAGAAATTCGACGCCCACCCACCACCCACTTTGTAGCCACTGTCGATGATTTAATCGACATGCTCGACTTCGACTCCGAAGACATTGACGGTATGGACGACGATGTAGGAGATGAACATGAACCAGCACCTACAGGGCACTGGACAGCCACCTCATCGTATGACATATACATGGTGGATACACCTAATGAAGGCAACGACGACAAGATGGCGGAGGATGACCCCTCCAAGAAGCAACCCAAGCGCCAACGTTAGCGGCGCCGCTCTAAGTCCCGCCAAAGCAAAAGTGGTGATACCGGCACATGAGATAATAACACTCCGGATAGCGCGAAGACAACAACAATCCCCTCCAGCAAGATTTAGAGTAGGAGGATGAAGGAGCCAGCTCTCCTAAGAGAGCGGCTGGCGGAGAGGAGGAGGATGACAATTACATGCCCCCCTCCGAAGACGAGGCAAGCCTCGGCGACGATGAATTCGCCGTACTAGAGGACCCCGTCGAACAAGAGCGCTTCAAGCGCAGGCTTATGGCCACGGCAAATAGCCTGAAGAAAAAGCAGCAGCAGCTTCAAGTTGATCAAGATCTGCTAGCTGACAAATGGACTGAAGTCCTCGCGACCGAGCAATATAAACTCGAGCGTCCCTCCAAGAGTTATCCAAGGCGCAGGTTACTTCCCCGACTGGAGGAAGAAGCGTATGAAACGACTGATCGGCCGCCTCGTGGCCGCGATAGAGAGGCATTCCAGCCAAAAGCTCAGCCTCCACCCCAACGCCATTCAAATAAAAAGGCATGGGGAGATACGCCAGACCCGCGAGACATATTGGAGGACAAAGCAAAGCATTCAAGATCGATCTACGGATCACGAGGGCGCACCACTCTATGAGACGATAAACGTCACGCCGGATACAGTAAAAGAAAATCCGGCCGGGCTGAACACAGCGGGCAGGACCCATTCGAGCTGCGTCACGATATATCCCAATACAGAGGCGCCGCACACCCCTTATGCTTCACAGACGAAGTAATGGAACATCAATTCCCAGAAGGTTTCAAACCCGTAAACATTGAATCTTACGACGGCACAACAGATCCCACAGTATGGATTGAGGACTTCCTCCTCCACATCCACATGGCCCGCGGTGATGACTTGCATGCCATCAAATACCTCCCACTAAAACTCAAAGGACCAGCGTGACATTAGTTTAATAGCTTGCCAGCAGACTCCATTAGCTGTTGGGAAGATCTGGAGGCCGCATTCCTCGACAACTTTCAGGGCACCTATGTGCGACCACCAGACGCCGATGACTTGAGCCACATAATTCAGCAGCCAGAAGAGTCGGCCAGGAAATTTTGGACTCGGTTCCTTACAAAGAAAAACCAAATCGTCGACTGTCCGGATGCAGAGGCCTTAGCGGCTTTCAAGCACAACATCCGAGACGAGTGGCTAGCCTGGCACCTTGGTCAGGAAAAGCCGAAATCTATGGCAGCCCTCACGACACTCATGACCCGCTTTTGTGCGGGAGAAGACAGCTGGTTGGCTCGCAGTAATAACATATCAAAGAACCATGGTACCTCAGATACCAAGGACGGCAATAGCAGGTCACATCGCAACAAGCATAAGCGCCGCATTAACGGCGAAAGTACTGAGGATACGGCAGTCAATGCCGGATTCAAAGGCTCTAAACCCGGTCAGCGGAAAAAGCCATTCAAACAAAGTACGTCGGGTCCGTCCATCTTGGACCGTATACTCGATCGCTCGTGTCAAATACACGGCACCCCAGACAAGCCAGCCAATCACACCAATAGGGATTGTTGGGTGTTCAAACAGGCCGGCAAGTTAATTGCCGAAAACAAGGACAAGGGGCCGCATAGCGATGACGAGGAAGAACCCCGGCAGTCGCACATTGGAGGACAGAAGAGGTTTCCCCCGCAAGTGTGGACGGTGAACATGATATACGCAACCCACATCCCCAAGAGGGAGCGGAAGCGTGCGCTCAGGGACGTATATGCGTTGGAGCCAGTCGCCCCAAAGTTCAACCCTTGGTCCTCCTGTCCGATCTCCTTCGATCGCAGGGACCACCCCACTAGTATCCATCACGGCGGATTCGCCGCACTGGTCCTAGATCCAATCATCGACGGATTTCACCTCACTCGAGTCCTTATTGTAGGAAATATGTTGTGGTCTACCCCCTATTCCTCCGCGCTTTTCCGTGGTGCCGCTCACAATCGCATATACGAGGCTAGGGGGTAGGGACCTTCTTATACTGCGTTTCCAAAGAGTCCGCCTCTTATACAGTTATAAGATTCCTAGTCTTTAAACTAGTTTCCGGATAGAGTCCAGATCAAACTACCAACCATGATATAATTTTTCTGTTAGCGGATCCTATCTGTCGAGTCCCTGAAGCACGCGCCTGTGAGCAACGCGTCATAATAGAGTATAAATTCCTCTAATTATGTAGATCAACATTAGGGCCGTAATCCAATTACACGATCTAGCTTCTTCCAATTATCAGCGTACCCGGGTAGTGTTTCCAATATATAAAGCATATTGTATTCCACCGATAATTGACCGGCTTCCTTAAGCATGCAACACTTAAGTACATTCCCGCAAGAGTAATTCCATGCACAAAACACATGTATAATTCCATATGAGGTATTCTGAATATTAATGATAATAAGTAGTTGAATATAGTTGCAGGACACATAATCCCAACATCTCCCACTTGTCCAAAACGATCATTCAAAAATTCGTAAACCCATAGCCTGAACATGTTTACCAAATACCAGCTGACTAAGTGACTTAGTCAAGGGATCAACAACCATATCAGTACTAGGTAGAAACTCTAAAGAAACAGACTTAAGTCTATTAATTACATCACGTATATAGTGATACCTTCCCTCAATATGTTTGATCTTGCTGTGGAACTTGGGATATCTGGAAACCTTTATTGCAGCCTGATTATCACAATACACCACCACTTGTTTGCTAGCACTTTCAACAATCTTCAAAGTCGAAAGAAATTCCTTCAGCCACACCGCCTCCTTCACAGCTTCTGACGCAGCAATATACACCGCCTCCATGGAAGATAATGCCACTGAATCTTGCTTCTTACTACTCCAAGATATAGCACCACCAGCTAATGTAAATAGATACCCAGACGTAGACTTCCGGTCGTCCAGATCACCCTGCCAATCAGCATCAGTATAGCCCTGCAGCTGTTGATCCTTTTGGTTAAAACAGAGTGAACAATCCAGTGTTCCTTGAACATAACGAAGAGCATGTTTAATTTGATTCCAATGCCCAATTCCTGGATTCATTTGATATCTACTCAACACTCCAACAGTATAGCACAAATCAGGGCGTGTGAATAACATGGCATACATCAAAGATCCCAAGGCAGGAGCATATGGAGTCTTCTCCATTCTCTTCTTTTCCTCAAGAGTTTTAGGACACATCCCCTCACTGAGTTTAATTCCTACAGCCATGGGCACTAAAGCAGGCTTGTAGTTTTCCATAGAGAAACGTTTAAGTATAGATTTTAAATAATTCCTTTGAGACAAACGCAAAGTACCTTTATTCCGATCTCTAAGTATTTCCACTCCTAGAACATAGGAAGCGTTTCCCATATCTTTCATTTCAAATGTAGAAGATAACCAAGTTTTAACTTCTACCAACATTTCCTTACTACTAGAAGCAATAAGTATATCATCAACATACAGTGACAAGAGTGTAAAATTTCCTCCCACTATTTTAAAATAAATGCAATGATCTCCTTCCATCATATAAAACCCATATGATGTGATAGCATCATCAAACAAAATATTCCATTGCCGTGTAGCTTGCCTAAGACCATAAATAGATCTATTTAGCTTACATACTTTTCCCTGATTTTCCTTTTCAACAAAACCCTCAGGTTGAGACATATAAATCTCTTCCTCCAAATGACCATTCAAGAAGGCAGTTTTAACATCCATTTGATGAAGTTCCAGATCAAAGTAAGCAGTCAACGCAGCAATAATACGAATAGAAGTAAATTTGGCTACTGGGGAAAAAGTTTCCACAAAGTCAACACCTTCCCTTTGTGCGTACCCTTTAGCAACCAACCTAGCTTTATATTCTTCAACATTTACATTCCTCCCACTTCTCCTAGGTAAACTAGTTATGGGAGTCTCAACATTTATGTTGCCATCAGCTTGGTTTTCCTGATTGTTAGAATCAGTTTCAACACTTGTATCTAACGGGTTTGTCAATAATTCCACTCTCGCACGTTTTGCACGGCGAGGCGTATCTTGATCTAGAAAAATGGCATCTCTACTTTCAATTAACTTCTTCTTCTCTGGATCATAAAATCTATATCCATTTGAACCAGAAGCATATCCAATAAATATTCCTGGAAAACTCTTAGGTTCCAGTTTTGTTCTTAGTTGACTAGGTACTCTAATCTGTGCATTGCATCCCCACACTGCTAAGTTCAACAATGTAGGTTTCCTCCCTTTCCATAATTCATAAGGAGTAGAACTAACAGATTTAGAAGGCGAATGATTAAGCAAGTAAACAGCAGTATGAAGAGCCTCTCCCCAAAATGATAAAGGAAGATCGGAATATGCCACCATAGACCTAATCATGTCCATTAAAGTTCTATTCCTCCTTTCAGCTACGCCATTTTGCTGAGGAGTATATGGTAAGGTATAATGGTGAACAATTCCATTTTCCTTGCAAAAATCATCTAATATTCCTGATGTGTATTCACCACCATGATCAGTTCTGAGCACCTTGATCTTTTTGTTCAATTGATTTTCTACCTCGGCTTTAAATAACTTGAACATGTCAAAATCGTCCGACTTATGCTTAATTAAGTAAACATAGTCGTATCTAGAGAAATCATCTATAAAAGTAATGAAGTAGACCTTCTGTCCAAATGTAGGCACAGACATCTCGCCACAAATATCTGAATGAACAATAGCAAGTGGTTCAGTAGACCTTGACGCTTTAGGAAAAGGTGCCCTGGTCATTTTTCCTACAACACATGCCTCACAAATGTCGTAGTCTTCCCACTTGAAGTTTCAAATTCCAGAACTAATCAGCCTTTTAATTCTGTTCTTTGAGATATGACCCAAACAAAGATGCCAGAGATATGATTCTGAACAATTATTGTTTCCATCTATATTCCTCACTACCGAGTTCTGTTCAGTCACCATACAATCCATTCTATCGATGTCCATAAAATCCTCAATATAGTAGAGACCATCAAATCTATTTCCTGATTGAACTAAATTTCCATTCATCAGTATTTTAACTTTGCCATCTCCAAACAAGACCTTAAAACCAATAGATTCCAGTCTAGAAACAGAGATTAAATTCTTTCTCATGCTAGGGGAATAGATTGTGTCTTTCAAAATTAATTTTCCTCCACCAGGGAGTTTGAGTGTATAATCACCAATGCCCAAAATATCAACTTTTGCAGTTGTTCCTAGATAAATAAATCTAGTTCCTTTTGGTATGGGTTTTAAAGAGGTGAAACCAGCACTATTCCTTGCAATATGCGAAGTGGAACCAGAGTCTACTACCCAATGATCTGAAGCTGAAGTAGTAAACAATGATTCAGAACAAACAAATAGATTGTACGTACCATTAGGAGAAGAATTATCCTTCTTGTGGCCTGATGCTTGTCCCGCTTGTCCTGGTGCTGCTTCTTAGACTTGTCATCTTGTTTATAAGGCTTCTTATTCTTGCACTCAATTCTAAAATGCTCATACTCTCCACAACAATGACATCTAAATTTCCTCTTATCAAAACTAGAGTTTGGACCTCTTCCATTATGATCATCCCAGTTTCTCTTCCTGTTGATTTTGTCCCTCAAATCACCTCCTTGATGCTTCTTCTGCCAACGCCTCATATCTTCACCAAGGTGTAACTCCTGATGATGTGACTGTCTCTCTTTCCCTTGTGAAGTTCTCCTATCTTCTTCCATGAGCAAATGATTGTCGGAGTAATTGGACACGGATACCCCGAAGACGGTGAGACAAGAATTCAAGACGTCGGGGCTAGCAAAGCCCCTCAGTCCAACTACCTGGCCGGTGGCTGACTGCTGGCTGCCGACTGCTGGCTACCGACTGCTCCACCAGGCCGACTGCTGGCTGCCGACTGCTGGCTGCTGACTGCTCCACCAGGACGACTGATGGCTGCCGACTGCTCCACCAGGCCGACTGCTGGCTGCCGACTCCTCCACCAGGCCGACTGCTGGCTGCCGACTACTCCACCAGGCCGACTGCTGGCTGCCGACTGCTCCACCAAGCCGACTGCTGGCTGCTGACTGCTGGCTGCCGACTGCTGGCTGCTGACTGCTCCACCAGGCCGACTGCTGGCTGCCGACTGCTCCACCAGGCCGACTGCTGGCTGCCGACTGCAACACCAGGCCGACTGCTGGCTGCCGACTGCTCCACCAGGCCGACTACTGGATGCCGACTGCTCCACCAGGCCGACTGCTGGCTGCCGACTCCTCCGCCAGGCCGACTGCTGGCTGCCGACTCCTCCACCAGGCCGACTGCCCGAAGTCAACTGCAGCCTGACGAGACACCGACGGGACGACCATACCGCGATGTCATCTACAGTGTACCGTGTCCCCTGGGTATTGATTTATAAAGTACCCCAGGGGACAAGCATGACATGCACCATGCCACTAGCCATGCCTACATAGCTTGGCTTGTAAGCTACCCAAGGTAGCTTACAACCAAAGCCACTACCACCCATGCCAACTCCTATATATATAGGCACACATCCATCCATCAGGGGATGGACTCACTCACGCACACACACAAGCAAGCTAGCTAGCAAGAGAGATAGCTAGCAAGCCATCCACATACACGCATGAGCATACACATGCTCACGGCCATGAGCCATGAGCATGGTCGGCCACTAAAGCATGCCACATACATGCATATATGAAACCAGATGCCTGTGGCACTGCTTTCAGATATAGCTCCAGGAGCACTCTGTACTACATATATACCACATATACTCAGACATGCAGGAGTAGGGGTGTTATCTCTCCGGAGAGCCCCGAACCTGGGTAAACTACCGCGTGCTATTCGCATACCTGCTCCCGGGCCTATCAGCAGTAGTCTTGCCCTCACACGAAGCCACCTTGTGGCATATGTCGTCTTGCACCCCCCGTGAGAATACCACGACAATGATGCCTCAAATTGCGCATGTTCAGTAATCTTTCAGAGTGACAGAATGATACTTTAAATTGTTCCCAAGTGTGCGGAAGTGAGTTCAGAGCCACCATTACTTGCACCTCCTCAGAAAAAGGATAGCCAACATTTTTCAATTCCTCATTCAGCACACACAACTTGTTTAAGTGCTCATTGACAGAAGTATTATCTGCCATCTTAGATGTCAAGAATCTGTTCAGCAAGCTAAGCACTTTGATTAAAGAAACTTCACCAAAATCCTCTTTCAGCCTTCTCATAATCCTGTGTGCAGCAACCTCTGTTTCATATTCACCTGCCAACAAATTGGACATGGAGCCAAGAATAAATCCTAGCCTTTTTATTGTCCTTATTCCACTCCTTGAGTTCTTCTCCATAATTATCCATTTCCTCATCTGAAGCGTCATCAGCAGGTTCGTTAGGCTCTGCTGTTGAAATTACATACTCAATATTCTCAGCTGTAAGAAGAAACATCATCTTTCTTTTCCAAACAGTGAAGTTTGTGCCATCTAACTTGTAGTTCCTGAGCAACTCAGCAAACACGCTATTGGAAGCCATCTATCCACAAAGTTCAGAACAGAAAAAATTCCTTTGGTGGTGTTTAATCGGAGCAGCAGTAGCAGATGAGAGGCCTGACAAATTCCGAGCAGTCATTGGCGAATAGCTCGTGTACCTAAGGACTCGTCGAGGTGGATGGCTTGGAGCAGTGACGGGCAGCTAGAGGAGAGCTTCCGGCGGAGTGTAGCTAGAGATCGGGCCACCGGCGGAGTCGGCGACTTTGGGGCGGTGGCTGTCGGCGAGTTCCCGGTGTAGGTGAGCAGCGGCTCCAGACGAGTGCAGCGCGGCGAGGAGAGAGCGCTGCGGGGCAAGGCGACAGTGCGGCGGCGCGAGACGGGAGCGGCGCGGCGAGGTGAGAGAATCGATTTTGGAGCGATTTGTTTGCGGCCGGGGCGTCCTTGTTAACGAAGCGCACTACAGATCAATCTAATTCCAAGTTGGACTTGTGTGGACTCCCCTGTGTACAAGTTGACCACGGTGGATCCGGCGGAGTACGCAGCGGAATTGATTCCGGATCGAATCGAGTCGACGACTACGTCATTAACTCTAATCGGCTCGGATGCCAATGTAGGAAATATGTTGTGGTCTACCCCCTATGCCTCTGTGCTTTTCCGTGGTGCCGCTCACAATCGCATATACGAGGCTAGGGGGTAGGGACCTTCTTATACTGCGTTTCCAAAGAGTCCGCCTCTTATACAGTTATAAGATTCCTAGTCTTTAAACTACTTTCCGGATAGAGTCCAGATCAAACTACCAACCACGATATAATTTGTCTGTTAGCGGATCCTATCTGTCGAGTCCCTGAAGCACGCGCCTGTGAGCAACGCGTCATAATAGAGTATAAATTCCTCTAATTATGTAGATCAACATTAGGGCCGTAATCCAATTACACGATCTAGCTTCTTCCAATTATCAGCGTACCCGGGTAGTCTTTCCAATATATAAAGCACACTGTATTCCACCGATAATTGACCGGCTTCCTTAAGCATGCAACACTTAAGTACATTCCCGCAAGAGTAATTCCATGCACAAAACACATGTATAATTCCATATGAGGTATTCCGAATATTAATGATAATGAGTAGTTGAATATAGTTGCAGGACACATAATCCCAACACTTATGGACGGCGGCAGCAGCCTGAACCTGCTTTATCAGGACACAGTGCGCAAAATGGGTATAGACCCCTCAAGGATCAAACCCACAAAGACGACCTTTAAGGGCGTCATTCCAGGCGTAGAGGCCCACTGCATAGGCTCAATTACACTGGAAGTGGTCTTCGGATCCCCAGATAACTTCCGAAGCGAAGAGTTAATCTTCGATATAGTCCCGTTCCGCAGTGGTTATCACATGCTGCTCGGACGAACCGCATTTGCTAGATTCAATGCAGTACCACATTATGCATACCTCAAGCTCAAGATGTAAGGACCTCGCGGAGTTATTACAGTTAACTGAAACACATAGCGCTCTCTCCGAACAGAGGAGCACACCGCGGCCCTTGCAGCAGAAGCGCAAAGCATCCTCTCAAGGCAATCTACCAGTTCGACATTTCAAAGCCCGGACACCTTCAAGCGCGCTTGGGGAAATCGGCAAACATACCACCTGGCGCGATCTGAGCTCGCGTAGCAATACGGCGGCCACCCCAATCCCAGCCCAACGGCGTTGTTCGTGCCGCGCGTACATAATTACACATTAAAAATACCATGGGCACATGTGGGGAGGGGGGGGCACAACTACGGCACGCCCCAAAACGCGGCCTAAACTGCACCAGGGGCTTCCCGTTTGGTTATTTTTCTTTTTCTTTCAGGACTTCAATCTCTGGAAACACTGTCCGGCAGCTCTATTACCGAACACATGATACAGCAACCAAGGAGGCCGACAACTACGGAATTCCCAGGTGGATTACAGATTTCATATAATTCCTCAGCTCACCCTTGGAAGGGACATAGTCCTACTCTTTTGCTTATTGCACTATCTATATCACTCTGCTTTAATGCAATTTTTTTAATGACATTACGACTATTATCGCATTTTTGTTATATATATACATATCTATGTGTTCATTAATGATGCCTAGCAACCGTACACTCTGGTACGGCCAACGCACCAGGGGCTTACGTACCCACAATATGGTGTGAAATGTCCGAACACTTTCACAAGTGCGGCACCCCGAACTTATAGCATTATATGCATTAGCTCCGAATCATGTCTTTGGTCAAATGTTGGGTTTGCCCGGCTCCTATGTTTTGGTACCTTACGTTCCGCTCTATCGGCTTAGGTAGCGCTAGGAGAACTACTGCGATTGTGCCCCGGTTCTGCCGGGCCGAGCACCTCAGTAGATAAAGCTAAAACTGACTATCATGATAAGGCGAGAGACTGGTCGCTGTTCGGCGAGGTTTTTTGAGTCCCTAAAGACTTATGCCGCTTAGGGCGAGGGACCGGCTCCGTCCGGCTTACAGGTGTGTATCGCGCCCCGAATTCGGCCTTCCGAATACCAGGGGCTTCGCCGAAATTTAAAATTATAGAATTCTATGGCTAAGTGAGAGTGATAAATCATTATTAGTCCGGTTGCCTTGTTTGTTGCGCTGAGCACCTCCCTCGAAGGACCCAAACATGGGAACAAGAGTGCTCAGGTTTATCCCGAACACCCCGGAACTCGTGGCATGGGGGCAGAAGTCGAGGACTAGCCATCTCTCAGATTGGATAAACAACCAAATAGAAGGTAATATTTTAAATTCACACAAGCGTTGCATAGCGAATATGATACAAGTTTTCATACATACAGGACAAAACAAGCAAGTCTCATTCAAATATTACATTTTGCGAACACTCATCCGCGATAAGACGGGCGCCCGGCAGAACACCCTCGTAGTACATCTTGGGGTGGCGGTGCTCCTTGCCCTCCGGCGGCCCCTCCTTGATCAGCTTCACAGCGTCTAGCTTGACCCATTGCGTTTTTACACGGGCGAAGGCCCGACGTGCACCTTCAATGCAGACGGATCACTTGATGACCTCTTGCCGTGGGCAGGCATCCACAAGCCACCTCACCAGGCCGAAGAAGCTGTTCAGAAGGGCGTCGCCAGGCCACAACCGGACTATGAAGCCCTTCATGGCCTAATCGGCCGCCTTATGTAGCTCGGCCATCTGCCTCAGCTGGTCGCTCATTGGCACCGGATGTTCGGCCTCAGCATACTGAGACCAGAACAGCTTCTCCGTCGAGCTTTCGTCCTCGGGCTGGTAGAATAGTGCGGCATCGGACACACTACGGGGCAAATCTGCGAATGCTCCTGAAGAGCTCTGGATTCGGGTAAGTAATCGGCAATTCACCTTTACATGCTTGCTTTGCATATAGAAAGCCTTACCCGCTGCTATCTTCTTCATCGCGTCGATCTCCTGAAGGGCCTTCTGGGCCTCGGCCCTGGCACTCTTCGCGCCCTCACGGGCCGCGGCAAGCTCAGACTCTCTCGTCTTTAAGTCAAGCTCCAACGCCTCGTGCTTTGTCACGAGAGCCTGGAGCTCTTGCTGCACCTCGCCCACCCGAGCCTCGTGCCTCTCTCGCTCGGTGTGCTCCTGGGCCGCCTTTTCTTCAGCCTGGGACAGCGCTTGCTTCAGGGTCGCCACCTCGGTCGTGGCCCCTGGCAAACATACAATGATTCTGTCATTTAGCAATCGCGTCCTTTTTCTCATCTATAGACGGGGTATTACTTACCCTTGTTCTCCTCGAGCTGCCTCTTAGCAAGGCCGAGCTCTTTCTGGGACCCCTCGAGGGCCTCCTTCAGTACGGCGACCTCCGCAGTTAGTGCGGCGGACGCCAGCAGCGAAGCCTACATATGCATATTGACATACTTATATTAGACTCTTGCGATATTATTTGATCCTCTGTTCAGCTTTTCTTTGTGAACACCGAACAAAGCATCAGGGGCTACTCTCTATGCGGTAATACTTTTACTACATTTTAAAACACTTACCTCGAAGCCTGTTAGAAGGCTAGTACAGGCTTCAGTCAATCCGCTCTTGGCGGACTGAACCTTCTGGATCACTGCACTCATGATAGTGCGGTGCTCCTCCTCGATGGAAGCGCTGCGAAGCGCTTCCAACATAGTGTCCGGCGCCTCTGGATGGACAGAGGTCACCAGCACAGGCGTCTCACCTCTCTTAGAAGGAGACAGCCTGCCCAAGCCCGGAACTGGTTCCGGCGCGGTGTTCAGCTGAGGGCCGAACCCGGAGCTCTCAGGGGCCCCGTCCCCTCTACTCCCGGAGTCCGGAAGGTCGCCTTGAGGCGCCTCCGGGACTGTCTCCCCTCTATTTGGTGCCTCTTGAGACAACACCTCGGTGTCATCGGCAGGATGAGGGGAGGTGGCAGTCGGGACTGGATCGCTATCCATGTCCGACGAACCCAGGGAGCCGTCCGATGATACCTCGATGTTGGCTCGTGGCGGCCTGCGTAATTATGTGCGGCGATTAGGGAAAGCAATGCGGCAAATGAATCCTATGGGTTACTTTGGTATCCTAATACTTACGATCTCCCCTGGGGCTTGGCCCTGGGTAGCCACTCGTCTTCACTTTCGTCAGCGGCGGTGGAGCTGTCCGAAAGGAGAGTCCTTCCCTTCTTGGACCCTTCGGCCTCCCCAGTTGGGGCGGCCTTCCTTTTCCTGTCTCCCCCAGTCGGTGGGGGAGCCTCTTCTTCCTCTTCCTCGTCTTCGGGGGAAGAGTGCCGCAGAGTCATCGGACGGTGAGTCCGACGATGCCTGGCATCGAGAACTCTTTCGAGCTCCCTTGGCCTTCTTGGTCTTCTCCGGCACCTTATAAGGGGCCGGAGTCAACATCTTCGCCAGAAGGGCGTCCGCAGGGCCTTCGGGCAAGGGAGCCGGACAGTCCATTTGTCCAGCCATCTTCTGCCAGTCCTGTTAACGGCACGTGAGTTTAGATCCCGCATAGAATCAATCTATATAGAAAACAAGTATCACGTGAAAGGTAAAACAACTTACCGCACTGGCGTGGCGCTTTGCGCTGAATCCGCGATCCTCAGTAATGGGGGGAGGAACCGCGGCGCCCTTGAACAGCACCCTCCAGGCATCTTCATGAGTCATGTCGAAGAGCCTGTTCAGAGTTTGGTGCTGCGCCGGATTGAACTCCCACAAGGTAAACTCCCGTTGTTGGCACGGGAGTATCCCGCGGACGAGCATAACCTAGACTATGTTGACAAGCTTGAGCTTCTTATCCACCACGTTCTGAATACATGACTGGAGTCCGGTCAGCTCTTTTGAATTACCCCAGGACAGGCCCTTCTCTTTCCAGGAGGTGAGCCGCATGGGGATGCCAGATCGGAACTCGGGGGCTGCTACCCATGCGGGGTCGCGCGGCTCGGTCATATAGAACCACCCCGATTGCCACCCCTTTATGGTGTCCACGAAGGTGCCCTCGATCCATGTGATGTTGGGCATCTTGCCCACCATGGCGCCTCCGCACTCCGCCTGGCGGCTGCTCACTACCTTCGGCTTGACATTGAAGGTCATCAGCCATAAGCCGAAGTGGGGCTTGATGTGGAGGAAGGCCTCGCACACGACGATAAACTCCGAGATGTTGAGGATGAAGTTCAGGGCCAGATCGTGGAAATCCAGGACGTAATAAAACATGAGCCCCCAGACGAAGGGATGGAGAGGGAATCCTAGTCCATGGAGGAAATGGGTGAGGAATACCACCCTCTCATGGGGCTCGGGGGTGGGGATGAGGTGTCCCTCATCTGGGAGCCAGTGCGCGATGTCGTCGGGCAGGTATCCGGCTCTCCTCAGTTTCTTGACGTCTCCCTCCGTGACGGAGGAGACCATCCACTTGCCTCCCGCTCCGGACATGGTTGGCGAAGGTTGAGATGGAAGTGAGGACTTGGGCGCTAGAGCTCGAGTGTGCGGGAGCGGATGAGCAGAGGAGGAAGAAGGCGTGGATAGAAAGGTGAATCCTTATCCCTTTATTTGGGCGGACAAAATTAAATGTCCCCACTTGCCTGGTAAAACTCGCTTATCCCCCAAGCGCCGCAATTGATGGCGCGGTTGGGTTACCCACGCCCGTACTAATGAGAATCCCGTAATGAGGGGACAAGATCTCTGCTTTGACAAGACGTGTCGAAAAACTGCCTCGTGTTATGTGCGGGGCTGGTTAAAAGAAACGGTTCGAATAATCACCGGGCCATGACGTAACGTCGTGTTTCCAAAACTAGCTAGCAGATTAGATCAGCGAAAACATTATTCTCTCTATGGTGAAATGTGGAACTTATTTTGCAGGGTCGGACACTATCCTCGTATTCAAATTCTTCTGTGATGTATTCGAAGAAGGAACCCGCCTTGCAATGCCGAAGACAACTACGCGCCGGACTCATCATCATTGAAGCCTGGTTCAGGGGCTACTATGGGAGTCCTGGATTAGGGGGTCTCCGGATAGCCGGACTATCTCCATTGGCCGGACTGTTAGACTATGAAGATACAAGATTGAAGACTTCGTCTCGTGTCCGGATGGGACTCTACTTGGCGTGGAAGGCAAGCTAGGCAATACGTATATGGATATCTCCTCCTTTGTAACCGACCTTGTGTAACCCTAACCCTCTCCAGTGTCTATATAAACCGAAGGGTTTTAGTCCGTAGGACAACAATCACAACATACAATCATACCGTAGGCTAGCTTCTAGGGTTTAGCCTCTCTGATCTCATGGTAGATCTACTCTTGTAACACCCCATATCATCAATATTAATCAAGCAGGACATAGGGTTTTACCTCCATCAAGAGGGCCCGAACCTGGGTAAAACTTCGTGTCCCTTGTCTCCTATTACCATCCGGCCTAGGAGCATAGTTCGGGACTCCCTACCCGAGATCCGCCGGTTTTGACACCGACAGCACCGGCGACCGCTCCGACCCTCAATTCGGAGCCAGTTGCGCCATCCAAGGACGGGTGGATAGACCCCGCCACGGAGGCCGCATTCTCAGCGGTGATCGAGCCGAGTATCGACCTTACCCTTGACGAGAGCTGTGACGCCAAATTGCCGGAGTCTTCCCTGGCCACGGACTCCGAACCGCCCGCGCCTGTGCCTATCGAATCCGACTGGGCGCTAATCATGGAGTTCACCTCCGCGGATATCTTTCAGCACTCGCCCTTCAGCGACATACTGAACTCATGAAGGTCTCTCTCCCTGTCAGGAGAGTCCTGGCCGAACTATGTCCGGCAGAATTGGGATGCGGATGATGAAGAAATTCGCCGCCCACCCACCACCCACTTAGTAGCCACTGTCGATGATTTGACCGACATGCTCGACTTCGACTCCGAAGACATCGACCTTATGAACGACGATGCAGGAGACGAATAGGAACTGCTGCCCACAGGGCACTGGACGCCTACTTCATCATATGATGTATACATGGTGGACACACCCAAAGAAAACGACGCGAGGAACGGAAGGACGCAGCGAAGGGTTGTTCCCTCGAGAAGCAGTAAAAGCGGCAGCGTAAGCGCCGCTCCAAATCCCGCCTCAGCAAAAACAACAATCATATAGACCCAGCGATAGAGCAGGGTGAGCCAGCGGACGACAAAACACGGCATTGAACCGTCGTCCGACCACGGCAACACAGAGAATCAAACCGAACAACCCGACTCCATCAAAGATAACAGTCCGGACGACATCACACCAGATAGGCACCCGAAGCAACAGAATAATATCAAAGGCTTGTTGCCACTTCGAGGAGTCTGAAAAAGCAGAAGCAAAGGCTCAGGGCTGCACAAGACACACTCAGAATTAGATGGAGTGAAGTACTCAACACCGCAGCAAAGTACGGCGGTAGTCGCCACACAAAGAGCTACCCAAAGCGAAAGCTGCTACCTGAATTCGATGAGGAGGCCTTAGATCCCCCGCAATCAAAAAACAAAACAGCCATCCAGTCGGATAGACGACCTCGTGGCCAACATAGAGCGGCAACCGACGCCGCACACAAGCCAATACGCGATCCACGTGAGGGATCGCATCAAAAGGAAGGCGCAACCAGATCCATCTACGGGCCAAGCAAGCGCGCTCCTGCACGCAATGCAACACAACAAACATCCGAACACCAAGGTACACCCAAATACAGGGGTGCCGCACACCCCCTATGTTTCACCGATGAGGTGTTGGACCATGAATTTCCAGAGGGATTCAAACCCGTAAACATAGAGGCGTAAGACGGAACGACAGACCCTGGGGTCTGGATTGAGGACTACATCCTCCATATCCACATGGCTCGAGGAGACGATCTCCACGCCATCAAGTAGTTACCCCTCAAGCTCAAAGGGCCAGCTCGGCACTGGCTTAAAAGCCTCCCCGAAAACTCCACTGGAAGCTGGGAAGAGCTCGAAGACGCTTTTCGGGAAAATTTTCAAGGGACCTATGTCTGACCACCGGATGCAGACGATTTAAGTCATATAAGTCAACAGTCCGGAGAGTCAGCCCGAAAGCTTTGGAACAGGTTTCTCACTAAAAAGAACCAAATAGTCGACTGTCCGAACACCGAAGCCTTAGCAGCTTTCAAGCACAGCGTTCGAGACGAATGGCTTGCCAGACACCTCGGCCAAGAAAAGCCGAGAACAATGGCAGCATTAACAAGCCTCATGGCCCGCTTTTGCGCGGGCGAGGACAGCTGGTTAGCCCGATGCAGCACCAGCGACCCAAGTACATCCGAAGTCAGGGACGGAAACAGGAAACCACGATGCAGCAAAAACAAGCGTCAGAATAAAGAAGACAGACCGAAGAGCACAGCGGTAAACGCCGGATTCAGAAGCTCTGGGCCAGGTCAGCAAAAGCTGCCCTCCAAAGGCAATAGAGACGAACTGTCCAGCCTAAACAAGATACTGGACAAAGTATGCCAGATCCACAACACCCCCGATAAACCTGCAAATCATACCCATAGAGAATGCTGGGTCTTCAAGCAGTCCGGCAAGCTCAACGCCAAACATAAGGGGCAGGATACACCAAGCGAAGACGAGGATGAGCCTCGCAAGCAAAGCACTGGGAAACAGAAGAAATTCCCACTAGAAGTCAAAACAGTAAACGTGTTACACATGATAAAGGGGAGAAATAAAGCGGCACTCCTAGAGACACATGCCCCAGGGCCTACCACCACAGAGTTCTGCCATTGGTCGTCCAAACTGATCACCTTTAACCATCGGGATTACTCAGCAAGTGTCCGGCATGCAGGATGGGTTGCCTTGGTGTTAGACCCGATAATCGACGGATACCACTTCACACGAGTCCTGATGGACGGCGGCAGTAGTTTAAACCTGATATATCAGGACACAGTCCGCAAATTGAGGATAGACCCAGCAAAAATCAGCCATAGCAATACTACCTTTAAAGGAGTAACACCAGGCCCAGAAGCCCATTGCATAGGCTCCCTGCTACTAGAGGTTATATTCGGCTTTCCCGATAACTTCCGCAGCGAAAATTTAACCTTCCACATCGCTCCGTTCCAAAGTGGCTATCAAGCACTACTCGGATGCCAAGCTTTGGCTCGCTTTAACGCAATACCGCATTACGCTTCTCTCATGCTTAAGATGCCCAGTCCACGTGGCATCATTACAGTAAATGGAAATATTGAGCGCTCCTTGCGCACGGAAGACTGTGCGGCCGCCTTGGCAGCCGCACACTAGACGGCCTCACCAACTTGAGCATCTTACAGGTCGTTAAGACCATAGACATGGTTAGATGAGTCCGGTGCAGCTATATATAATTGATACAGGTTTGATGGCTATACCCCTATAACAATACAAGGGGCTCAACGCGTCTAAACAAGTGACAATTAGGCTCAACCTTACTTATCTTGAACTGTAGATGGTTTATTTAGTATAACCTACCTTTTCGCACGATAACTTTTCAACTAAGTTCCTCTCTTTTACAGATGACCATCGTGCTACACCCGTCCAGGATACGGCACAACGGAGACACAGGCGCAGACGTGCAGCAGGGACCCGTTCCAAGGATTCTTTTTAGATTAAGACCCTGCTAAACCTTTTTTACTGTCTCTTGTTGATACACATCCCCAAGATTCTCAGTGCAATTGAGAAGGATGCCGACGTATTGGCATGTGGCCACGTCAGAATATTGCACGTACCTGGACACCAGGGGCTTATTACAAAGGGCACTGTTTAAGCCCGGTTTACATCATAAAGACCGAATACCTTAGGGAGTGTTCGGCGTCGCGAGTTTGGCCTTATATGCATCAGCTCTGAATCATGTATTTGGTCAACTGTTGGGTTTGCCCGGCTCCCGTGTTTTGCTGCCTTACGTTCCGCTCTATCGGCTAAGGTGGCACCAGGAGAACTACTGCGATTGTGCCCCGGTTCATCCGGACGAGCACCTCAGTAGAGAAAGCCGAAAACTGACTGTCATGATATAGCGTGAGACTGGTCAACCACTCGATGACCTAGCGGAATCTTCAGTATTCCTCTGCCTTAACGAAGGGCCGTTTCCCGGCCAGGCATGTACGCGCCCCGAATTCGGATGAGCGCGGAGCCACCAGGGGCTATATAGTAGCCCCACTGTCAAACTCCTTTGGCTAAGTGAAAGTGTTAAAGCATTATAGTCCGGTTGCCTAATTTGTTGCGCTATCACCTCCTTAATGGACCAAGACGTTGGATCAAGTGTGAACATGCGTCTTCTGCGAACACCCCCGCATTATATGCGTGGGGGCTGAAGCCGACGACTGCCATCTTTCAGGTTATATACATATATACATAAACGGCCGCACAAGAGGCATCATGGTACTTTCGGGCAAAAGTATAAATACATCCTTGATAAACTCAATAAAACATTGTTTTTACAATGGGAATACATGTCACTCAAACATAATATTCTTCGAGCACTGAGCCTCCATCGAACGAGCGCCTTCAAGAACTTCTTCAAAGTAGTGCTCGGCAGCCACTCGGCCTATGGCTGAACCCTGTGCCGCAATAGTGGTGGCATCCATCTCCGCCCAGTATGTTTTGACACGGGCAAGGGCCATCCGCGAGCCTTCTATGCACGCCGACCTCTTTACAGCATCGATGCGTGGCACAGCACCAAGGAATTGTTGCACTAAGCTAAAGTAGCTATTCGGCCTTGGCCCTCCTGGCCACAGATGATCCACAACGGACATCATGGCAAGTCCGGATAATCTATGAAGCTCGGACCAACCGGTCAATCGCTCATTCAGCAACAGCGGACGGACTGGAGCGTGAAACTGTGACCAGAACAACTTCTCCACTTTAGGACCTTTCTGATCCTTGAAGTACTCGGCCGCATCAACTGCACTTGCAGCCAAGTCCATGTACTCGTCCGCAGAACTCCATAGCCGGTCCAGAGGAGCATATTTCGGATCTCCGAACTTAGTCCGCAACAAGAAGGGCTTTCCAGAAACGATATCCGCAGCTTGATTCAGCTCCTCCTTCATCGCTCTAATTTTGGAGCGGGCTTCCTTGGCAGCCACCCGGGCCTTCTCCAGGTCCGTCGCCTTCACCCGGTTTTCTTC
The DNA here is from genome assembly GCF_003073215.2 of Triticum urartu. NCBI lineage: Eukaryota > Viridiplantae > Streptophyta > Magnoliopsida > Poales > Poaceae > Triticum > Triticum urartu. Next base: position 399,619,286 of record NC_053027.1, on the reverse strand, counting down.
TTCAAGAAGCTGGTAACGGTCAGCAGCATCTTTTAACTCTACAACCATCTTGGCTATTTTTTCTTTGCTCTCGCAATGCGCGGCCTGTTCATCCCTTAACTCTTCGGCCGCCTTTAAAGCGGCCGCATTACTACTACTTGCTTGCTCCTTGGCTTGGGCAAGCTCTGCCCGAAGGGTCTCCATGGTGGCAGCTCCATCTGCAGTCACAGCATATTAAAGATACTGGCATCATGCTGCTCTTACTATGTGACAATCACCAGAAAAATCACCTACCCTGTGCCTCATCAAGCCGCTTGTTAACAAGCACGATGTCGGCATCTGCCGCATCCAGTTGCCGCCTTAGTTCGGCAAACCCATCAGTCCGGCTAGCCACCGGAGCTTCAACCACCTGCACATATAGGCGGTCTGGTTATTACCTGGGACTATGATCCTCTGTTTGCCGCCGTTTTCAATGACAACCAGAGTCTCAGGGGCTACTATCTACACAGGGCACATCTAAAATGTGCGGTACTGTCAAAAATGTACATCATTTCATGCACCTCAAAACCCGTCAGTAGACTCATAAAGGCTTCATGCAACCCGCTTTCAGCGGACGAAATCCTTTCAATCACCGTACCCATCAATATGCGGTGCTCTTCTGAGATAGCCGCTTGCTCTAGCAGATTCCTCAGTATGTCCGACCGCACACTAGACGGTGCCGGACTCTTTTGACTACTCCCTTCAAGAGCCAGATACTGAGGACTTCGGGTGGCCATAGGATTACCTTCCGGCCTTGCCAGATCAGGAGAAACCCTCCGCGACGACACCTCAGGGTCGCCCGCCTCGTGAGGCGGTGTGGCAGGGGGAGGCGTTTTGCTCTCCATCATCTCTGGAAGAAGATCCCCCGAAGATGAGCTCTGCTGAGAAGGGCTAAGATCCGAACTGCAAGATAAATGCCTCGGTTATTTTTCTCAGAGGTAAAGCGAGATATTTTCATTTACCCTTTTATTTACAGCTCGGTGGAGGGCTGATCCCCTTAAGGGCATAGTGCGGCCAGGGTATCCCCCAGGGCAGGACTCTCCGACAAAGATTTCTTCCCCCGTTTCGAGACCGTTGTCTCCGGGTCCTCAGAGGCGGTTCTCTTCCGTCCCTGGGGAGAGGAAGTCTCAGTTCCTCCCCTGGCTAACCTCCTTCGCGGAGGCGCTAGCCTCCTTGTTCCCTCCCCCTTTATCTTCTCCCGAGGGCGCTTGATAAGATGCGATCTCCAGCATTCTGGTTAGCACGGGATTTGGTGAGGTCTCAGGGAGGGGGGCCAGACACCTGATCAACTTTGCCTTCGCTATCCAATCCTGGTCAAAGAGTGGCTTTTTTAGGGCAACGTTGCGATAAATAAACAGACAGTGTGTTCGGATGCGGGGCTTCTTACTTGGGTATCCGGGCGGTTGCTGCTCAGACCTGTATCCTTAGTGATGTCCGGACACATTATTTGTGGTCCGAAGAACAATTTGTACATCTCTTCGTGCGTCATGCCGAGGAAATGTTGAATAGCTCACGGTCCTTCCGGGTTGAATTCCCACATGCGAAGGGGCCGGCATTTGCAAGGCTGGACTTGACGAACTAGCATGACTTGCACTACCATAACCAGACTGAAATCTCCCTCAAAGAGATCTCGGATACGGCTTTGTAGTATTGGCACGTCCTTGGCTGGACCCCAGCTCAGCCCCCTGCTGATCCATGACATCAGTTGTGGTGGGGGGCCTGAGCGAAAGGTGGGGGCCGCTACCCACTTGGCACTGCAGGGAGCTGTGATGTAGAACCACTCCCGCTGCCACAATCCAGACACCTCTGGGAAGCAACCCTCAGGCCATGGAGCATCACCAATTTTGCTTATTGAAGCGCCTCCGCACGCTGTGTGCTGCCCCTCGATCATCTTCGGCTTCACATCGAAGGTCTTGAGCCATAGGCCGAAATGAGGGGTAATGCGGAGGAAGGCCTCACATACGACAATAAATGTCGAGATGTGAAGAAGGGAATCCGGGGCCAGATCGTGAAAATCTAGCCCGTAGTAGAACATAAGACCCCTAACAAAGGGATCCAGAGCGAGGCCTAGTCCTTGGAGGAAGTGGGAGACAAACACGACTCTCTCGTTGGGTTCGGGAGTAGGGACGACCTGCCCTCGGGCAGGCAGCCGATGCGAAATTTCGACGGTCAGATATCTGGCCTCTCTCAACTTCTTGATGTCCTCCTCCGTGACGGAGGAAGGCATCCACCGACCTTGAAGGTTGGATCCGGACATAGTTGAAGGTCCAAAGTGCCTAAACCTGAGCTTTAGGTGTTGGAACTCGAGGCGGGAGGTGGATTCGATTAAGATCGAGAGGAAAAGGCCTTGTCCCCTTTATAAATAGGGTGAATATCGAGCATCCTCCTCGTGGCCATTTGGGACTTGCCTAAGATCTAGGAGTCCTACCAATAGGCATGGTTGGGTTGCCCACGTCCGTATTGATGAGAATCTCGTACTAAAGGGGACATGATCTCTGCTTCGGCAAGACGTGCCAAGGAAACCGCCTCGCGAAACACGCTGAGATTGGTTATGAAAAATGATTCGAATAAAGACCTGGCTGTGGTGATGTCACGCTACAGGGTACGTCAGCAGATTAGATTTGTTGAAATATTATTCTCTCTACAGTGGTATGTGGAACTTTTTTTGCAGAGCCGGACACGATCCTCGTGTTCAAAATCTTCTATGAAGTATTCGGAGGAGGAACCTGCCTTGCAATGCTGAAGACAATCTGCGCGCCGAACTCATCGTCATTGAAGCCTGGTTCAGGGGCTACTGAGGGTGTCCGGGATTAGGGGGTATCCGGACAGCCGGATTATATCCTTTGGCCGGACTGTTGGACTATGAAGATACAAGATTGAAGACTTCGTCCTGTGTCCGGATGGGACTCTCCTTGGCGTGGAAGGCAATCTTGGCAATACGGATATGTAGATCTCCTTCCTTGTAACCGACTCTGTGTAACCCTAGCCCCCCTCCGGTGTCTATATAAACCGGAGGGTTTAGTCCATAGGACAAACAACAATCATACCATAGGCTAGCTTCTAGGGTTTAGCCTCTCAGATCTCATGGTAGATCAACTCTTGTACTACTCATATTATCAAGAACAATCAAGCAGGACATAGGGTATTACCTCCATCAAGAGGGCCCGAACCTGGGTAAACATCGTGTCCCCTGCCTCCTATTACCATCCGCCTAGACGCACAGTTCGGGACCCCCTACTCGAGATCTGCCAGTTTTGACACCGACACCGGGCATCTTAAGCTTAGGATAAGCGTAATGTGGTATTGCATTAAAACGAGCGAAGGCTATTCTTCCGAGTAGTGCTTGATAGCCGCTTCGGAATGAAGCAACGTCGAAGGTTGATTCTTCACTTCGGAAGTTGTCGGGAGAACCGAATACAACCTCTAGTACTATAGAGCCCGTGCAGCGGGCCTCTAGGCCTGCTACTACTCCTTTAAAGGTAGTATTGCTTTGGCTGATTCTTGTTGGGTCTATCCCCATTTTGCGGACTGTGTCTTGATATATCAGATTAAGACTACTGCCGCCGTCCATAAGGACTCGGGTGAGATGGTATCCGTCAATTATTGGGTCTAGTACCAAGGCAACTGATCCTCCATGCCGGATACTAGTCGGGTGATCCCTGTGATCAAAAGTGATTGGGCAGGCCGACCAAGGGTTGAACTTGGGGGTAACGGGCTCTAAGGTGTATATGTCTTGGAGTGCGCATGTGCTCCTCCTCTTCGTTACGTGAATCATGTTCACTATTTTGACTTCTGGTGGGAATTTTTTCTGTCCCCTAGTGTTTTGTTGGTGAGGCTCATCCTCGTCTTCACTTGGTGTCTCCCTCCACTTGTGTTCGGCGTTTAGCTTGCCGGCCTGCTTAAATACCCAGCATTCTCTGTTGGTGTGATTTGCAGGTTTATCGGAGGTGCCGTGAATCTGACATAATCTGTCCAGAATTTTGTTTAGGCTGGACGGTCCATCTCTACTGCCTCTGAATGGCTTTTTCCGTTGACCGGGTCGAGAGCCCCTGGATCCGACGTTTACCGCCGTGTTGTCTGGGCTGTCTTCGTTGCTTCGATGCTTGCTTTTATTGCATCGTGGTTTTCCATTGCCATCCCTGAGTTCGGATGTGCTTGGGTCGCTAGTGCCACTGCGGGCCAGCCAACTATCCTCGCCCGCGCAAAAGCGGGTCATAAGGCTTGTTAGGGCTGCCATTGTCCTTGGTTTTTCCTGGCCGAGGTGTCTGGCAAGCCATTCGTCCCGGACACTATGTTTGAAAGCCACTAAGGCTTCGGCGTCCGGGCAATAGACAATTTGTTTCTTCTTAGTGAGGAATCTGCTCCAAAGCTTTCGGGATGACTCTCCGGGTTGCTGAATTATGTGACTTAAATCGTCTGCATCTGGAGGTCGGACATAGGTCCCTTGAAAATTAGCCCTGAAAGCGTCCTCGAGCTCTTCCCAAACTCTAATTGAGTTTTCAGGGAGGCTTTTCAACCAGTGCCTAGCTGGTCCTTTCAACTTTAAGGGCAAGTATTTGATGGCGTGGAGATCATCTCCACGAGCCATGTGGATGTGAAGGATAAAGTCCTCAATCCAGACCCCAGGGTCTGTTGTTCCATCGTATGACTCTATGTTCACGGGTTTGAAATCCTTTTGGGAATTCATGGTCCAGTACCTCGTCGGTGAAGCATAGGGGGTGCGCAGCACCCCTATATTTGGGTGTGTCTGACGGTTGTAGTGTTCGGTTTTGATTCCGAACTATTATTCTGTCAGTATAGTCATTTGGGCGGCGATGATTCTGTGCCGGAATGCACTTCCTAGGTCCGTAAACGGACCTGGTCAAACCGGCTTTTTTGTGTATGTCATCGTTAGCTGCCCTGTCGCGACCACGGGGTGGCCGGTCCGGTTGATCAGCCATTTTATTTTCCAGTTAAGTGGGCTCTAAGGCCTGGTCGTCGAATTCAGGCAACAGGTTGCGCTTTGGATAGCTTTTTGTGTGGCGATTACCGCCGTACTTTTCTTCCGTGTCAAGCACTTTATTCCATCTGCTATTGAGCGTATTCCGCGTGGTCTTAAGCCTTTGCTTCTGCTTCTTCAGGCTCCGCGCGGTTTCAATGAGCCCTTTATTAAGGTTCTCTTGTGCCAAGTGTCTTTCAGGGATGATGTGTGCATCGCCGTCCGGACTATTCATGTCTCCGGACACAGGTTGATGAGTTTTACCCTCGAGGTCGTCGTGACCGGGCAGCGGCTCCGTACTATGTTCGCCGTCCGCTGGTTCACCCTGCTCCACCGTGGGTTCCTGTGGTTGTTGTCTCCTTTGGGGTCGACCGGGGTGTTACTCTTTCTTGCACTGTTATCGCTGTTTTTGCCGGGGCGGGATTTGGAGCGGCGCTTATGCCTTTGCTTTGGTTGCTTCTCGAGGGAATTGTCCTTCGCTGCTTCCTCCCGTTCCCCGTCGTCATTTTCTTTGGGTGTATCCACCATGTATATATCATGTGATGAAGTGGCAGTCCAGCGCCCTGCGGGCGATGGTTCCTGTTTCTCTCCCGTATCGTCGTCCATACCGTCGATGTCTTCGGAGCCGAAATCAAGCATGTCGGTTAAGTCGTCGACAGTGGCTATTAAGTGGGTGGTGGGTGGGGAACGAATTTCTTCGTCGTCCGCTTCCCACTCGAGCCGAACACAGTTCGGCCAAGGGCCTCCAGACAAGGAGAGAGACCTTAATTAATTTAGCACATCGCCCAAGGGCGAGTGCTGAAAGATATCCGCGGAGGAAAACTCCGTGATCGGCGCCCAATCAGATTTGATGGGTACGGACGCAGGAGGTTCGGAGACCGTGGCCGGGGACGAATCCAAAGGTCCGGTAACACAGGTCTTGTAGGAGGTGAAGTCAGTATTTGGCTCTATCGCCGTCGAGTGTGCGGCCTCCGGGGCGGGGTCCATCCACCCGTCCTCGGACGGCGCGATCTGCTCCGGATCAAGGGCCGGAGTCGCCACATGTGTGATCTCCCGAACACTGTCCGACGGTAGAGCTAAGTCATGCCCGTCGCGACTGTGCGGCACACCTGACGCGGGCTCGAATCCGTTGAAGATCAAGTCTCCGCGGATGTCGGCAGTATAGTTCAAACTTCCAAACCTGACCTGATGGCCAGGGGCGTAGCTCTCGATCTGCTCCAAATGGCCGGGCGAGTTGGCCCGCAGTACGAAGCCGCCGAATATGAAGATCTGTCCGAGGAGGAAAACCTCACCCTGGATCGCATCGTTGCCGATGATCGAAGGAGCCATCAAGCCGTATGATGACGACACAGTGGAACTCTCAATGAAAGCACCAATGTTGGTGTCAAAACCGGCGGATCTCGGGTAGGGGGTCCAGAACTGTGCGTCTAAGGCGGATGGTAACAGGAGGCGGGGGACACAATGTTTACCCAGGTTCGGGCCCTCTCGATGGAGGTAATACCCTACTTCCTGCTTGATTGATCTTGATGATATGAGTATTACAAGAGTTGATCTACCACGAGATCGGAGAGGCTAAACCCTAGAAGCTAGCCTATGGTATGATTGTCGTTGTCCTATGGACTAAACCCTCCCGTTTATATAGACACCGGAGGGGGCTAGGGTTACACAGAGTCGGTTACAAGGGAGGAGATATACATATCCGAATTGCCAAGCTTGCCTTCCACGCAAAGGAGAGTCCCACCCGGACACGGGACGAAGTCTTCAATCTTGTATCTTCATAGTCTAACAGTCCGGCCAAGGGATATAGTCCGGCTGTGCGAGGACCCCCTAATCCAGGACTCTCTCACTCGTCTACATCATGTCATCGTTCTTATTCCATTACTCTGTTTCTCCATGAACTTAATACACTAGATGCATGCTGGATAGCGGTCGATGTGTGGAGTAATAGTAGTAGATGCAGGAAGGAGTCGGTCTACTAATCTTTGATGTGATGCCTATATACATGACCATTGCCTTGGATATCGTCATGATTATTCGCTTTTCTATCAATTGCCCAACAGTAATTTGTTTAGCCACCGTATGCTATTTTCTTGAGAGAAGCCTCTAGTGAAAACTACAGCCCCCGGGTCTATTTCCTATCATATTAAAACCAAAAATACCTTGCTGAAATTCTCATTTATCTATTTTATTTTGTATTATAGTTAGATCTATTTATCAAATCCCATACAATTTAATCTATCTCAATATCGTTGAGGGATTGTCAACTCCTTTGCGTTGGGTTGCAAGTATTTGTTGTGTGTGTGTAGGTGTTGTTTACATAGTGTTGCTTGGTTCTCCTACTGGATTGATAACCTTGGTTTCATAACTGAGGGAAATACTTACCTTTGTTGTGCTGCATCATCCTCTCCTCTTCGGGGAATTACCAACACGGATACAAGCAATCCGTATTCTCTGCAAGTGTTGTAAGATAGTTTTGATAGGTAATTTGGTAGCAAGATAATTAATATTAAGTAACAAGTAACCAAAGTGAAAGGTGCAACAAGGTGGCCCAATCCTTATTTTTTCTAAGGAAAAGCTGGTGGAACTTCTTATAGTGATTAAAACGCTCTTGAGGACACACGGGAATTTTATCTAATTACTTTCACCATGATTCATCAACTTACATTCATTGCTTTGATAAGTTGTTATGTGGGTGGACCAGAGCTAAGCTACCGTTCTTACTTCAACAAACACCTACTTATGATTATACCCTCCATGCAAGCATCCACAACTACAAGAGAGGTAATTAAGATAAGTCTAACCATAGCATGAAACACATGGATCCAAAACAGCCCCTTATGAAATAATTTGTAAACAGGGGTCTAGGCTTCAGTCACTCCCGCAACCCATCATCTACAAACTAATTCCACAATGTCTTCCCCTAGGACCAAACATGGTGAAGTGTCATGTAGCCTGCGTTCACACAACAGCACTAGAGGAAGAACAACATAACATATCACCAAAACATTAAACGGTGATCAACTTCCCATGATTACTAATAACAAGACTTCTCACATGTCCTCAAGAACAAATAGAACTACTCATAAAGCATAATTGTGTTCATGATCAGAGGATATAAATATGTGTTTAACAATCTAAACATATAATATTCCACCAAGTAAACCATATAACATCAACTTACAAGACGTAATCAACACTACTATTACCCCGAGGTACCAATCTGAGGTTGGATACAAAGACTGTGCACAAGATACAAACTAGGGTTTTGAGATGAGATGGTTTTCATGAAGATGTTGATGAATACGAGTCCTCCCATGGTGAGAGGAGCGTTGGTGATGACGATGGCTTCGATTTCCCCTCCGGAGGGAAGTTTCCACGACAGAATTGCGCCGCCATAGAGCAAATGTTCTCCTACCCAGGTTCTGCCTCGAGATGGCGGCGACTCATCCCGAATGTCTTCTCTTATGTTTTCTAGGACAAATGGCTTCATAGAGGAGAAGATGGGCAACATTGTGCCTTTGTGGGTCGCACAAGCCACCTGGGCGCGCCCTAGGAGGTAGTGCGCGCCCCTTGGCTTGTGACCCCACCAAGGGTCTTCTCCGGTACTTATTTCTTCCATTATTTTTTATATATTCCAAAATAAATCTCTGTAAATCACATCAATTGGAGCTCTAGGGAATTTCTATCTCTGATGTAGCTTTTTCAATAAGAATTCTAGCTGCCGGCAATCTCCCTCCTTTGATGTATCACGCATATTAAGAGAGAAAAGGCATTAGAATTGCATCATAATAAGGAATATAACTACAAAAATATATAAATAACAGTAGGAAAACATGATGCAAAATGGATGTATCAGCCTCCCAATGTCTTTTGGCCTTTATTTTCCTCCTGAGTTAAAACCCACAGGGGATTTTTTAGCCATCGTCTGTGAGGCGGAACATAAGAGAGCACTTTTGCCCTCCAGTAGACTGTTCATCTACCGGAGATCCATCGCCCTGGGAGGGGGAATTCGAATCTAAGGTCATCACGAACACTCCTTTCATATTATATGAAGTAGTGATACGTCTCCAATGTATCTATTTTTCCTAACGCTTTTCCTCTTGTTTTGGACTCTAATTTACATGATTTGAATGAAACTAACCCCGGACTGACGTTGTTTTCAGCAGAACTACCATGGTGTTGTTTTGTGCAGAAATAAAAGTTCTCGGAATGGAACGAAACTTTGCAAGGAATTTTTATGCAATAAATAAGAATTTCTGGAGCCAAGATCCACTGGAGAGGGGCACCTGGGTGGGCACAACCCACCAGGGCGCGCCCCCTCTCATGGCGCGCCTAGGTGGGTTGTCCCCACCTGGTGGCCCCATAGACCCTGAAACCGACGCTATAAAATCCTATTTTTCTAGAAAAAAAATCAGGGAGAAAGAATTATCGTGATCCACGAGACGGAGCCGCCGTCACCTCCTGCTCTTCATCGGGAGGCCAGATCTGGAGTTCGTTTGGGGCTCCAAAGAGGGGGATCTTCGTTCTTCGTCATCACCAGCCCTTCTCCATCGCCAATTCCATGATGCTCCCCATTGGGAGTGAGTAATTCCTTCGTAGGCTCGCTGGTCGGTGAGGAGTTGGATGATATTCATCATGTAATCGAGTTAGTTTTGTTAGGGCTTGATCCCTAGTATCCACTATGTTCTAAGATTGATGCTGCTATGACTTTGCCATGCTTAATGCTTGTCACTTTGGGCCCGGGTGCCATGATTTCATATCTGAACCATTTATGTTATCACAATCATATCCATGTTTTAGATCCGATCTTGCAAGTTATAGTCACCTACTATGTGTTATGATCTGTCAACCCCAGAGTGAAAATAGTCGGGACCACTCCCGGTGATGATCGTAGTTTGAGGAGTTCATGTATTCACCGCGTGTTAATGCTTTGTTCTGGTTCTCTATTGAAAGGAGGCCTTAATGTCCCTTAGTTTCCAATAGGACCCCGCTGCCACGGGAGGGTAGGACAAAAGATGTCATGCAAGTTCTTTCCATAAGCACGTATGACTATTTATGGAATACATGCCTACATTATATTGATGAACTGGAGCTAGTGTCGTATCGCTCTGGTTATAACTGTCTCATGATGAATATCATCCAATAAGTCACTGATCCAATGCCTATGAATTTATCCTATATTGTTCTTGCTAAGTTACTACTGCTATCATCACTATTACACTTGCTACAAAATTACTGCTATCACTGTTACTGTTACCGTTGCTGCTACTACTATTATCAAAACTATCATACTACTTTGCTACTGATCACTTTGCTGCAGATAATTAATCTCTAGGTGTGGTTGAATTGACAACTGATACGTCTCCATCGTATCTACTTTTCCAAACACTTTTGCCCTTGTTTTGGACTCTAACTTGCATGATTTGAATGGAACTAACCCAGACTGACGCTGTTTTCTGCAGAATTGCCATGGTGTTATTTTTGTGCAGAAATAAAAGTTCTCGGAATGACCTGAAAATCAACGGAGAATTATTTTGGAATATATAAAAAATACTGGAAGGAAGATCCACGTCAGGGGGGCCTCCACCTGTCCACGAGGGTGGGGGCGCGCCCTACCCCCTGCCTCATGGGCCCCTGACGCTCCACCGACCTCAACCCTGACTGCATATATTCACTTTCGGCGAGAAAAAACCAGGGAGAAGGATTCATTGCGTTTCACGATACGGAGCAACCGCCAAGCCCTAAACTCTCTCGGGAGGGCTGATCTAGAGTCCGTTCGGGGCTCCGGAGAGGGGAATCCGTCGCCATCGTCATCATCAACCATCCTCCATCACCAATTTCATGATGCTCACCGCCGTGCGTGAGTAATTCCATCGTAGGCTTGCTAGACGGTGATGGGTTGGATGAGATTTATCATGTAATCGAGTTAGTTTTGTTAGGGTTTGATCCTAGTATCCACTATGTTCTGAGATTGATGTTGCTATGACTTTGCTATGCTTAATGCTTGTCACTAGGGCCCGAGTGCCATGATTTCAGATCTGAACCTATTATGTTTTCATCGATATATGAGAGTTCTTGATCCTATCTTGCAAGTCTATAGTCACCTATTGTGTGGTATGATCTGTTAACCCCGAAGTGACAATAATCGGGATACTTACCGGTGATGACCGTAGTTTGAGGAGTTCTTGTATTCACTATGTGTTAATGCTTTGGTCCGGTACTCTATTAAAAGGAGGTCTTAATATCCCTTAGTTTCCAATAGGACCCCGCTGCCACGGGAGGGTAGGACAAAAGATGTCATGCAAGTTCTTTTCCATAAGCACGTATGACTATATTCGGAATACATGCCTACATTACATTGATGAACTGGAGCTAGTTCTGTGTCATCCTAGGTTATGACTGTTACATGATGAACCACATTCGACATAATTCTCTATCACCGATCCATTGCCTACGAGCTTTTCATATATTATTCTTCGCTTATTTACTTTTTCGTTGCTATTGTTATCATCACTACAAAACACCAAAAATATTACTTTTTCTACCGTTACCTTTTGCTATCGTTACCACTACTATCATATTACTTTGCTACTAAATACTTTGCTACAAATATTAAGTTATCCAGGTGTGGTTGAATTGACAACTCAGCTGCTAATACTTGAGAATATTCTTTGGCTCCCCTTGTGTCGAATCAATAAATTTGGGTTGAATACTCTACCCTCGAAAACTGTTGCGATCCCCTATACTTGTGGGTTATCAAGACTATTTTCTGGCGCCGTTGCCGGGGAGCATAGCTCTATTATTTGAGTCACTTGGGATTTATATCTGCTTATCATTATGAAGAACTTGAAAGATCCAAGAACTAAGATTTATCCCTCAACTACGAGGGGAGGTAAGGGACTGCCATCTAGCTCTGCACTTGATTCACCTTCTGTTTTGAGTAAGCTTGCATCACCTAAAGCTGCTTCTGCTATTAATTCTGATATGTCGCATGTTATCGATGATGCCACTTCTGCTATGCATGATACTTATGATGAAACTACTTCTATGCTTGATACTAGTGTGCCACTTGGTGAATTTCTTGATGAACAACTTGCTAGGGCTAGAGAGAATGAAATTATTAAAACCGATAATATTGATGAAAGTGAGGATGAAGATTCTCCCCCTAGATATGAAATACCTATTGTGCCTGAGGGCTATGTTATGGATGAAGAAACTGCTAGAGATTTTCTAGCTTGCAATGATATGAGTGATCTTAAGAAATTATTAGCTAAGCTGAAACAAAAACTCTGAATGCTCGAATGAAATATGATCCTGGTTATGTTACTTCACCTATCTTTGTTACTGATAAGGATTATGATTTCTTTGTTGATCCTGAGATAATTACTTTAGTTGAATCTGATCCTTTCTATGGATATGAATCTGAAACTGTTGTGGCACATCTTACTAAATTAAATGATATAGCTACCCTGTTCACTAATGATGAGAAAACTCGACATTATTATATCCTTAAATTATTTCCATTCTCATTAAAGGGTGATGCTAAGACATGGTTTAATTCTCTTGATCCTGGTTGTGTGCGTAGTCCCCAGGATATGATTTACTACTTCTCTGCTAAATATTTCCCCGCTCATATGAAACAAGCTGCTTTAAGGGAAATATATAATTTTGTGCAAATTGAAGAAGAGAGTCTCCCACAAGCTTGGGGGAGGCTTCTCCAATTACTTAATGCTTTGCCTGATCATCCTCTTAAGAAAAATGAAGTACTTGATATCTTTTATAATGGACTAACTGATGCTTCCAGAGACCACCTGGATAGTTGTGCTGGTTGTGTTTTTAGGGAAAGAACACCAGATGAAGCTGAAATTTTATTGAATAATATGTTGACTAATGAAAATAATTGGACACCTCCTGATCCAATTCCTGAACCAACTCCTAAGCCAACTCCGAAGAAAAGGGGTATTCTATTTCTCAATCCTGAAGATATGCAAGAGGCAAAGAATTCTATTAAAGCTGAAGATGTTAAGAATTTACCTCCTATTGAAGAAATACATGGTCTTAATTTACCGCCTGTTTAAGAAGTACATGGTCTTGATAACCCGACACAGGTAGTAAAGGTAAATTCTCTCTATAGATATGATAAAGCTGAAATCCCATTTACTAAGTTTGCTAGCCCATGCTTGGATGAGTTTGATGACTTTATGGTTAAACAAGAAAACTTCAATGCTTATTTTGGTAGAGAATTAAAACGCAATGCTGATATGCTTGAACACTTGGGTGATTATATAGCTAATGTTAAAGGTGAACTAAAACTTATTAGTAAACATGCTTCTATGGTTACCACTCAAGTAGAACAAGTATTGAAAGCTCAGAATGATTTGCTCAATGAATTGAATATTAAGAAAAATGATAATGCTGTTAGAGTTATGACTAGAGGTGGTAAAATGACTCAGGAACCCTTGTAGCCTGAGGGCCATCCTAAGAGAATTGAGCAAGATTCTCAGAGAAATAATATTGATGCACCTAGTCCTTCTAAAAGGAAGAAAAAGAAAAAATGATAGGACTTTGCATGCTTCTAGTGAACCTGTTGATGACACACCTGAGAATCCCAATGACATTTCTATTTTTGATGCTGAAACACAATCTGGTAATGAGCATGAACCTAGTGATAATGTTAATAATGATGTTCATGTTGATGCTCAACCTAGTAATGACAATGAAGTAGAGACCGAACCTGCTGTTGATCTTGATAACCCACAGACAAAGAATCAACGTTATGATAAAAGAGACTTTGTTGCTATGAAGCACGGTAAAGAAAGAGAACCATGGGTTCAGAAACCCATGCCTTTTCCTCCCAAACCATCCAAGAAAAAGGATGATGAGGATTTTGAGCGCTTTGCTGAAATGATTAGACCTATCTTTTGCGTATGCGTTTGATTGATATGCTTAAAATGAATCCTTATGCTAAGTACATGAAAGATATTGTTACTAATAAAAGAAATATACCGGAAGCTGAAATTTCCACCATGCTTGCTAATTATACTTTTAAGGGTGGAATACCTAAGAAACTAGGAGATCCTGGAGTACCAACTATACCATGCTCCATCAAAAGAAACTATGTTAAAACTACTTTATGTGATCTTGGAGCCGGTGTTAGTGTTATGCCTCTCTCCTTATATCGTAGACTTGATTTGAATAAGTTGACACCTACTGAAATATCTTTGCAAATGGCTGATAAATCAACTACTATACCTGTCGGTATTTGTGAGGATGTGCCTGTTGTGGTTGCAAACGTTACTATTTTAACAGACTTTGTTATCCTTGATATTCCCTAGGACGATAGTATGTCTATTATTCTTGGAATAACCTTTTTTAATACTGCAGGGGCTGTTATTGATTGCACCAAAGGCAATGTCACTTTTCATGTTAATGGCAATGAGCATATGGTACACTTTCCGAGGAAACAACCTCAAGTTCATAGTATAAACTCTATTGGAAAAATTCCATCGATTATTTTTGGAGGTTTTGAATTTCCTCTTCCTACTGTCAAGAAGAAATATGATATTATTATTGTTGGGGATGTGCATATAACCATTCTAGTGTTATTCGAAAATTCTTCGGTTCCATGTTACTCAGAATGAGTTTGTTAACAAGACCTGATCAACCTTGTTAGTGGATTCCTTTTGATGAGCATGAGATGGATGAATTTAGAAAACACAACTCTCTGTACCCTCTTTTTACTTTATATTATTTATATTAAATAAAGCAAAATTGTAATTTCTGTCTGTTTTCTGAATTATCCATGCAATACAAAAATACCCCAAAAATAAAAGTTCTCCAAATGCCTTGAAATTTAAATATGATTTTTTCTGGAATATTTGAGAATATCTGGCACTGAGAACACAACAGGGGGAGCAAGCACATGGCCACGATGGTGGAGGGAGCGCCCTACCCCCTAGGCGCGCCCCCTGCCTCGTGGGCCCATGGTGGCTCCCCTGCACTTATTCCAGCTACCACACACTCCTTCTTCCTCCCACAAACATCACTAACCAGCTCAAACCCGAGTCCAAGCTCATTTTGCTGCCATTTTTGATCTCCTTGCTCAAAGCTCCATTCAAAAACTGCTTTGGGGGATTGTTCCTTGGTATGTGACTCCTCCAATGGTCCAATTAGTTTTTGTTCTAGTGCTTTATTCATTGCATATTTTTGCTGCTTAGGTGACCCTGTTCTTGAGCTTGCATGTCAAATTTATGTGGTCAAACGTAGTTTTAATGCATGATATTGCCTCTAGGCACTTGTAGGACTAGTTGCTATCAATATTGTTGAGTTTGGTTCACTTTTATTTTGAAGTTACTAAAATTTCAGAAAAAGATGAAGAGATTTTTGAGGGGCTCATCGAGCCGAAGCTCGAAGGATAAGTAAAGTGAGGAGAATAAGAGGCCCGAATATAATCTTCCTCGCACCGCAGAGGTTCGGCCATGTGAATGGCCCTGTGATGATTTCTTGAGAGCAGCCGGGATTTATGATGATTTCTATGAATTGGCTGAGAATGCAGGCCTCACCGCCTTGCTCCACGACCAACGCGAACAGTATCTCTTACTCACCAATATCTTTGTGCAAAACTTTCATTTCCATGCTAGGAGCTCACCACCTATGGTGGAATTTTATTTATATGATGAGCATAAGGAGATTTCACTTCATGATTTTTGTCGGGTTTGTTTGATCCCTTTCGAGGACGGCGTAGAGGAACCACATCGTGACGATTTGGATGGGTTTATTGATACCATTACTGTAGGGGAAACAAGGAAGGTTTCTGACACATGAATTACTAGCATACACTTTCCTGTTCTACGTTACTTTGCTATATTTGCTAGTAGATGCTTAATTGGGCGCAGAAAGTGTCGAAACCTGAGTGCCCCTGATATTGTTATTTTGTGCCATGACTTATTTCGTGATGACACATTCAGTATGGGCGCTATTATTGCAAAGCGGTTAAATCTTAACCGTACTAAGGGCCCTGTCCTTGGAGGCATCTTCCCCTCGCGCCTTGATGCACACTTTAACATACCTATTAGGCATTACGAGAAGGAAGAGAAGTTGCTGCCTCCTGTTTATCTAGATTATAAGAGTATGGTAGCACATGATTTTATTGTTAAGAATAGGGAAAAGGCGCTTAAGTACAAATTAATATTTGGTAAAAATCATCATGAGACTATTACCTTGCCTGCTCCTTCCTTGTTTGATTTATCTGCAGGCAAGTACCTTGTTCCATTGGAGGCCATTCATGCCTACCGGAACTCTACATCAGCTACAGAGACAGAGCCGGAACCACAATTTGATCCTCCATGACAGTCTGATTACCAATGGGATCTGGAGGTGATTGCCAACCAGTGGCAATCCGAGGCTTCTTCACAGTACGACCCCAACTATTACTTTGGATATCCGCCAGGCCAGCCGTGGCCATAGACCAACTTAGGCCAAAAGCCTAAGCTTGGGGGAGTACGTATTTCTCACTGACATTACATTCATGTTCACACACTTATGCTAGTGTCGGTTCTCATACTTTTTCATTGTATCATCCATGCTAGTTTATTTACCTTTTTATGCTTTCTTCTTGTGTGTTTAATAAACCATAAGAAAAACAACAAATTAGTTGTAGCTTTTAATTAGTTTACTTTCCATGCTTGTAGTAGTAATTAAAAACAAAACCCCAAAATATTTCTCGTTCTTGTTTTGCTTGTTGGGAGCTTTCCCATGTAAATAGTTTTATTTCTTTTCTTGTTCTTTGGGGGTCGAAAGGAGAAGACCATAATTAAAATGTTAAAGTGGCTCTTATATGCATTATCGTTGATCTAAGAAAGAGCCCATATTACTTTATCTTCTCTCTTGAATTGAATGCTTGCAGATTCCAGCTTAGTCCGATGCACGTGCACTATTATTATTATTATTATCCACACTATTCGGTCGTGCAGGTGAAAGGTAATAATGATGATTATAGGATGAACTTATTGAGATGAGAAAAGGTGGTATGAACTCGACCCCTCTTGTTTCTGTAAATATAATTAGTTCATCATTCCTGATTCAGTCTTTTATGAATAAACATGTTTGCAATGACAATTAGAGATTGTAGTTGCTTATGCCATGCTTAATTAGCTAGGAGCTTATAATGGTTTACCTTGCGTGCCAACATGCTATTAAAATAGTTGTGATGTGGTATGATAGGGTGGTATCCTCTTTTGAACGATTCGAGTGGCTTGACTTGGCACATGTTCATGCATGTAGTTGAAACAAAATCAACATAGCCTATACGATATTTATGTTCATGTTGCATTATATCCTACTCATGCTTGCATTCGGTGTTGATTAATTTTAATGCATGTTCATGACTGTTGTCGCTGTCTAGCTAGTCGCTTCCCAGTCTTTTGCTAGCCTTCACCTGTACTAAGCGGGAATACTACTTGTGCATCCAATTCCATAAATTTGTATGTGCCAAACTCTAAACCTTAAAATAAACATTCTGTTTTGTATGCTCGAATAGCTCATGTATCAACTAGGGCTGTCTGTATCTTCCTTGTTAGGCGGGTTATTCTCAAGAGGAGTGGACTCCGCTCCTCACTCATGAGAAAATGGCTGGTCACTGGGATGCCCAGTCCCATGCTTTATGCAAATCAAATCAAAATAATTGCAAACAAAACTCCCCGGGGACTGTTCTTAGTTGGAGCCACTCGTTGTTTCGAGCAAGTCATGGATTGATGCTTGTTGGTGGAGGGGGAGTATAAACATTACCATTCTGTTTGGGAACAACCTATAATGTGTGTAGCATGGAAGATATCGCCATCTCTTGGTTGTTATGTTGACAATGAAATTATACCGCTCAAAATATTATTCATATCTATTTCAAAACCGAGCTCTGGCACCTCCACAAATCCCTTCTTCCCTCTACGAAGGGCCTATCTATTTACTTTTATGCTGAGTCATCATCCTCTTATTAAAAAGCACCAGTTGGAGAGCACCACTGTCATTTGCATTCATTACTGTTAGTTTACATTGAGTATGACTTGAATATCATCCAATAAGTCACCGATCCAATGCCTATGAATTTATCCTATATTGTTCTTGCTAAGTTACTACTGCTATCATCACTGTTACACTTGCTACAAAATTACTGCTATCACTGTTACTGTTACCGTTGCTGCTACTACTATTATCAAAACTATCATACTACTTTGCTACTGATCACTTTGCTGCAGATAATTAATCTCTAGGTGTGGTTGAATTGACAACTGATCCGTCTCCATCCTATCTACTTTTCCAAACACTTTTGCCCTTGTTTTGGACTCTAACTTGCATGATTTGAATGGAACGAACCCGGACTGACGCTGTTTTCAGCAGAATTGCCATGGTGTTATTTTTTGTGCAGAAATAAAAGTTCTCGGAATGACTTGAAAATCAACGAATAATTATTTTGGAATATATAAAAAATACTGGAAGGAAGGTCCACGTCAGGGGGGCTCCACCTGTCCATGAGGGTGGGGGCGCGCCCTACCCCCTGGGCGCGCCCCCGGCCTCGTGGGCCCCCTGACGCTCCACCGACCTCAACCCTGACTCCATATATTCACTTTCAGGGAGAAAAAACCAGGGAGAAGGATTCATCGCGTTTTACGATACGGAGCCACTGCAAAGCCCTAAACTCTCTTGGGAGGGCTGATCTGGAGTCCGTTCGGGGCTCCGGAGAGGGGAATCCGTCGCCATCGTCATCATCAACCATCCTCCATCACAAATTTCATGAGGCTCACCGCCGTGCGTGAGTAATTCCATCATAGGCTTGCTGGACGGTGATGGGTTGGATGAGATTTATCATGTAATCGAGTTAGTTTTGTTAGGGTTTGATCCCTAGTATCCACTATGTTCTGAGATTGATGTTGCTATGACTTTGCTATGCTTAATGCTTGTCATTAGGGCCCGAGTGCCATGATTTCAGATCCGAACCTATTATGTTTTCATCAATATATGACAGTTCTTGATCCTATCTTGCAAGTCTATAGTCACCTATTATGTGTTATGATCCGTTAACCCTGAAGCGACAATAATCGGGATACTTACTTGTGATGACCGTAGTTTGAGGAGTTCATGTATTCACTATGTGTTAATGCTTTGGTCCGGTACTCTATTAAAAGGAGGCCTTAATATCCCTTAGTTTCCAATAGGACCCCGCTGCCACGGGAAGGTAGGACAAAAGATGTCATGCAAGTTCTTTTCCATAAGCACGTATGACTATATTCGGAATACATGCCTACATTACATTGATGAACTGGAGCTAGTTCTGTGTCATCCTAGGTTATGACTGATACATGATGAACCGCATCCGGCATAATTCTCTATCAGTGATCCATTGCCTACGAGCTTTCCATATATTGTTCTTTCCTTATTTACTTTTTCGTTGCTATTGTTATCATCACTACAAAACACCAAAAATATTACTTTTGCCACCATTACCTTTTGCTATCATTACCACTACTATCATATTACTTTGCTACTAAATACTTTGCTGCAGATATTAAGTTATCCAGGTGTGGTTGAATTGACAACTCAGCTGCTAATACTTGAGAATATTCTTTGGCTCCCCTTGTGTTGAATCAATAAATTTGGGTTGAATACTCTACCCTCGAAAACTGTTGCGATCCCCTATACTTGTGCGTTATCAAGAACTCTGCTGCTAATACCTTCAAATATTGTTTGGCTCCCCTTGTGTCGAATCTATAAATTGGGTTGAATACTCTACCCTCGAAAACTGTTGTGATCCCCTATACTTGTTGGTTATTGTCACATCCCTAGCTTCTGGCATTGCACTAGGGTAACTTCATGTGTGCATCATGTTTAAACTTTGAAAGAAACTTGAAATGGGGATTGCCTAAACCCTAGCATTAAAGGAATTCACTAGGTTCAACTAAAATATTTCCAGTAAATCCAAATGGCTTTAAAAAAATGTTCATCATTCTTGGAAAAAGCAGGAAACAGTAACCAGAGGTGATGCACATTTTTTCATGACATATTTGGGCTCTGAATTAAATCATATTATATTTGCATTTGGGCATTTAAATGCTATAAAATATTCTAAATGCTCAAATAATCATAAACTAAAATGTTTACTGTTGGATATATTATAAACAGTAGCCATGATTAGTTTCATGATTTTTGGAAATGTCTTAGCATTTTATTTAAGTCAAAACAATTGTAGAAAAAATAGAAAACATAAACAATTTAGGAAAGAGAGAGAGAACGCCTACCTGGGCCACTTACCTGGCCACTCACCTGTGCAGCCCACCAAAGCCGGCCCAGCTGGCTGGCCCAGCCCACCAGGGGCGCGCTTGTCTTCTTCCCCTTGCCAGCGCATGAAGCAGCTCGGTGGCGAGCGCCGACGTCGCGCCTGGCCACCTCATGCTTGCTCCCGCCTCCCCGACATCGCCCTGGAGACGCCACGTGCCCCCAGGCCCTCTCAGCCTCTCCCCGAGCTCCCCTCCTCCTCTGGCTCTCTCGCTTGCAAACCACCAAGCGCTGTCGTCGCCGCTGACGAGCGCAACCGCGGCCATCGCCTTCCCCTTGCCTCTCCGTGCTGTCCAGAGGCTCCGCCTCGACGCCACAGAGCCCCAAGACGAAGCACGCACCCGCGGAACGCCCTAAGCGACGCCATCATCCTCATCCTCGCTGTCGGACGCCGGAGATCCCTCTCGCTGCCCCGCTCGCTCCAGAACCTCCCCGAGCTCGCCGTTCGCCTCGTCGCAACCGCCGTGAGCTCCTGACCCAGCTTCCCCTCTCCGCTCCATCTCTCGCAAGCTGTAGCTGCCACACCGCGACCACCCGCACGCGCCGCCGCCTGTGCTCGCCGCCGATGTGCCCTCGGCCACTCAACGGCCCGGCCGTCGTGCCCCGCTTGATCCCCGCTCCGCGTAGAGCCTGTTGATGCCTCGCACGCGCCGCCTTGCTCGCCGTAGCCTCAGCCCCGAGCTCACCCGAGCTCCGGCTGCCGCCAAAGTCATCGCCGACGATGACTCCGGCCACCACCACCATCCGACGCGCGGCGGCAAGGGCTCTCCAACGAGCCCATCCGCACGACCTCTCGTCGCCGGAAACGGCCGGACGAGGACCTCTGCCGTGTCCTGCTTAGCGCCGGCGGCTAATCGCTGGTTAGCTGACGTGGCCGTCATTAGTTTAGGGGCTAACTAACCCTGTTAATTTAACACAAGACACTGACCAGTGGGACCCGCCTTGTTAGTTTACTGGATAACCAAAATAATTAGGTTAACTAATAAAATCAGTGGACCCACGCGTCAGCATTGACCATGCTGACGTGGCCTTTGACCAGGCCCACATGTCTGTGAGCCTAGCCATCACTGTGAGACTGACTAGTGGGACCCACTGGTCAGGTTTGACCTGGACCTGGCGTGTTGACCTACTGATGTCACACTGATGTCATGCCGATGCAATAATCTATTTTCTGGATTTTTTTATTCAGGAAATTCTAGAAAATGCCCAAAACTTCTAAAAATCATAGAAAATTATCTATAACTCCAAATAAGATAAATTATATATGAAAAATGATTAGAAAAATCCAATATTTCCATCTGTACTAGTTTCATGCATGTTAGAAAAATTTAACCTTGCTGTTTAGGTGAAACAAGTTAATGCACTAATATGACTTCATAAAATGGGTTTGCATTTGAATCTTTGGTTCAAATGGACTCATTTCAATATGTTCTAGCTTGCATTAGCCCAAAACACAATCATATTTCCATGTCATAGCATGCATCATATTGTTGCATATTGTCATGTGTTGATTGTGTTCTTTCTCAGTTGCCGGTGTTTGTCCCCCCTCAGTAGACGTTGATCCAGCGATGAATTCGATGACACCGATGAAGAACTATACTATCTTCAGAAGTGCCAGGCAAGCAAAACCCCCTTGTTCATTCCGATACAAACCCACTCTCTCGCTCCTGCTCTCTTTTACTGCATTAGGACAACAATGATTCAACTGTTACATGCTGCGGTAGTTGAACCCCTTTCCTTTGCATGACCTGTCATTGCCATAGTAAATAGATGAAACCCACTAGCATGAGTAGGAGTTGTTTGAGCCCTGATGTGCCCACTCATTCATGTTTTCTTGTCATGCCTGCTATTTCTTAGAGTTGTGTCAGGTCTGATTCATCGGGGATGAATTGGAAAGTTGTGAACATGTCCTACTGTGTGTGAGCTAAGTGTGTGAACACGATTTGGTAAAGGTAGCGGTGAGAGGCCATGTAGGAGTACATGGTGGGTTGTCTCATTGAAACCGTTCTCAGGAACTGAGTTCTGTGTTTGTGATCCATGAAACAGCTACTACCACACATTGGGCCCTATGACCCCGCTTGACTTACTCCCCTCTCGTCCTCTGTCCAGGAGTTGCAACTAGTTTCTGGTGTTTATAGGATATGTGTTGGCGGTCGTGCGTAGCGCTGACCCTAGGGGTGGGCTATGATGCGGTAGATACACCGTGGCACGGGTCGTACCGGGCGCCCGTTTGGTGTCTCGGGAACCCTGCACACATCGGTTTCGCGGGCTGTGAGCGAAACTCCGGCCGGATCTCCTCGCGGATGGAACCCGAATAGGCGATAAAACCTGGACTAGAGACTTGTGCGGTTAGTCAGGTCGTGGTCCTATACCCATTCGGCTTTCGCTTGAGTCTGCCGAGCACATGTCGTGTGCAGACGCTAAGTGGTGGAAACATGTGTGAAGAAGTACACCCCTACGGGTATAAAATATCTCGAATAGCCGCGTCCGCGGTAAAGGACTTCTGGGTTGCCTATAACAGTTCATAGACAAGTGAAAGTGGATACTCTAAAATGTGCAAGATAAGCTGTGAGTGCTATGGATGGCGTTCTCCGTAGGGAGACGGGAGCGGATCCATAGTGGTGTATTGAATGGTGAATATGTGGACTCGTGTGCGCCACCTCAAAAGAGTTACTTGCAGTCGTAGTTTAAGATAGCCACCGAGTCAAAGTTGGCTTGCTGCAGTTAAACTCCACCACCCACCCCTGTTGATACCGATGCATATGTAGCTAGTTCTGATGTAAGTCTTGCTGAGTACTTTTGTACTCACGTTTGCTAATTTATGTTTTGCAGAGAGACTCAGTCTCGCTAGTAGTTTCGCGTGGACTTCGACGTTTAGCTTGATACCTCAGCTACGATCTGTTTGCCCTCGGCAGAATCTGGTAGATAGTCAGGGCTTAGCCTTTTTCATTTGTAGATGTCTGTACTCAGACATGTTAAGCTTCCGCATGTGCTTTGATTTGTATGCTATGATTGTTGTGTCATGAGACCCATGTTTGTATATATCGTTCCTCGGAGCCTATGAATAAATACTTGAGTTGTAGAGTTATGTTGTGATGCCATGTTGTATTTACACATACCGAGCATATTGTGTGTATGATTTGAAATGCTTGGTATGTGTGGGATCCGACAATCTAGTTGTTTTTCCTTGCAGCCTCTCTTATGGGGAAATGTAGTCTAGTGCTTCCATGAGCCATAGTAGTCCGCTACAGCCCGGTTCACCGGAGTCCTGCTTAGCCCAGCACTACTGCTCAGGACACTTGACTGGCCGGCATGTGTTTCACTTCAGTTCATGTGTCTGTCCCTTCGGGGAAATGTCACGCGGTGACATAGGAGGACTGCCTAGCCTGCTACAGCCCGGGTTCCCGGACAGTCCTGTTAGCCCAGTGCTATAAGATCCACACACTGCTGACCGACATGCTCGATGTGATCCATGTATGCCTGTCCCCATAGGTTGGTGTCGCTTTGGGTTCATGACTAGCCATGTCGGCCCGGGTTCCCTGTCATATGGATGCTAGCGACACTATCATATACGTGAGCCAAAAGGCGCAAACGGTCCCGGGCCATGGTAAGGCGACACCCGTGGGAATACCGTGCGGGAGGCCGCAAAGTGATATGAAGTGTTACCGGGTAGATCGATGTGACTTGGAATTGGGGTCCCGACAGCGTTGGTATCAGAGCCTGACTGCCTGTAGGATTGCCAAGCCAAACCGGTCGAAGTTGTGTCTAGAAATGCTTTAGTTATGTAGGGGAATTTATTGTGGCAGGGAACATAAGACTCTTTTTACTCCTTATACCTTATGTCCTTCTGATCTGAGTCAACCTCTTCTTTTCTACGGGGTTAAGAAACTAGGCCTTCTCATCTATCTATCAGGATGACGTGTTACTAATCCATAGACTTATAAGATTGTTGGATTTAAGCCTAGTTCAGTCTCTACTACTTCTGTGTGTTCATAGTTGGTCTCGGAACCTTGATATTGTGATGTTGAGTGGTTATGCCACCATTTTGCAGGATGTCTCAAATAATTTTGAGCATTTACAGCCGTTATGCTGTCCGAGTCATCCTAGGTCTCTAAATAGTCTGATGCATTTGCAAATCCTTTCTTCCCGTTCCTGATATCCCTTTTGGGCCAGATTAACCACACTAATCGGTGAGTTGAGGCACTCCGTTGCCTCGACATATAGGTTGGAGCTAGTATTATGACTCTAGGTGTCTTAGAGGATCACCTAGTAAATCTAGCCATGTCTTGTGTTCCTAGTGTGATAATTCTGGCCATCATTCTCGAAAGCATCTCGTGATGCCATTTAGTTAGTAGGAATTCTATTCCTGGGTTTGAACCCGAGATTCACTCTAGTCACCTCCTGTTGATAGTGTTTGCTCGTTCCTTTAGGATATTAGTAACCTTGCGACAGTCCTCAAGGTCCATGGTATTTCCATCTTCCAAATACCATGAACCATTAAGGCAGAAGTTCTTTGAACCAAAATATCACAATCAGAGTACTCTTGAGGAGTTCTCCATTCATAATTGTGATTCTGCCAGTTCTACCTTTCTGCATGGGTTATTTAGAAGAAACCTATTGAACTTGGTTCGACATATTAATCTATGCATCCACAACTCCGAAATATATATGTCCTCTTGAGTTGTCCCTCTTCATTTATATTCCGACCATCGTCTATCAATTGATAGTCAGGAGTAATTGTGCATCCGTGTTATCGATGTTTATTATTCTCGTGGTCCGTTAAGCCATTCTATTTCAGAATAATTAGGAGAAACAAACTCCAGTACCTCATCCATATCCAGGATTGGGTCAAAGTAGTTGTGTTCTGCAGATCAAATGTCAATCCAGCTTTTGCTCTGTTCTACCCTGGAGTATTACCCCCTTTATGTCAGGATTGTCATGAGAATTGCACCCTCTCTCATGAATTGTTGATGCAGTGATACTTCTTACCATCATTTTTCATTCCTCGGTCCCGTGTTGTCGCAACCGGAATGCCGACAAGTGAACCATGATGTGTGAAATCAATACTCCTAGCAACTAGTTGCTAGGTAGCTAATGGACAATAATTTCTTTCTTAGCGTGTTGGTTATTGAATCATCATCCTAAGATTGATCGTGCTACCTAGTCCATTTTTCCTGGTGCACTCTTCGATCAATGAGTTAGGATTGTGTCAGTCCCTCGCTCTCTTGATCATATCGTCTTGCTCTGAAAAGCAAGATTGTTCCCGAGCTTAGAAACATATTGGTGGTTCGTGATTTTCTGAATATTTCCTCGAAAGTATCACCAGGTTGCCCCCTGACTATTATGTTGAGATCGTTATCAAGTTGGTTTGTTGTAAACCACCCCTTCTCCAAGAATCTGTGTTGGATACCCTGAGCTAGTTGGTTAAGCTGAACAACAACTTGGAGAGTTGGAAGATGGAAGCTTGTCCGACTCAGTTCATTCCAAAGGGATATCCTTGTGTGTGTATGTGTGTGTTGAAGAAAGATGATATTTTCATCGATTGTTCCTCGGGATCGGTTATTGAATCTATCATCTTGTCCAAACCTTGATTTGAGTGTGGGCTATCATCAAGTCAAATGAGAACCAACGATGTTCATAATGTTGTCCTACTCGTGGTTGTTTCCTCGAGCATACACCATTATATCTTTTGGGTCTGACCAATGCTATCACCTTGTTCACATAATTATGGAATTCCATCTTCACGGAAATCTGGATGACCTGTTGTCGAGCCCATCGACAATATTTTCATCTTATGCATGATTCATGTTGAACATTAAGCTAGTGTTGGAAACTTTGAAAGCATTTCTTCATGCTAGCTCATGAAGCATATGTTTGGTATAAGAAGTGACTTCCTCTAGTTCATGTGCATTTGAAACAAGTTTCCGCCATGAATTTGGGAAAGTTTGTTTCGCTTTCTCTGGAATCATCCCAAGTCAGTCATGCATACGTGCGAAGTATTCTGTGGTGTGGAGACTTGCAACCTTCATTCTATATGAATCCCTA
Source organism: Triticum urartu (assembly GCF_003073215.2). Lineage (NCBI taxonomy): Eukaryota > Viridiplantae > Streptophyta > Magnoliopsida > Poales > Poaceae > Triticum > Triticum urartu. The sequence continues at coordinate 399,592,921 of NC_053027.1, read as the reverse complement.
GCACACCAAGCCACTGATTGATTTGTTCAAGGAGAAGAAGTTTCTTCTTAAGAGCTAGACTTACGCAAGGACTTCGATATCCTCAATGATGGTTCCCCATATGGAGTCGGTAGTGTTTTATTATAAGACTACTATGTGGTCATGCTTGTCTGGGACAGCGTGTTCACATGTTTGTAGCAAAACCGGCTCATGTTTTGGAGCTTACTATCGTAGTTCATTTTCAGAGAATCTCGCAACGTCATCTCGTCGGTTTGTGTTGCAAACTTTCTTTTCCAGACATGCTGTCTGAAATATCCTATTACCAACCAGATCTGAATCTCAGGCAGATATGATGGTTGGAACTTTTCCAGGATCTATGATGTAGGTCCCGACAGGGTTGATGTTCTAGCCGACACACCTAGCCGAAAGATCTGTCATTATAGTATCTTTGCCCATATTTCCATGAGGATTTCGTGCGACTTATTATAGAAGTTGTTACTTAGGGATCCTTGTGCTCTCAGTTTCTTCGATGATTCTATAACCATTGAAACATTGGAAACACTCTCGATTGTTGAGTTTTTCCCCAGTTACCAGAATCATTCCCAGCATTTGCATTTTGTTCCCAACTTGCACCTGAGTAGTAGTTGTCCAGGATCATCTTCAAAAGTGGAATTACCATGGGTCCCATCTGTCTCCGATGATAAGCAAATCATCCATTGCGTTGTCTCCAACAAGGTAGTCCACATCATTCATCCTAGTCCGAGTATGCCATTTCTTCGAGCTCTTTCAAACGATCAATTGAAAATTGCTTTAAGTTGGTATGAAGAGTTTCAATGATCTATGGATCAAAAGTAATTCTTTTTGCCACTTAAGAGAACAATCCAACGAGTCACCTTTCCCAAGGTGCCCCATTACAGGATCATGGCAATTATTTCCTCGCCACTTTGACACCATCCACCATCTTTCTAAGCGTGGAATTGTTTCCCACAAATCAAACCTCGTCGTTTGTTCTTCCATCCCTCTCGATGTGTTTTGTGTCTCAACTCGAGATGTTTCAACATCTCATTCCGCGAGTTGATCTTGTATAGCTCGATCTTCAAGAAGATCAATCCTAGTAAAGTTTCTTTCCGTCGTCATCACATGGATGAAGATCTCAAAAGTGAGGATAACAAGATCAATGTATGCAACTAATCAACAACCTTATGAGGTGCAGCTTGGATCGAGAAGACTGTGATAGTTTGTGACCTCCTTTCCGCTTACCTCACGTCTTGAATCTCGGGACGAGATTCTTGTTTAGTGGGGGTGAGTTGTCACATCCCTAGCTGCTGGCATTGCACTAGGGTAACTTCATGTGTGCATCATGTTTAAACTTTGAAAGAAACTTGAAATGGGGATTGCCTAAACCCTAGCATTAAAGGAATTCACTAGGTTCAACTAAAATATTTCCAGTAAATCCAAATGGCTATAAAAAAATGTTCATCATTCTTGGAAAAAGCTGGAAACAGTAACCAGAGGTGATGCACATTTTTCCATGACATATTTGGGCTCTGAATTAAATAATATTATATTTGCATTTGGGCATTTAAATGCTATAAAATATTCTAAATGCTCAAATAATCATAAACTAAAATGTTTACTGTTGGATATATTATAAACAGTATCCATGATTAGTTTCATGATTTTTGGAAATGTCTTAGCATTTTATTTAAGTCAAAACAATTGCAGAAAAAAAATAGAAAATAGAAACAATTTAGGAAAGAGAGAGAGAACGCCTACCTGGGCCACTTACCTGGCCACCCACCTGTGCAGCCCACCAAAGCCGGCCCAGCTGGCTGGCCCAGCCCACCAGGGGCGCGCTTGTCTTCTTCCCCTTGCCAGCGCATGAAGCTGCTCGATGGCGAGCGCCGACGTCGCTCCTGGCCACCTCCTGCTTGCTGTCGCCTCCCCGACATCGCCCTGGAGACGCCACGCGCCCCCCAGGCCCTCTCAGCCTCTCCCCGAGCTCCCCTCCTCCTCTGGCTCTCTCGCACGCAAACCACCGAGCGCTGTCGTCGCCGCCGACGAGCGCAACCGCGGCCATCGCCTTCCCCTTGCCTCTCCATGCTGTCCAGAGGCTCCGCCTCGACGCCACGGAGCCCCAAGACGAAGCACGCGCCCGCGGAACGCCCTAAGCGACGCCATCATCCTCATCCTAGCTGTCGGATGCCGGAGATCCCTCTCGCCACCCCGCTCGCTCCAGAACCTCCCCGAGCTCGCCGTTCGCCTCGTCGCAACCGCCGTGAGCTCCTGACCCAGCTTCCCCTCTCCGCTCCCTCTCTCGCAAGCCGTAGCTGCCTCACCGCGACCACCCGCACGCGCCGCCGCCTGTGTTCGCCGCCGACGTGCCCTCGGCCACTCAACGGCCCGGCCGTCGTGCCCCGCTTGATCCCCGCTCCGCGTAGAGCCTGTTGATGCCTCGCACGCGCCGCCTCACTCGCCGTAGCCTCGGCCCTGAGCTCACCCGAGCTCTGGCTGCCGCCAAAGTCATCGCCGGCGATGACTACGGTCACCACCACCATCCGACGCGCGGCGGCAAGGGCTCTCCAACGAGCCCATCCGCACGACCTCTCGTCGCCGGAAACGGCCGGACGAGGACCTCTGCCGTGTCCTGCTTAGCGCCGGCGGCTAATCGCTGGTTAGCCGACGTGGCCGTCATTAGTTTAGGGGCTAACTAACCCTGTTAATTTAACACAAGACACTGACCAGTGGGACCCGCCTTGTTAGTTTACTGGATAACCAAAATAATTAGGTTAACTAATAAAATCAGTGGACCCACGCGTCAGCATTAACCATGCTGACGTGGCCTTTGACCAGGCCCACATGTCTGTGAGCCTAGCCATCACTGTGAGACTGACTAATGGGACCCACTGGTCAGGTTTGACCTGGACCTGGCGTGTTGACCTACTGATGTCACACTGATGTCATGCCGACGCAATAATCTATTTTCTGGATTTTTTTATTCAGGAAATTCTAGAAAATGCCCAAAACTTCTAAAAATCATAGAAAATTATCTATAACTCCAAATAAGATAAATTATATATGAAAAATGATTAGAAAAATCCAATATTTCCATCTGTACTAGTTTCATGCATGTTAGAACAATTTAACCTTGCTGTTTAGGTGAAACAAGTTAATGCACTAATATGACTTCATAAAATGGGTTTGCATTTGAATCTTTGGTTCAAATGGACTCATTTCAATATGTTCTAGCTTGCATTAGCCCAAAACACAATCATATTGCCATGTCATAGCATGCATCATATTGTTGCATATCGTCATGTGTTGATTGTGTTCTTTCTCAGTTGCCGGTGTTTGTCCCCCCTCAGTAGACGTTGATCCAGCGATGAATTCGATGACACCGATGAAGAACTATACTATCTTCAGAAGTGCCAGGCAAGCAAAACCCCCTTGTTCATTCCGATACAAACCCACTCTCTCACTCCTGCTCTCTTTTACTGCATTAGGACAACAATGATTCAACTGTTACATGCTGCGGTAGTTGAACCCCTTTCCTTTGCATGACCTGTCATTGCCACAGTAAATAGATGAAACCCACTAGCATGAGTAGGAGTTGTTTGAGCCCTGATGTGCCTACTCATTCATGTTTTCTTGTCATGCCTGCTATTTCTTAGAGTTGTGTCAGGTCTGATTCATCGGGGATGAATTGGAAAGTTGTGAACATGTCCTACTGTGTGTGAGCTAAGTGTGTGAACACGATTTGGTAAAGGTAGCGGTGAGAGGCCATGTAGGAGTACATGGTGGGTTGTCTCATTGAAACCTTTCTCAGGAACTGAGTTCTGTGTTTGTGATCCATGAAACAGCTACTACCACACATTGGGCCCTGAAATATGACCCCGCTTGACTTACTGACCCCTCTCGTCCTCTGTCCAGGAGTTGCAACTAGTTTCTGGTGTTTATAGGATATGTGTTGGCGGTCGTGCGTAGCGCTGACCCTAGGGGTGGGCTATGATGCGGTAGATACACCGTGGCATGGTGTACCGGGCGCCCGTTTGGTGTCTCGGGAACCCTGCACACATCGTTTGGGGCTGTGAGCGAAACTCCGGCCGGATCTCCTCGCGGATGGAACCCGAATAGGCAATAAACCTGGACTAGAGACTTGTGCGGTTAGTCAGGTCGTGGTCTATACCCATGTCGGCTTTCGCTTGAAGTCTGCCGAGCACATGTCGTGTGCAGATGCTAAGTGGTGGAAACATGTGTGACAAAGTACACCCCTGTAGGGTATAAAACTATTAGAATAGCCGCGTCCGCGGTAAAGGACTTCTAGGTTGCCTATAACAGTTCATAGACAAGTGGAAGTGGATACTCTAAAATGTGCAAGATAAGCGTGAGTGCTATGGATGGCGTTCTCGTAGGGAGACGGGAGCGGATCCATAGTGGTGTATTGAATGGTGAATATGTGGACTCGTGTGCACCACCACAAAAGAGTTACTTGCAGTCGTAGTTTAAGATAGCCACTGAGTCAAAGCTGGCTTGCTGCAGTTAAACTCCACCACCCCCCTGTTGATACCGATGCATATGTAGCTAGTTCTGATGTAAGTCTTGCTGAGTTCTTTTGTACTCACATTTGCTTAATTTATATTTTGCAGAGAGACTTCAGTCTCGCTAGTAGTCTCGCGTGGACTTCGACGTTTAGCTTGATACCTCAGCTACGATCCTGTGCCCTCGGCAGGATCTGGTAGATAGTCAGGCTTCTTAGCCTTTTTCATTTGTAGATGTCTGTACTCAGACATGTTAAGCTTCCGCATGTTCTTTGATTTGTATGCTGTGATTGTTGGGTCATGAGACCCATGTTTGTAATATCTCGCTCCTCGGAGCCTATGAATAAATACTTGAGTTGTAGAGTTATGCTGTGATGCCATGTTGTATTTACACATATCGAGCATATTGTGTGTATGATTAAAATGCTTGGTATGTGTGGGATCCGACAATCTAGTTGTTTATCCTTGGCAGCCTCTCTTATGGGGAAATGTAGTCTAGTGCTTCCATGAGCCATAGTAGTCCGCTACAGCCCGGTTCACCGGAGTCCTGTTAGCCCAGCACTACTGCTAAGGACAGTTGACTGGCCGGCATGTGTTTCACTTCATTCCTGTGTCTGTCCCTTCGGGGAAATGTCACGCGGTGACATCCGGAGTCCTACCTAGCCTGCTACAGCCCGGGTTCCCAGACTCCTGTTAGCCCAGTGCTATAGCCTGGATTCACACGCTGCTGACCGACATTCTCGATGTGATCCATGTATGCCTGTCCCCATAGGTTGGTGCCGCTTTGGGTTCACGACTAGCCATGTCGGCCCGGGTTCCCTGTCATATGGATGCTAGCGACACTATCATATACGTGAGCCAAAAGGCGCAAACGGTCCCGGGCCATGGTAAGGCGACACCCGTGGGAATACCGTGCGGGAGGCCGCAAAGTGATATGAAGTGTTACCGGCTAGATCGATGTGACTTGGAATCGGGGTCCCGACAGCTATCAAGACCTTTTTAATGCACCGTTGCTGGGAAGCATAGCTATATTTGCTGAGTCACTTGGGATTATTATCATATTATCACTATGAAGAATCTGAAGGATGCTAAGACTAAGATTTTTCCCTCAAAGACGAGGGGAGGTAAGGAACTGCCATCCAGTTTTGCTTTAGATTCACCTTCTGTTATAAGTATACTTGCAACACCACCACATGTAATTAATTCTGATATGTCACAAGTTATTGATGATGCTACTTCTGCTATGGATAATGCTTATGATGATGCTAGTACCTTGCTTGATAATGATGATGTGCCACTTGTTGAATTTTTTGATAAACAAATTGCTAGAGTAATACAACATGATGTTGTTGAATCTGATGATGAGCTTGAAACTGAAACTCCTGAAACACCTGCTAGAACTAGCCTTCCTAGATATGAATCGCCTAAGGTACCGGAAGGTTATGTTATGAATGAGGAGACAACTAGAGATATTCTTGCTTGCAGAGATAGAGATGATCTAGAGAAATTATTGTGCAGGTATAAAGAAAAATCTCTGAATGCTAGAATGAAATGTGATCCTAAGTTTGCTACTTCACCTATCTTTATTGATGATAAGGATTATGAATCTCTGTCGACCCAGAGTTAATTACTTTGGTTGAATCTGATCCTTTCCATGGTTATGAAACTGAAACTGTTGTGGCACATCTTACTAAGTTGAATGACATAGCCACCCTTTTTACTCATGATGAGAAAACTTGTTATTACTTTATTCTCAAATTATTTCCATTCTCATTAAAGGGTGATGCTAAATCTTGGTACAATACTCTTGCTCCTAGTTGTGTGCGTAGTCCCCAGGATATGATTTATTACTTCTTTGAAAAATATTTCCCTGCTCATAAGAAGCAAGCTGCCTTGCATGAGATATTTAACTTTGTGCAAATTAAAGAGGAAAGTCTCCCACAAGCTTGGGGGAGGCTTCGCCAATTACTTAATGCTTTGCCTGATGATTCTCTTAAGAAAAATGAAATACTTGATATCTTCTATAATGGACTAATCAATGCTTCTAGGGATTTCCTAGATAGTTGTGCTGGTTGTGTTTTCGGGGAACGAATTGTTGGTCAAGATGAAGAATTATTGAATAACATATTGAAAAATTATGATGATTGGACTCTTCCTGAACCAACGCCTAAACCCACTCTGAAGAAGAGGGGTATATTATATCTTAGTCCTGAAGATATGCAAGAGGCAAAGAAATCTATGAAGGGAAAGGGTATTAAAGTTGAGGATGTTAAAAATTTACCTCCTATTGAAGAAATACATGGGCTTAATACACCACCACTGCCTAAGGTGGTAGAGGTAAATTCTCTAATGAAGTTCAATGATAATGAAAAATCTCACAATATGCATCCTAGCCAATGCCTTTATGAGTTTGAAAATTATATTAGAAAACGAGACCACTTCAATGCAAATGTTATGAAACAATTGAAATACAATTCTGATATGATTGCTTGAGTGACTTGTTATTTAGAATATCAAATGATGTTAGAGGTGTTGGAAAACATGCTTCTATGGTTCAAACTCAGTTAGAACAAGTTGCTAAATCTCAAAGAGAGTTGCTTGATGAAATGAATAATAATATACATGACTTTGATGTTAGAGTTGCAACTAGAGGAGGTAAAATGACTCAGGAACCACTTTATCCTGAGGGACACCCAAAAAGAATTGAACAAGATTCACAAAGGAACAACACCACTACACTTAGTCCTTCTAGAAAGAAAAAGGGGAAGAAAAATGATAGGACTTTGCATGCTCCTAGTGAACCTGAAATAGAGAAACCTCCTGATAATGGTAATGAAACTTCTACCTTTGATGATGAAACTCAGTCTGGTAATGAACATTCACCTAATGATAATGAAAAATATAATGCTGATGTTCATGAAGATGCTCAACCTAATAATAAAGAACCAGGCAATTATGTTGAGATAGAACCACCTGTTGATCTTGATAACCCACAACCTAAGAATAAAGATATGATAAAAGAGACTTCATTGCTAGAAAACACGGTAAAGAAAGAGAACCGTGGGTTCAAAAACCTATGCCTTTTCCACCTAAGTCAACTAAAAATAAAGATGATGAAGAATGTGAACGGTTTGCTGAAATGCCGAGGCCAGTCTTTTTGCATACTCGATTGACTGATATCTTGAAAATGCCTCCTTATGCAAAGTATATGAAAGACATCATCACTAATAAAAGAAAAATACCGGAAGCTGAGGTCTCCACTATGCTTGCTAATTATACTTTTAAGGATGGAGTACCTAAAAAACTTGGAGATCCAGGAATACCAACTATACCTTGCTCCATCAAAAAGAATTATGTGAAAACTGCTTTGTGTGATTTAGGAGCTGGTGTTAGTGTTATGCATTTCTATTTATATAATTTTTGTGAAGTTTTGTTGAGAAAATTTTGTGGGATAATTTTTTTCAGAATTTTTGTTCTTAGGAAAAAGATGAATATCTTTAGGAAGTTTGCTTCCAAGAAGAACTCCAAGGGTGTTATTGGAGAGTCATCTGACAGTGATCTCCATCCTCGGAGGTTGGTGGAGGTACGGCCTTGCGAATGGCCGCATACCCAGTTCATGGAAGAGCCTGGAATCCTTTAGGGGTTCACACAATATGCTACTAATGCCGGCCTCACCGACTTCATCGCAGATGAGTGTGAACAGCATCAAATCCTCACAAACATCTCTGTTCAAAGTTTTACTTTCTTTCCTAGGAATAATCCTCCTGAAGTGAGTTTTGATTTATACGCTGAAAACCATCAGATACCACATACTGAATTTTGTAATATATGCATGATCCCTTCTGATGGGAGCTTAGCCTAGCCTAGTCCGGCGGAGTTTGAGACCTTTTATCGCACTTTGACAGTGGGATATGAGAAAGGGGTGTCGGCCATCACTGCCACTAGCATACACTTTCCTGCAGTGCATTATTTTACTTTATTTATCGCTAAGTGTTTGCTTGCTAGGGAAACAGTGGGTGTGCTCAGCGCACCTGACTTTGTTGTTTTACGTAGTGCATTGGAGGGTGACAACACTTATAGCTTGGGAGCTATTGTGGCTCGTCGCCTCCACATTAATAAACCCAAGGGTAAAATACATGGTGGAATTTTTGCTACTCGTTTGGCGGCTCACTTTAATGTTGAGATACGCCATCATGAATACCCTCTGGCCAAGGTTTACCTAGACCGCACAGCAATGGAACACCACCATTTTATTGCATGAGATTACCCTGCCATCCCTATTCCTTATAACCTGGTTTTTAGCATTGAAACTCGTGATATTACTCTGTTGCCTGCTCCTGGTTTGTTTGATCCTATTGCAGGGGCGCATATAGGATTATGCTTGTGGACATCATCGCCTACTGGAACGATCAGGCTGCTGCAGAGGAGGAGGAAGACCCTTAGCAGTGGGATCAGTGGATGCCCCCTCCTCAATACCCCAACTACTATCCAGGCTTCTGATCGACTACCAAGTTAGGCCAAAAGCCTAAGCTTGTTGGAGTACGTGTTTCCCACCGACATCACATTCATGTTCACTTATTTAATCTGTCGGTGTTCACACTTTTTCTTTGCATCATCCATGTTTAGATTTATTTTTCCTGCTTTCTTCTTGTGTGTTTGAAAAACCCTTAGAAAAACCAAAAAAATTAGTTGTAGTTAGTTTACTTTCTATGCATGCTAAGCTATAGTATTAAAAAAGAAAAAGCCAAAAAGATTTCCTTGTTCTTCTTTTTCTTGTTGGGAGATTTCCCGTGTAAATAGTTTTTCTTGTTTTTGCTTTTCCCTTTTATTTGCTTGTTCAAGAAAACCAAAAACTCCAAAAATATTTCAGTAGGTTTCTCTGAATTTTTTTCTTTTTATTTGAGTCATAACAAGGAGGAGACCATGATGAAAATGTTGAGTGACTCTCATATGAATAATTGTTGAACTAATAAAGAGCCCATTTTACCTTGTCTTCTCCTGTTGAATAAAATTGTTGCAGATTCCAGCTTAGTCCATGGCACTCTTGCACTATTATTATTTTCATATCGTTCAGTTGTGCAAGTGAAAGGCAATAATGATGATATTCGATGAACTGGCCGTGGCAGAGAGAAATTGGTATGAACTCGACTTGTTCTATTTGTGTAAATATGTTTAACCTAGTATCCATGATTCAGCCCATTATAATTAAACATGTTTGCAATGACAATTAGAGATTATAGTTTCTCATGTCATGCATAAGTAGCTGGGAGTGGATAATGATTTATCTTGGATATCAACATTGCGTTAAAATGATTGTGATCTAGTATGATGATATGGTATCCTCGTTTGAATGTTCGAGTGGATTGACTTGGCACACGTTCATGCATGTAGTTGAATCAAAGCCAACATAGCCTCTATAATATTTATGTTCATGGTGTTCATATCCTACTCATGCTAGTGTCCAATGTTACTTACGCATAATACATGTTCATGACTGTTGTTGCTCTCTAGCTGGCCGCTTCTCAATCTAATTGTTAGCCTTCACCTGTACTAAGTAGGAATTCTGCTTGTACATCAAAAACCTTGAACCCAAAGTTATTCCAGATGAGTCCACCATACCTACCTATATGCGGTATTACCCTGCCGTCCTAAGTAAATTTGCATGTGCCACCTCTAAAAAAAGTTCTAAAAAAATATATCCCTTTTGTGTGCCTGGATCATTCATGGAATGACAGGAGGTGGTCGATATCTTTCATGCTAAGCGGGTTATTCTCAGTTCGAGTGTTTATTCACTCGCCATCGCACAAGAACAGGGCGGTAATAGGGATGCCCAGTCCCAAACTGCAAACAGAAAAAGCTTACAAATAATCAAACAAAACTCCCAATGGAGTCAAAACCTTTACTTTTTATCGCTTGGGAACCGCCACTAGCGTGCTTAGCATGGAAGATATTGATAACTGATGGTCGTGAAGTAAATGATAAGGGTGCATGTCTCAAAATATCATTTACTTCTATTTTAAAAACTTGAGCTCTCGCACCTATGCAAATCAGTGCTTCCCTCTGCGAAGGGACTATCTATTTACTTTTATGTTGTGTCATTACCTTCTAAAACAAGCACCAGAACCTAGGAGCACAACTATCATGACTTATGCATTGTGTGTAGCTAATGTTGGGTGCATCATGACTGGATCTTTTCTACCATGAATTACAATGTTTAGTCGCTGCTTGGACTTTGGAGGTGCTCTGCATTTATGTTTTGCGGTCCCAGAAAGGGCTAGCGAGATACCACTATTGTCATATTATATCATGGTTGTTTTGACAATGTGTTGCCGTTTGAGATACCTTATTTTTGCTCGCTAGCTGATTATGTCATTGATATGAGTTAATATAATCTTTAAAAGTTATTGTCGGCATGGTTAATTATAATGTTGGCTGAGAACCTGGGTGTTGTTTAAGCTTATTTATGCAAACAAGAGCAAAAGAGTTTGTAAAAGTTTTTTTCACTTTCAGTTTATCAACTGAATTGTTTGAGGACAAGCAAAGGTCTAAGCTTGGGGAGTTGATACGTCTACAATTTATCTACTTTTCCTAATGCTTTTCCTCTTGTTTTAGACTCTAATTTGCATGATTTGAATGAAACTAACCTTGGACTGACGCTGTTGTCAGCAGAACTACAATGGTGTTGTTTTTGTGCAGAAATAAAAGTTCTAGGAATGGAACGAAACTTTACGAGGAATTTTTATGCAATAAATAAGAATTTCTGGAGCCAAGATCCACTAGAGAGGGGAACCTGGGTGGGCACAACCCACCAGGGTGCGCTCCCCTCTCCTGGCGCGCCCAAGTGGGTTGTCCCCACCTGGTGGCCCCACAGACCCTGAAACCGACGCTATAAAATCCTATTTTTCCAGAAAAAAATCAATGAGAAAGAAATATCACGATTCACGAGATGGAGCCGCCGTCACCTCGTGTTCTTCATGAGTCCATTTGGGGCTCCGGAGAGGGGGATCTTCGTTCTTCATCATCACCAACCCTTCTCCATCGCCAATTCCATGATGCTCCCCACCGGGAGTGAGTAATTCCTTTGTAGGCTCGCTGGTCCATGAGGATTTGGATGAGATTCATCATGTAATTGAGTTAGTTCTGTTAGCGCTTGATCCCTAGTATCCACTATGTTCTAAGATTGATGTTGCTATGACTTTGCCATGCTTAATGCTTGTCACTTTAGGCCCGGGTGACATGGTTTCAGATCTGAACCATTTATGTTATCACAATCATATCCATGTTTTAGATCCGATCTTGCAAGTTATAGTCATCTACTACGTGTTATGATCCGGCAACCCTGGAGTGACAATAGTCGGGACCACTCTCGGTGATGACCGTAGTTTGAGGAGTTCATGTATTCACCATGTGTTAATGCTTTGTTCTGGTTCTCTATTAAAAGGAGGACTTAATATCCCTTAGTTTCCAATAGGCCCGCGCTGCCACGGGAGGGTAGGATAAAAGATGTCATGCAAGTTCTTTCCATAAGCATGTATGACTATTTACAGAAAACATGCCTACGTTATATTGATGAACTGGAGCTAGTGCTGTATCGCCCTAGGTTATAACTGTCTCACGATGAATATCATCCAACAAGTCACCGATCCAATGCCTACGAATTTATCCTATATTGTTCTTGATAAGTTACTACTGCTATCATCATTGTTACACTTGCTACAAAATTACTGTTATCGCTGTTACCATTACCGTCGCTGCTGCTACTATTACCAAAACTATCATACTACTTTGCTACTGATCACTTTGCTGCAGATAATTAATCTCCAGGTGTGGTTGAATTGAAAACTCAGCTGCTAATACCTTCAAATATTCTTTAGCTCCCCTTGTGTCGAATCTATAAATTTGGGTTGAATACTCTACCCCCGAAAACTGTTGCGATCCCCTATACTTGTGGGTTATCAAGTAGTACCTCAGATCCTTTGTTGGGGTATAGTTTCTGGTGTTCATTACTCTTTGTATGATTAGAACTTTTATTGGTGAAAGATTCATACGTTCAGATTGTCAACATAAAAAAGCTCAAGTTTCATCTTCAGGCGTTATCAACAATTAATACTTCAGTTTCCAGTAGTAATGCTTGTAATAAATCTCATACATCAATCCCCCATGTAACCTAGCTAGGAGAAGGGGCGGTGCACTCTATATAAGCCACCCCATAGTAGTTGGGCAGGGGTTCACATTCTCCGTAATCTTCCATACACAAGGAAAACAAACAACTCCGGAGCTCGAGACATAGGGTCTTTACCTCCACCGCAAGGGGCCTAAACTCATAAACCCTTCACTACTCGGGAAAAGCTTATACAGAGAGGTATAGCAGTAGCGCTGGTCCGAACAAAGCGCTACTACTACTTAGTAGTAGCGCATGCCAATAGAGCACGCTACATCTATGGTTGTGCGAGTAGCGCATCTGCGCGTAAAAGCGCTACTACTATAATTCCCACACTGTTGTCGGTAGGCTAGGAATAGTAGTAAGGAGGCTGCAAAAAGAATGCTACCGCTAAGTGCCTTGTAGTAGCGTGTTTCCTGTATAGAGCGCTACTGCTAAAAAAGAAAATAAAATGGAAAAGAAGTACAAAAGTAAATGAAAATGAAAGAAGTGGAAAAAGGAGAAATGAAAAAAAGAAAATATAAAGATAAATAAAAGAAAAAGAAAGGAGAAAGGCATAGCAGTAGCGCTTGTTGCCACAAACCGCTGTAGTTACTATAGCAGTAGCGTGTTTTATAGGCCCGCGCTATAGCTACATTCCTTAGATAAAAAACAAAAAGGAAAATAAATAACTACTTCCTATAGTAGGAGTGTGTTTTGGTAGAAAGCGCTATAGCTAACTTAGCTATAGTGCTTTTTGCCTACCAACGCTACTGCTATTTTGACTTAACCCAGCGCGGGCTCTAAATTCTACTAAGTCATTTCCCCTAATTCCCCATCGATCTCCTCCATCGCCCCTCTCCCTCGCCGCCCCTGCTCCCTTGCCGCCGTCGTTCCCTCACCGGCCCTGCCCCACCGGAGCCGCGCACCGTCACCGCCGCCAGAGCCGTGTGCCCTCGACGCCCTGCCTCCCTCGCCGCCACTGCATCCCTCGTGCACTCCTCGCCGCCCCTGCCTCCGTCGCCGAGCACCTCCCTACCATCATCTCTCCCCTCTCTGTAAGCCCCCACCCCTCCTCTCTCTCTCTGCCTGTTCTTCCTGCCATGTTTTTTAGTAGTAGTAGTAGATGTTAATTAGTTGGAGGGTTCATGGATAATGTTTTTTAGTAGTAGTAGATGTTAATTAGTAGTAGTGGTGGTACTAGTTAACTAGGGCAGCAGGGTTAATAGTAGAGGTTTTTTAGTTAGGGTAATAATAGATGTTAAGTAGTAGATAATGTAGATGTTAATTAGTTCAGTAGGGTTTAGTTTTTGAATTGAGTTTGTTTAACTAGATGTTAATTAGGGAAGTAGGGTTTAGTTTAGAGTAAAATTTAGTTCAGTAGTTAACTAAATATATTTCTTTAGGAAAAAATTGTATATGCTCAACTAGGGCAGTAGGGTTAGGGATGTAGGGTTTAATTACAAATGTTAGGAAAGTAAGGTTTAACTAGATATTAACTAGGGTAGTAGGATTTAGTTTAGAGAAAAAAATCAATATAAAAAAATAAATTTCTATTAGTGCTGCAAGTCCAGTAGGTTCTTAAGTTTTAGTGAATTTTTATTAGGACAAAAGTTTAGGACATAATTTGAGTTCTAGGGTTCATAATTTTTATTAGGACAGAAAGTGAGTTCTAGGATTCATAATTCTTATTAGGACATAATTTTTATTAGGACAAAAATATGTAAAGGTTCTAGGTTTCAAGGGTTCATCCATCTATATTTGGTTTTTGAATTGAGTTTGAGAGAGCATGAGATTTGTGTAGATTTTCTTGAAGTGTCAAACACTAGGAGATGCAAATTTGAAGTGGTAATGTTATATGCAAATTCCTCAATAGTGTTTGCTCATGTTTATCTACTTTTGTAGTTGCTCATGTACATGTTCTTAAGTGATCATGTTATATGCAACATTGAAGTGGTGCGATTGTGCCCAAGTGGCCTTTTGTTGTTTGCAGGGAATGATTCCGAGTGGCCTATGTTTTGTCGGAATGTTGATTCATTTCCGTTCTGGCAAATTTCAGGCGCTCTATTTGTCCAGTTTGTAGCAAAGGTCATGCCGAAATTTTCCGTGAATTTCGGCATGACTCGTGCTACAAACTAGGACATATCGACTGTCTGGGATTTTTTGCAACGGGAATGAATCAACATTCGTGCAAAACATTGGACTTTTTATGTCATTATTGATTTTATTAGGTCTAGTATTAATTGACTAGATTTAATCGTAGGAAACATGGCTAGCAACGATGAAGGACAGGGTTCTGCTGATTGCAACGTCTACGAGGAGGCAGACGCCTATTTGAACCTTCTCGATGAGCAACGGTTGTTGCAGGGCCCACTTGTCACATCTGAGACTGAGACCGACATCGAGACCGGCGCCGAGACCAGCCTGAGACTGACACCGGTGCCGAGACCGGCGAAGCTGATATAGAACCGAAACCAAAGAGGCAACAGTGCCCAAACCAGCTCAGCACGGCTAGACTTGTGGTCACAGAGGTGGACGACGACAATTTTGAGCCAAAAGAGCCTGCGGAAGCGCGCACGTGCTACAACAATCAAATAGGCTGCATCCTACGGGCAACCGCCACCATCAATGATGCGAAACTAAGGAAGATACCAGATATGAAGTAGTCCCTCCTAACGAAGCTGCACCAGGTGTTCTTGTTCCCAGGCCGGGATGAAAAGAAATATAAAAATCTAGATAAAGACCCAGCAATGAAGAAGATAAACAGACGCGCCATGGGCAAGTTTAGCAGCGTGTTGTCCGCCTGGAAAGTAAGGGTGAAAGCAAGGATCATCGACAAAAAAGAACCCTACTCCAAGATTGTAAAGGATAATCCGACAATTACGGAAGAGCAGTTTTAAATATTAAAGGTGGCTTGCGATGCCGAAGCTGCCAACAAAAAGTCGGAGTACATGAAGGGGCTTCAAGAGAGGAACATGGGGTGCCACCACCTCGAAAGCCGTGGTTACACGGGGAAGACATCCATATGGGCCAAGGAGGACGCGGAATGCGATGTCTAGGCATCCCAGACCCCTTGGCGAAGTTCACCATCCCGCAGGAGCATGACGTCCTCATGCCCGGTACCATTGGGACCCAATCAAGAGTGTTTTCGGGACGGACGCGGTCATGACGGAGTTTATGAGACTACTATTAATTTTTAATTTACCCCCTAATTTTACCTTCTGATCAATTCGACTGCACGTTTAGTCATATTTGTAAACGATCATTGTTCCTTTTGCAGAGAGAGCAGCACAGGATCGCGGTCGAAAGCGATTCACCGTCTGAGGCATTAGCGAGGCCCAAGTGGGACACCCCATTCAATCGGGCCTTGAACATATTGAAAGGACTCCCGATGGACACTTGGCCATCGTATGGACGTGTGCACGGCGTCGGAGACGGCGCCGCGTGGAAGAAGTACTACCGTGAGCCCACGGAGGAGAGAAAGGAAAGATGGAGGTTAAATGAAGAAAACATCGACAAGAAGGTTGTGATTGCGGCTGATAAGAAATCAACTGAGACAGTCGCAGCAGCGGTAGCTGCCGCAAAACAGGAGATTGCAGCTTCGTTTGGTGTGTTGATTCCGGCTATCGTCACTTGGAGAAGGCAAAATCCAAATAAAGAGGTAGCGGACTTTCCCCTTTCCAACTTCTTTGGGAGCAGCTCGACTACCGTTGCACCAGCACCTGCTCCTACATCAGCTCTTGCACCTGCTCCCGCACTTGCTCCTGCACCGGCTCTCGCACCTGCTCATAGCAGCCTGTCCTCCGTCTCGGACGTGCTCGATGGTGCTTCATCTTTGGCTAAGCTCGAGGCCCTCACGATACCTATCACACCGGCCCTCTTCAATATATGTATAATCTCCCATTTCCATTGCCTTTCAGATGTCTCACGTCGCAAACATGTCTTTGCAGGCCGACGTAACCCCATTGCACCATACTGTACACCATCAGCGGCCAGAAGGTGGACGTGGGGAAGGCGACGATAGTGAAGCCGAAGGAACAATTGTTCCATAGCCTGCCGATCCCCCCTAATGTCTTCAAGGTCTTCAAGGTTTTCTTGGAGATTTCCATACTTGGGTCCTGTTGTTGCCAAAGAGTCTGCTTCGTCTGGAGGCGGCCGGGAGCACACCCATGACCACGCAGCCTCAGCAAGGTATGAACATCAACACCCCACCTACCCAATTAGTGTCGACTGTTGTGCTGGGTGATAGCGGACGGGGTGAGGAAGAGGCTCCATTAGTCACTGATGACGTTGCCATCGTCGAAGAAGCAATGCCATCGACGAGGATGACGATGACACTCTATAGTATCTCAATACTGGCGCCTATGAGGATGGAGGATTGATGGCTCAGCAGTATGAGTACTTAGGATTTGAGCGCGATGAGTCGGTGCCTGAATTGCCGAAGGATGAACATATTATAGAGGACCTTCCACTACCAAATAAGCATAGGAAGAGAGCGAGGAAAGGCAGCAAAGCTGCTTCTATGATCCAGCCGACTCCGCAGCCTCGGGTTCAAGGCCGTATACCTGTCATGGGTGCGACGAAATATAATATCCCCAATGAATAGATCCTACCTAAGGCAGTGGTAGAGGCCATATACGGCGATCTCAGGAGACTTCATGACGATGTGTTGCAAAGAGAGAAAAGCCAGATCACCTCCCAAAATCCAGGATACCCGCTCTACGCCGTTAACGTGCTGCAGCAAAGGTCGTACGTCGACACATTCCCTGCGGAAAAGTTCTTCCTTATATTCGATTACATCTTCGACATGTTTCACTTGAAAAAGCTGGATTTTACGTTTGTCCGCCTTTTTCGCCTTGTACATGAACTACATCATCAGGATTGAGCAGATACCTTATATCTGTGTCGCTGACCTGTACTTCATGCACGAGAGCTTCTTGGCAGTCTGCGAAAAGCACCGTGAATACGCAAGTAACTACATCGCCGATTTAATGGTCCGCAATAAGGACAAGGAGATGATTCTCATGCCTTATCATCCCATGTAAGTTGTCTACGGATATCCTTCCTTCGATTTCAATCATTCATTTGCTCACGTGGAGGCTAATTTGAGGTGTACTTATTTTGCGCAGCGACGGGCGTGCCATCCTTATCATCCTTTACCCCCCCGATTCTCCCACGCTCTTTACTTGGAATCTTCGAAGAACATGAAGAAGAAGGATTGCACCCACATCAAGTCTGTTCTCGACAGTGCTATCTTTACGTACGACATACGGGGTAGAGAGATCAAGCAAAAGAAGACAAGGAAGCGCGCGCCCTGCTTCAACCATAAGACCGACTTCTGCTGCATCCAGCAACCGAGTGGTACTCTCAGTGATGGATTCTATGTCCTCCACCACATGCTGGAGTATAGACGGGATCAGCAGAACTTTCGCATGTCACCTAGATCCGGCAATGCCCATATTCTGCAATGCGCAAAGAACCTAGGAGATATCCCGGATCATCGACTCCGAGCTGAGTTCTATCACATCCAGCGTGAACTTGCCCAAATCATCATGAAGGAGGTCCTAAAAAAACAGGGATGTTCTACGAAGAAGGGCAAATGTCATGGGAAGACGTCCGAACATGTGTAGCCGCTCAGCATCTTGACCTGAAGCCTTTTACTGCGCTCGGGGACTATATCCCTGACTTGGATGGATGGCACGACATGTTGGAGTGATTGACCATATATGACAATGTGTCCGTTTAGTCCATACTTTCTCTATGACAAAACTTTGAGTTATGCACGACAAAAAATTATTTGTGATGTAATTAAACTATCCTCGTCAACTAGCGAAGATCACTCTAGTTAGGGCTTTTTGGGTACGATGAACTTTGTTAATTATGCTTATGATATGTTGCTTCTATTTTTTCCAAGTCTATCTCTTTTGTTGCTCAACTATATATGTTGCATATCATCGACTCATGTGACGATGCGGGTGCATAGATCATCGATGGCGAAGAAGTGCTACACCAGGAGTATACGACGAGTGGCCGGAGTGTCAGGCCCAGGTGTACCGGTTTCTGGTTTCCGAGCGACAGCTAGTAGTTAGTTTAGGTTCATGCTAGTGCGAGAGAGGGATCCGAACCGATGCCTCAAGGAGTACTATATTATGTATGATGAGACATGCCAGTTAACTTGTATCGCTATATCGTGATTATGATGTGACGACATGATTTTGTGTTGGATGATATGATGAGACTATTATGTGCATGATATGATGAGCATATTGCATGTTTATGATATGATTAGAATACTGTATAAAACCTATACAAAAATATTGCAAATACATAGCAAAAAAAGATATGAGAAAATGTAGTAGTAGCGTTGTCGGAGTAAATAGCCATGGGTAGCCTAGCCGGCTTCCCCTGGCCCTTTTGAAAAAATTATGAGCCCGCCCGGCTCTCAAGAATCAAAGACATGGGGCCGCCTTCCCCTTGCCGGCTGCCGCCGAGGCCGGCTTTCGGAAGGAGGTCCGACTTTAGCCCTCATGAGAAGGCCGACTCCAAGAAGCCAGCCATGAGAAGGCCGACTCCAAGAAGCCGGTTCCCATAAACGGTCAAGACCGTACCCACAATGTTTGCACCCACCTAGCGGCGGTGCGACGGGGCATGGCTACAGTGAAGCCTGCCACCCTAAATCCCGGAGCACGCCTGGCACAGTGCGCCGTACGGGGTAGGCATGACCCGTCCGGCGCGGCACTGTTGCCATGTTGACCCTGGCATCACCCACGACAGGCCGCCAGCGTGGCCCATAGACGGTGGGCCCCTTTGAGCAGAGAGACGCCCGAAGGCGGCCACGCCTCCAACCAGTCGGCCCGAGACAGAGCCGGCCCCCCGTAGCCGGCTTACCACCTCCCTCGAAGAAGACGCCCTATTAAGGAGACAAGACGCGGTGAGGCTACAGCGATCGGCTGACAGGCGGCGGCACTGTAGCCGCGCTTACCACGACGAAGCCCACGTCAACAAGATGAAGCCATAGTAACCAGCCGCCGACCAGGCCCTGGACAGTGGGGCCTGCCTGTCGACCAAGGGGCCGGCAGCCGGCGGGACCCACCAGTCGGCGGGGCCCAGCAGCCAGCGCAGAAGCCGGCGAGCGCAGTCACAGAAGGCCGGGCCCCACGCCCAGACGGACTACCATTGTACCCCCGGGGGGTAGGCCTATATAAACCCCCCGGAGCACCCATGCAAAGGGTTGGACCCCTTGCTAGTTCTAGACACCACACAAGGAGAAGAAGCAGGCTAGCCGTGCCCTTCTTCCTCCTCCCCCCAAGACAGCTCAAGGAGCGTTGCGTAGCTACTTGATTCATCTAGTGAGCATGCGGAGACCCCGTAGAGCAGCAGTAGGGGTGTTATCTCCACGGAGAGCCCCGAAGCTGGGTAAGATCCGCCGGCGTGCATGTCTTCGCCTTATCCCGTTTCCAGGCACCGGCGATGTCTTACTGGCTCCCACAATGATAAGCCACCCGTTGGCATATGTCGCACCTACCACCCGACATTTGGCGCCCACCGTGGGGCCAGGTGCACCGTCGTCCGGAGACCTGTTCTGGACGGGAACCTTGTTCCTTCCCCGCGAGCGTAGCCAGCCTGGCACGCCCGATGGCGCTTGCCACGACGCGCTGCAAGGCGTCACCAGCATCTGCGTGGCGAGAAGCCTCGCCGATCTCCTCGACGAAACTCTCATCTCCGACGAGCTCGCCTCCGATGTGGGCACCGACCACCTCGCCAACCTACTCGGCCAGCTCCATGTCTCCAGCGAGCCCGCTGCGGACCTGGAGTCGGTTGGCTCCACCGACCCGATGCCTGTCGACTCCGACACGGCCTCCTACGACACCTTCCCCACCAACGTCATGATCTACAACGACCCGCTTCCTCGAGCCGACGGCTGCGATGCTGTCACCACCGAGGTGATGGTTGTCGGCCACGGCGGCCCGGCCGACGAGAGCGCCCGCGACGCCTCGCACGCGGTGGCCCACGACTTGTCCGCTCCCCTCCCGGCTAATGCCGATGACGAAGCACTGGAGGCACGCCGCCTCGCCCTCCTCGCAGAGGGCCGGAGGCTGGCTTCCGTAAGATGCCTCACTGAGGCCTATCAGCGCGAAGCTGACCGCGCCGCCTTCGGCACACCGGCGCCGGGCGGGCCAAGCCGGGCCGGCCTTGTCAAGCAACGCGGCGCCGTCATCGCCGACACACTGGGAGTTGACCGCCCGGTCTATGCCACTCCGCTCGAGAACCTGCATGCCGCCCAGGCGGCTGTAGACGAGTTGGACGGCTTGGAGGCCGAAGACCTCCCCCACATGACCCGGCGCATCCAGCAATTGATTGACGCAGCCGCACGGCGACACGAAGCCGACGACCGCGCGGAAAGCCCTCCCCCACGCCGAGAACACGGCGCGACGTCCCGGACGCCGACTACGAGCAACACCCGTGCGCGACGCGAGAAGGAGCCGACTGCCAGCCGCAACCGGACCCGGATCTCCATCGAGCGAGACGCGGATGGTCATCCCCGAGCCATGGAATGGCGCGGCGACCCGCCTCCGCCCCGTGGAGAGAGATATCCCGCCCCGCCGCCAGTGGCGCACCCGACTCTCAGCGGCCGGCTGGGCCGCCGCGAAGGAATCGGCGAGAACGACGCCCGCCATCGGATCGACCGCCTGGCGCGATCCCTGGCGTTGGAAGAAGAAGATGATGTCGGCCAGCCTTATTTCGGCCCCCGCATCCGCGACGAGCCCTTTCCCAAAGGGTTCTCGCTCCCAAGAGACACGCCCAAGTACAACGGCTCCGTGAAGCCGGAAGATTGGTTGATCGACTACTCCACGGCGGTTAGCATAGCCAACGGCAACCGGCGCGTTGCCATGAAGTACGTGCCCCTCATGCTGCAAGGCACGGTGCGGACCTGACTCAACAGCCTCAAGCCGCGTAGCATCAACAGCTGGCTAGATTTCATAGAAGCCTTCATCCGCAACTTCACCAGCACCTACAAGCGGGCTCCCAAGCCCAGACAGCTCTCCTTGTGCGTACAAGGCCCCGCCGAGTCCACTCGCGATTACCTCACGCGTTGGGCCGAGCTCCGCAACTCCTGTGAAGGGGTGCACGAGGTGCAAGCCATAGAATACTTCATAGCCGGATGCCGAGAAGGCACCCTCCTCAAGCACAAGCTCCGATGCGACGAGCCGGCTACCCTCGACGAGCTTCTGGACATAGCGGACAAGTACGCCACCGCCGACTCCTCGATGAAGACCGAGCTTCGGGTGGACGCGTCCGGAAAGGTACTCAACCCGGCGCCCAAGACGCCGGCTGGGGATTCCGGCCAACCCCCCCACTCGAACGATCACAAGCGCAAGGGCCCCGCGCCGCCTCCCGCCAGTCGGCAGGTGGCCACAGTCGAAGACGCGCCGCCTGAAGAGCGACCGGCGCCCAAGAAACCCTAGGGCGGCAGGCCGGCTTGGCAGCCCGCCTTCTCCTACGAGCAAACTCTCGACGCCCCGTGCAAGTTCCACAGCGGCGCGAAGCCGTCCAACCACACGACCCAGAAGTGCCATTGGCTCACCCGAATCTCTAAAGGCGAAGGGCTCGTGCCGCCTCCGCCTGCCGGCCCGCCGCCTCCGGCAGCCCGGCCCGCAGTAGGAGCCGTGCATGACGAGTTCCCTGACGATCAAGCAACCTACATCGTCTTTACAAGCCAACCCGAAGACCGGCGTAGCAAACGCCGAGAGCACCAGGAAGTCAGCGTGGTCGCCGCCAACCCTGCCGGACACATGCATTGGTTAGAAAAGCCCATCAGCTGGAGCCGGGCCGGCCATCCGGAGGTGATGCCGTCTCCCGGTTCTTATGCTTTGGTCTTGGAAGCCACCCTGGCGACGGACAAACGCGCCCCCGCTTCTCCCGTGTGTTGATAGACGGCGGGAGTAGCATCAACATCCTGTACCATGACACCCTGGAAAAGCTAAACGTCAAGACGAAGTAGCTCACGCCAACTCGGACAGTGTTTCATGGCATCGTACCGGGCTTATCCTGCGCCCCCATTGGCAAGATCAAGATCGATGTGCTTTTTGGGGACAAGGAGCATTTCCGCCGGGAAGCGATCTGGTTTGAAGTGGTGGACCTGGAGAGCCCTTACCATGCATTGCTTGGCCGACCTGCCTTGGCCAAATTCATGGCAGTTCCCCACTATGCATACCTCAAGATGAAGATACCAAGCACCAAAGGCGTCATCACCGTAGCCGGTGATTACAAGAAGTCCTCTGAGTGCGCGGCGGCCAGCAGCCGGCTAGCCGAGTCCCTTGTGATTGCCTAAGAGAAGAAGATGTTGGACCGAGTCATGGCCATAGCCGGCAAGCCGTCGGCCGTGTCCCCCGACCCCAAGGAGCATGATGCTCAAGGATCTTTCCAGCCAGCCAAGGAGACGAAGAAGACTTGACCTCGAGCATCCAGAGAGGTTTGCCGTCATCGGGGCAAACCTGAACAGCAAATAGGAAGGCGAGCTCGCCGATTTCCTCCGTGAGAATCGGGACATCTTTGCATGGTCCCCCAAGGACATGCCGGGTGTTCCGAGGAAATTCGCCGAGCACAAACTACACGTTCGAGAAGACGCAAAGCCAGTCAGACAACCCCTTCGCCGACTGTCGGAGGAGAAACGCGGGATTGTAGGGGAGGAGATAGCCCGGCTTTTGGCAGCCGACTTCATTATGGAAGTTTTCTTTCCAGAGTGGCTCGCCAACCCGGTCCTTGTGCTAAAGAAGAACAACAAGTGGAGCATGTGTATAGACTACACGAGCCTCAACAAGGCCTGCCCCAAAGATCCTTTTGCCCTGCCAAGGATTGACCAAGTGATAGGCTGCACAGCCGGATGCGAGCTGTTGAGTTTTTTGGATGCTTACTCCGGATATCATCAGATAAAGCTGGATCCGGACGACCGCCTGAAGACTGCCTTCATCACGCCATTTGGAGCCTTCTGCTACCTGACTATGACATTCGGCTTGAGAAATGCCGGTGCCACTTTTCAGCGTTGCATGCAGAAGTGCCTCCTCAAGCAGCTCGGTAGGAACGCTCACGTTTATGTGGATGACATCGTGGTGAAGACGGAGAAGCGCGGCACCTTGCTGGGAGAGCTCAAGGAAACGTTTGAGAACCTACGCCGGTTCCAAATCAAGCTTAACCCCGAGAAATGCGTGTTTGGGGTGCCAGCCGGCCAGCTCCTAGGCTTCCTGGTCTCCGAACGCGACATCGAATGCAACCCGGTGAAGATCAAAGCCATCGAGAGAATGGCGATCCCCACCAAGCTTCGAGACATTCAGAAGTTCACCGGGTGCTTGCCTCCTTGAACCGCTTCATCAGCCAGCTCGAAGAGAAAGCTCTCCCCCTCTACTGCCTCATGAAGAAGAGCACTCACTTCGAGTGGAACGACCAGGCCGACCAAGCTTTTCACGAGATGAAGAAGATGCTGGCCACGCCGCCTGTCCTCGCGGCGCCGGCTGAGAAAGAGCCCATGCTCCTCTACATCGCCGCAACCAGCCGGGTGGTCAGCACCGTCATCGTAGTCCAGCGCCCAGAAGAAGGCCGAGCCCAGCCGGTCCAGAGGCCGGTGTATTACTTGAGCGAGGTGCTGTCCGCCTCAAAGCAGAACTACCGCACTACCAGAAGATGTGTTACGGCGTGTACTTCACCGCCAAGAAGCTGAAGCCCTACTTTCAAGAGCACCCCGTCACGGTCGTATGCACCGCCCCGCTAGCCGAGATCATACGCAGCCGGGACGCATCCGGCCGGGTGGCGAAATGGGCCATCGAGCTGGCCCCCTACACGATCTTCTACTAGCCGCGCACTGCCATCAAGTCCCAAGCACTGGCCAACTTCCTCGTCGACTGGGCCGAGACCCAGTACCTGCCGCCGGCTCCCGACTCCACCCATTGGTGCATGCACTTCGACGGGTCCAAGATGCGCACCGGCTTGGGAGCCGGCGTTGTCCTTACCTCTCCCAAAGGCGACAAGCTCAGATACACGCTATAGATCCACTTTGCCGCCTCCAACAACGTGGCCGAGTACGAGGCGCTCATACACGGGCTCCGGCTTGCCAAAGAACTCGGCATTCGCCGGATCCTATGTTATGGCGACTCGGACCTGGTGGTCCAGCAATCATCCGGCGACTGGGACGCCAAGGACGCGAATATGGCGAGCTACCGCTTCCTGGTCCAACAACTCAGCGGATACTTTGAAGGATGCGAGTTCCTCCACGTACCACGAGCCGACAACGAGCCAGCCGATGCCCTGGCTCGAATAGGCTCCACTCGGCAAGCAATTCCAACTGGCGTCGCTCTACAACGCCTCCTCAAGCCGTCCATCAAGCCGTCTCCAGAGTCCGATTCCATCTTCGTGCCGCCTGACCCCGATGCGGCCGGGTCCGGCTCGAAGAACCAAGTAGGTGACCCCAAGACCCCCGTAGCCGGCCCGGCGACATCGGCAGCCGGCTCGGGGACTTCGGCAGCCAGCTTGGGGACTGCGGCAGCCGGCTCGGGGACTGCGGTAGCCGGCCCGGGGACTGCACCAGCACTACAGCCGGCGGCCGACTCCAGCACCTCACCGCCCCGCCCGCCCACCCTGGTAGCAGTAGCCACATTGGCAGTAGGAGAAGTCGCGGCTCCGTCATGGGCTTAGTCCATCCTCAACTTCCTAATAAACCAAGACCTGCCGGCTGACGAAACAGAAGCAAGACAAGTCCAGCGTCGAGCCGGAGCATACACAATCGTCAACAAAGAACTACTCAAGCGAAGTGTCACTGGAATCCTCCAACGGTGCGTCGAGCAAGAGAAGGGCATTGCAATCCTCAGAGACATTCACCAAGGAGAATGCGGCCACCATGCGGCCTCAAGATCACTTGTCGCCAAAGCCTTCCGCCATGGTTTCTTCTGGCCAACTGCTTTGGATGACGCCAAAGAATTAGTCAAACATTGCAAGGTTTGCCAACTCTTCAGCTCCAAGCAACATGTGCCGGCTTTGGCACTCAAGACCATTCCCCTCACTTGGCCCTTTGCCGTTTGGGGACTGGACATGGTGGGCCCATTCAAGACGGCGCGCGGCGGCATGACGCATTTGCTAGTTGCCGTGGACAAATTCACCAAGTGGATTGAGGCAAAGCCGATCAAGAAGCTGAATGGGCCGACTGCCGTGACGTTCATCGCAGACATAACAACTCGGTACGGCGTGCCGCACAGCATCATCACCGACAATGGCACGAATTTTGCCAAAGGAGCCTTGGCACGTTTCTGCGCAGCCCAAGGTATCCGGCTGGACTTAGCATCCGTCGCCCACCCGCAGTCAAACGGCCAGGTCGAGCGAGCCAACGGCCTCATCCTCTCCGGTATCAAGCCTCGACTATTCCTACCTCTGGAGCGCTCAGCCGGCTGTTGGCTCGATGAGCTGCCGGCTGTCCTCTGGAGTCTGCGCACTACACCAAACAAGTCAACCGGCTTCACCCCTTTCTTCCTTGTGTATGGTGCCGAGGCGGTCATCCCAACTGACATCGAGTTTGACTCGCCTTGAGTAACCATGTACACGGAAGCGGAGGCCAAGGAAGCACGAGAAGACGGCGTCGACCTACTGGAAGAAAGCCGGCTGTTAGCCCTCAGCCAGTCTGCAATCGACCAGCAGGGTTTGCGCCGCTACCACAGCCGGAAGGTCAGGCCAAGATCTTTCCAAGAGGGCGATCTTGTGCTCCGGCTGATCCAGCGAATAGCCGGCCAGCACAAGCTCTCAGCCCCTTGGGAAGGCCCCTTCGTCATCAGCAGAGCTCTAGGCAACAACTCCTACTACCTGATCGACGCACAAAAGCCGAAGGCGCGCAAGAGAGACGACTCCGTCAAGGAGTCGGAACGACCATGGAACGCCAACCTCCTCCGAAGATTTTACAGTTGAAATGCAGTATGTACCGCGCTAACTTTTGTATTAAGTACAAGACAATAGGCTCCCCGAGGAAGGCTTGGGGACTGCCATCCCTTATTTATGAATGAAAAGTATCATTCTTATGACCTTGTCGTGTCATTTACTTATTCTGTCCGGCACCGAGTTCGACTAGTCGGCTCGGGGACTGACCGACTGGAGTTATGTTAGAAGTCCTACCCGCAGTCAGACAAGTAGTGTGCCGGCTCCCAAGCCTTCTTTTGCCAAAAGTCGCAGTTCGAAGAACCGGCTGTCCGGCTGGCAAGAGTTAAAGGCAGGAACGGGCGCCCACACGAAAAACGGCTAGGGACTAATGGACTAATATAACAAAAGCCGTTTTTTCTCACACCGCCGACTGGCTACCAGAGTACCCGGCCGGCCGGTTTCCATTCACTTCACTTCAATCCAAGAAAGCTCAAGTACTTGCCTCCCCAAAGAGGGAAGGCGGCAAAGGAAAAAGCCTAAGGATAAAAAAGCATACACGAATGGAAACCAAACATGCACATGATAATATTTACATAAAAAGACCTCCGAGAGGCCAGAATTCAACATAGTTTGGATACACCCCCAGTGGGTGGAACTGCGAAAACTTAACAAAGATTGTTCAAAGAAAACAAGGCAGGAAAGATAAAGACGGCAGGTCAAGCTGGCGGAGCGGCCGACGAGCCAGACTGGTTGGCGGAGATGGTCGTGCCGACTGAAGGAGCGGCCGGCTGGCGAACTTCGGCTTTGTCGCCGCCTCCCGCAGAGGGCGCGCTTCCACGCGCCTCGTTGCTGGAGGCACGGTCGGCCTGAGGTCGGCTGGTTGTGCCACCAGCCGGCTCGACGTCTTCGCCGTCCTCCTCTTCGTCATCCTCGCCTTCGTCGCTGGAGGCAATCTCCTCCGCCGAGTCCTCGCCCACCGCCGGGTTCAGCCCGAACCACTCCTCCGGCTGAGCAACACCGTCGTCATCGATTTCGGGTGCGAAAACGCTGATGTCGGTGCACTCGGCGATCGTCGAAGCTCGCTGGGCGATAGCCGGCCTCACCTCCTCCAGCTCCGCGTCGGCCTCCATCCGCCAAGTGCGCAGCTGGTCCAGGCTCAGCCCTGGGTACCAAGCCCGAACGAACTCCAACGCCCGCCCGGCTCCGAGGCGGGCCGCTGACGCCTTCCAAGCCCCAAAGCGACCAACTGCAACCTCCAGCCAGTCGGCAGTTCGGCTTGGGGTGCGGGGGATCGTCTCACCGGGCCAGAGGGCGGCCAACACTTGCGCCCCGGCACGTTGGAGCCGGCGAAGCATCCGATGAGCCGGCTGCAACCGCGCCTGGACAACCAGAAGCTGCTCTTCAAGTGTCCGGTTCGCATCCGGCGCGATGTTGGCCCCCGCCTGACGACGCGCCTCGCGATGGGCCTCAATGCTTTGGGCGGCGAAGGCGGAGTAGCCGGGGAAGTAGTCTGCACCAAAAAACGAGCAGCAGCTCAAGATAAGCCAAAAACCTAGGCGGCAAGGGGCAGGGGAGGGCCGAGGAAGGCAGCTTACCATCGATCAAATCCTCGATCCGGCCGAAGCCTTCATCCAGGGCTCACCGGGTCTCAAACTAGTTCGCCGCCTCGGTCTCATACTCCGCCCTCAAGGCGGCTTCGCTATCCTGCGCCACCTGCAGGGCCGCCTTGTGGCTCTCCCCTTGGTCAGCCAGCTTCTTGGCTAGGCGATCCCGTTCCTGGACCAAGGCGGCGTACTCAGCCTCCTTGGTACGAAGGGCGGCCTTCGCTTCGCCAAGCTCCTTCCTCTAGTCGGCGTTGGCCCCTGAAGACAAAGAAAAAGAAAAACAATAAAGAAAGAGTTGTCAAGAAAGATCCGACCAGACTGTGCAGCAGTCGGCCCGAATCTCGGGGACTACACCCAGTGGGTGCGCTGACGCGCCCCCATAGGAGACAGACAAGATCGAGTACTTACTTCGGCTGTCGGCCAGGTCGTCGGTCCTCCGGCTCAGCTCCCGAGCCTAGGAGTTGAAGGTGGCAGCATGAAGGTTGTGATATTCCTGAAAGTTCAGAAAAGAGCAAAGTAAGGTAGCCGTCGAGAAAGATCCGACCCAGCTGCGCAGCAGTCGGCCCGAATCTCGGGGACTACACCCAGTGGGTGCGCTGACGCGCCCCCACGGAAGAAATTAAGAAAGCAAAGCGGCCAAGAATGAAGGACTCACCCAGATAGTGGCTCGCGTTGACAAGAACTCCTGGGTGAACTGCTACAGCAGGGCGGCCTGAGCTTGCAGCCGGCTCCGGACCCCTTGAGCCACCACATTCAGCTCGCCAGTTCCCCCGCTGGGAGTCCACTCGGACGTGGCAGTGCTGGCCGCCTCCAGATCTTCCGCCGACTGGCCTGCGCCCGCGACTCGGCGCAACTCCGGCGGAGCGGCGCCTCCCCCTGTGCGCCGGCCCGTCGCCGACTGCACCTCGAGGCCGGCTCTGTTCTCTGGCTCACCTCGGGTCGGCCCCTCTGACGCCGCTGACGATTGGCCACCTTGGCCCGCTCCGGTTGGCGCTGCTGGCGGCGCTCTCCTCGCGAAGGCCACGGGGTCCTCCCCCCTCTCCATCAGCGGCAGGTCTTGGACGATCTCCTCCGCCAAGGGCAATGGGGTGTCGGGGGCTACGGCTCGGAGAGGAATGGCGAGCAGCGGAGGCTGGTTGCGCGAGCTTTCCGCCTCCGTCTCCGCGGTAGCCGCCTCCGTCTGGGCCTTGGCTGCCGCGTCGGCCTGCTCCCTCGCCGCCAGGGCGGCCGCCTTCTCCGCCGCCTCGCGCTCCTCCCGCGCTTCGCGGGCGTTCTGCTCTGTGGCCTCCCTGAGATCGGCGCGGGGGTCCACGCGGCGGGAGCTCAAAGACCCTCCAGCCGGCCCCACGACGGAGCCGCCCGGACCCCGCTCAAGGGAAAGCGGCGCCCTGCCCAGCAAGCGAGAAAAGTTAAGAAGAATATTCGAAGAGAAAGAAAATGATGAAGGGCATGTGACCAGGCAACCAGTGACTTACGCTGAAACCGCCTGAGGCTGCTTCACCACCTTGCGGAAGCGGGCCGCCTTCGCGGCCGCCTCGTCTCGTTTTGTCGCCGCGATGGAGGGCTTGGACTTCTTCGGCCGACTGCCGAAGAGGCCTAAAGCGGCCCGGCGCTTCTGCGCGCCGCCGGCAGCCGGCGCGATAGACAAGCCCGCGCCCTGATGGTCGGCTGCCGGCTGGCGCCGCGGGGCGACTTCGGCTTCGAAATCGTCCGGCCAATCCTCGAAGCTCGCGGTGAACCTTGAGCCTCCGGGCTCGGTGCTGTCCCCCACGACGGCGTCTTCCATGGCGGCTGCCCCCAAGTCCGGGTCGTCAACGTCGTCCACCGTGCGGTCGGGGGCATACTGGCGTTCAATCCCTGCCGCCCCGGCCGGCGGCGCGAGAAGAGGGTTCTGCTCAAAAGAACTGACTGGTCAGAGGCCGGCCGTCATGAAGCCGGCTGACGACAAAAAGAAGATAAAGAGAGAAGCTTACCACGGGCGGAGGATTGGCGCGGGAATACGGCGCCTTGCCGTATTGCCAGTCCCCGGCGAGCTTGCAGTTGGCGATGTAATTAACCATGAGCGCCACCTCCGTGTGGGGCATTTCCCATGTGCTCAACCGGCTTGGGTCGAAGCGGCCGCTCATCTGACACATCATATGGGGCCGGCTTTGGAGAGGGAGAATCCGGCGCTCCACGAAGGCGGCCACCAAATCGGCCCCGCGCAGGCCTTCCGACTGGATCATCACCCGAAGCCGGGAGATGGCGGCGTTCCTGGCCGGAGACAGTGACCGGGACCGGAAACTCCACGAGGGCTGCTTCCCAGCCGGCGGGCCGGCTACGTAAGCCGGCAGGTTGATGTAGTCTCCTTGCTCGGCGACGTTCTTCACGTAGAAGTACTATTTTTGCGAGACCTTCACCAACTGGATTAGGGGGATGGACGGGAACGGATTGTTCTCGCTCGCCCTCCTCATGGCGATGAAGGCCCCACAGGGGGCGGGCACGCCGGCGACGACGGTGCCGAGTTTGCTCTGGAAGAACTCGCCCCAGAGCTCCAGCGTGGGAAGCAGCCCCAAGAAGCCTTCATAGAGGGAAACGAAAGCCGACAGCAGCATCACCGCATTGGGCGTAAGATGATGCGGCTGGAGGCTGTAGAACTCCAGGAAGGAGCGCAGAAATCCGCTCGCCGGAAGGCCGAAGCCGCGCAGGCAGTGCGAGCGGAAGACGACCCGCTCGCCCTCCTCCGGCGCCGGTGAGATCTCCTTCTCCGGCGCCAGGCGGACCTGTACGAGGTCGGCGCCGGGCAGGCGCCGAGTCTGGCGGAGGAACTCCACATGGTCTTCATGGACGTTGGAGCCGTCCCACGAGCTTGACAACGCCATGGGAGCAGGACTATGTGGGGGTGTTGTGCTGGGAAGTTGCAACGGCAGCGAGAGGAAGAAACAAGGATTAGGAGGGGCGGAGCGAGAGAGAGCGTGCGAACCTCTGTCGCTCTCCCTCCTCCCCCTACTTATAGGCTCGCGTGGCGGAGCCGAGGAGGCGCGGCGTGGGGAAGCGTGGGGATCGATCGTGCCCACTCCCCACGTCCCGCGATTATTGAGCCTTAACGGCGAAACAAAACTGCCTCGGGAAGGCGGGCGGCCCCTGTGGGCCACGGAAGATCCGCGCCCGGACCAAGGCTCGCGAGTGGCGGGCCCGGGCCTGCGGCGACGTCCCGTCGCGCGCGTGCGCTCGCAGGATCTCGCTGCCATGTGGCCGCGGGAGGGCCCGTGGTCAGCACGCAGGTCCCCCTCTCCTCCCGCCTACAAGACGCGGGGCTCTCTGAAGTCGGAATACGCCCGCTAAGCCGGCTCTTCAGGATGGGAAGCTGACCCAGCTTCTCGTCCCCCTGCTCGCCTCGGAGCTCGATCAGCTTCGGGGACTACTGTCGGAGTAAATAGCCATGGGTAGCCTAGCCGGCTTCCCCTGGCCCTTCTGAAAAAATTACGAGCCCGCCCGGCTCTCAAGAATCAAAGACATGGGGCCGCCTTCCCCTTGCCGGCTGCCGCCCAGGCCGGCTTTCGGAAGGAGGTCCGACTTTAGCCCTCATGAGAAGGCCGACTCCAAGAAGCCGGTTCCCATAAAGCGGTCAAGACCGTACCCACAAAGTTTGCACCCACCTAGCGGCGGTGCAACGGGGCATGGCTAGAGTGAAGCCTGCCACCCCGAATCCCGGAGCACGCCTGGCACAGTGCGCCGTACGGGGTAGGCATGACCCGTCCGGCGCGACACTGTTGCCATGTTGACCCTGGCATCACCCACGACGGGCCGCCAGCGTGGCCCACAGACGGTGGGCCCCTTTGAGCAGAGAGACGCCCGAAGGCGGCCACGCCTCCAACCAGTCGGCCCGAGACAGAGCCGGCCCCCCGTAGCCGGCTTACCACCTCCCTCGAAGAAGACGCCCCATTAAGGAGACAAGACGCGGTGAGGCTACAGCAATCGCCTGACAGGCGGCGGCACTGTAGCCGCGCTTACCACGACGAAGCCCACATCAACAAGATGAAGCCACAGTAACCAGCCGCCGACCAGGCCCTGGACAGTGGGACCTGCCTGTCGACCAAGGGGCCGGCAGCCGGCGGGACCCACCAGTCAGCGGGGCCCAGCAGCCGGCGCAGAAGCCGGCAAGCGCAGTCACAGACGGCCGGGCCCCGCGCCCAGACGGACTACCATTGTACCCCCGGGGGGTAGGCCTATATAAACCCCCCGGAGCACCCATGCAAAGGGTTGGACCCCTTGCTAGTTCTAGACACCACACAAGGAGAAGAACCAGGCTAGCTATGCCCTTCTTCCTCCTCCCCCCAAGACAGCTCAAGGAGCATTGTGTAGCTACTTGATTCATCTAGTGAGCATGCGCAGACCCCGCAGAGCAGCAGTAGGGGTGTTATCTCCACGGAAAGCCCCGAAGCTGGGTAAGATCCGCCGGCGTGCATGTCTTCGCCTTATCCCGTTTCCAGGCACCGGCGATGTCTTACTGGCTCCCACAATGATAAGCCACCCATTGGCATATGTCGCACCTACCACCCGACAAGCGCTCTTTAGCACTGGACAGGAAAACGCTACTGCTAAAGCACTTAGCAATAGCGCTGGTATGGAAAGCGCTAATGGCAAGTAGGTATAGCAGTAGCGCGTGTCAAAATGCGCTACTGCTAAACATTAGCTGTAGCGTCGTATGAGTAGCGCGGGTACCCGCGCTACTGATACACCAAAAGCCTGTGCTACTGCTAGGCTTTTCCCTAGTAGTGCTTGTGTCACATCTTTGTTTTAGCTAGAGCATGCTCCTCTATCCTACCCCTCTTCTACTATCAGAACGGTTCCCGCGACAGTGTCTATTGTGCTAGGAGTCAGGGGGTTTCTGATCGGGGCCTTAGAGCATCTCTAGCCCTTCCCCCATATCGCTTTAACCCCCCCCCCCCAATTTTTGGTTTGGGGTATTAACACCTACCCCCAGTTCTTTAATCCCCCATATTTAGGGTAGCGATGGTTGTCCTCGTCTACCCTTGTCCCTGATACTAGCAAACAGGAGTGACGGTGCATAAAAAGAAGAAGAAGGTGCTGCTTACCCCGTAGCCTCCCCCTCGGCCTTCCCCGAAGCCGACGCCCCCTCCCATCGATGTACCGCAACCCCTCCTCAACCCTCTCCACCTCCGACACAGTTGAGGAGCCAGAATATGATTATACAAGGGGCGAGGCCGACCCTCTCAATGAAAAGCCCACATAGTTTCCCTGTTTTTTCTTTTCTTTTTCGATGGATCAATTGAATGTTGAATGGTGTGATACTAATTGTTATGATGTTTGTGCTATTGTAGTGAGCAAATGGAGTCGAATGAGATGTTTGAGTTCATGACACAATTGGACGCAAGCCACACCCTTTGCCTCAATGATATTGCCATGTACATGTCAAATAACCAAGAAATGAGAAGGAATGCCAACATAGAGGTGGGGAAGGAGATTGAAGAGGTGGGGATCCTGACACCCAAACAATGAGGAGGAAGGCTCAAAGGCCATTAACTACAAGATGGAAGACATTGTTGCTTTGTACGATGCTTGGATGAACACCTCTGTTAATGCTACGGTCAAGGCCGAACAAACACATGACACATTTTGGAGAAGGATCAATAAGTACTATTCTAGCCATGTGGAGATTCCCTCCAACCACACAACTAGTTTTGTCGCTTCCCATTGGAGTGTCATACAAGACCAATGCAACCGGTGGTCCAGTTCTGTTAATCAAGTCAACCTCGCACTGTCAAATGGAGTACCCATCAACAAGTATGGGCCCATCAAGTGGAGTAGAAACAAAGGAACAAGAGGGGTGGCCACAAGGGCTTCTCTTTGCTTCATTGCTACAAGGCTCTTATGGGAAATAAAAAGTAGGCAAGGAGGACCTATGAAACATCATCGAGGATTGCAAGAATTAATACCTCTCTTGATGATGATGACTTGGTAGAGACCCCTCCACTCCTCAAACTCATCTAGGTGAAGCAAAAGTTGCAAAGGAGGTGAATAAGAATGGAGGTGTTGGAGCATACCAAGAAGAGATCATTGTGATGACGGTGGTAAACAACGCATTGGCGGTCGAAAGGAAGGAGGAGAAGTTGACTTAGTTCTACGAGCTCAAGATGATAGCGAAGGATTGGTGAAAGGAAAAGGCGATGACCGAGGGTTAGAAGGTGCTAGCGAAACAAAGGGGGTTTGCAAGTGAGCAGCAAAGGATTCCAATGGAGGCCGAAGAACAAAAGACCAAGAGAAACATTGAGGAGTAAAGTCTTGCATTGGGGGTCGAGGGATAAAAGAACGAGAGAACAATCGAGGAGCATGCTATCATGTTCATGCATCCAAGCAAGATGGTCGAGAGGGTGAGACAATATTGAGACTTCACTTGTGGGAAGATCTTGGCTAGGTCAAGTGATACGTCTCCAACGTATCTATAATTTTTGATTGTTCCATACTATTATATTATCTGTTTTGGATGTTTTATATGCATCACTATGCTATTTTATATTATTTTTGGGACTAACTTATTACCCAGAGCCCAGTGACAGTTTTTGTTTTTTCCTTGTTTTTGAATTTCATAGAAAAGGAATATCAAACGGAGTCCAAACGGAATAAAACTTTATGATGATTTTTCTTGGACCAGAGGACACCTACGAGACATGGAGATGAAGTCAGAAGACCCATGAGGCGACGACAAGCCATAGGGGCGTTGT
The DNA here is from genome assembly GCF_003073215.2 of Triticum urartu. Classification (NCBI taxonomy): domain Eukaryota; kingdom Viridiplantae; phylum Streptophyta; class Magnoliopsida; order Poales; family Poaceae; genus Triticum; species Triticum urartu. Next base: position 399,558,042 of record NC_053027.1, on the reverse strand, counting down.
TGTGGGAGCAAGTCTGACAGTAAGAATAGGGGGTACGTAGGAGGAGGCAAGGTCCTAACTATGGCGAGGTTGTGCACGCAAGGTTTACGAGTTCAAGCCCTTCTCGGAGGAAGTAACAGCCCTACGTCTCGGTGCCCGGAGGCTTGGTCGACTGGATATGCGTGAAAGTTACAGGGGGTGCGAACCCTTGTGCCTAAGGAGGGGGTGGCTTATATAGAGTGCATAGGACCTCTCCGGCCCTCACTTACACATGGTTCAATGTACATTAATACAGGGCGTTACTGGTAACGCTAGTTATAAAGGACTATAAATGATTTTTAAGACTAGGAGTGAATGCCTGACCGTTGCCATCCTGGGGTGGTTTTAGATCTTCCGTACTTTGAGTGTTTCTTCATGTTGTCGAATGACTATATCTTGGTCGAGTGGAATTGGGGTATCCGAGTGGAAGAGTTGCTCGAGTGGATTGCACTCCAAGGTGATTTCAGTCGGTATCTTCTGTTGTTCATTGAATGTTCTTAACTCTAGGTCAGTGTCCTTGGGTAGGGCATCTAGGTCAGGCCTTTGACCCTACCCTAGGTACATGTCATCATCATTAGCCCCCGAATGGATTGAGGTCCGAGTGGAGAAGGATTGAAATTGGTCCCGACTCGATTCTATGCTTCAGAGGCATACTATAGAGGTCTGGAGATCGGATAGGAACTTTAACCTGTACCAGTTGCCTTGATCAATTCTAAGGTCATCGAGTGAATTATGTTGGATATCTCCGAGTGGACCAGAGCGTGAAATCTTCTACGCGATTGGTTGTTTTGCGGTTCCCGAATCTCATGGTATTTGAAAGTTTGGAGAAGCGCGCGGGACGGGGCGTGCCGCAGTTATCGGAGCAGATAGACAGGGGCACCTCAATTTCCGTGCCACCTTTTTCGCCACGTATCGGGCAAGCGCCTGCTGCGGGATGTGATAAGATTGCCCGGGCCTACAGGCCAGTCACTCGGAAGCGGCCCCATAAATAGCGCCCGGGCCAATGCAGTGTAGAGTGTCTCTCATTCGGTTCTCCTCTTCTTCGCTTCTCCACCTCATCCTCCTCTACTCTTGACGTCTCTGCCGCCATGGGGAAGGACAAGACCGCGGCCCTGGAGCGCGCGAAGAAGGCGATGGCGGCGGCGAAGGGCAAGAAGATGGCTTGAGGGACATCGTCTCGCTCCGGCCTGCCGCCCAGCTGGATCCAGGGAGACTGGATCCGCTCAACCGTCCAGCAAGAGGAATTGGAGGATCTTGCCGATGAGGGCTTGATTTCCCATGAGTCCTGGAGGTTGCCAGGGAAAGAACCTGAGCCCCAGGCGCAAGAGGGTTAGTGTGTCCTCCTCACCACCCATGTTGTCCGCGGTTTCTCTCTGCCTCAGCATCTGTTTTTCCGGGGTTTCTAAATTTCTTCGGCGCCTAGATCCATCATTTCCCTCCCAACACTATCTCATATCTCGCTACATTTGTTTCCATGTGTGAGAACTTCCTTGGGTGCCAGCCGCATTGGGGTTTGTTCAAACATATCTTCACTTGTCGATCTCAGTCAGTAAAGAAGGCCAACCCGACTGATGAAAGGACACACGTGATCCGGATATGTGGGGGTTTAGGAATCCAAATGAGGGGTAGGAGCACTTTTCCCCCTATGACTTTCCCTGAGTCCGTTAGAGGGTGGCAGTCAACCTGGTTCTACTACAAAGACGTTCCGACTCCTGGACAGTCGACTGGTCTTCCTCCCTTCTCTCTGGAGAGACTCCGCACTCCTCATTCTATTGTAGTAAGGAACGAGGAGAAAGGGAGGTGCGTATGTTAGTCGACGCAGTCCTTGCACTAGTCAATGGTGGAGTGACTGGTGATACGTCTCCAACGTATCTATAATTTTTGATTGCTCCATGATATATTATCTACTATTTTGGACATTATTGGGCTTTACTATCCACTTTTATATTGTTTTTGGGACTAACCTGTTAACCGGAAGCCCAACCCAGAATTGCTGTTTTTTTGCCTATTTTAGGGTTTCGAAGAAAAGGAATATCAAACAGAGTCCAAACGGAATGAAACCTTCGGGAACGTGATTTTCTCAACGAACAAGACCCGGGAGACTTGGACCCTACGTCAAGAAAGAAAAGAGGAGGCCACGAGGTAGGGGGCGCGCCTACCCCCCCCCCCCCCCCCCGCCCCCCCCCCCCCCCCCCCGGCGCGCCCTCCACCCTCGTGGGCCCCCTGTTGCTCCACCGACGTACTCCTTCCTCTTATATATACCTACGTACCCCCAAATGATCAGATACGGAGCCTAACTTTCTGTATCCACGAGATCCCATCTTGGGGCCTGTTCCGGAGCTCCGCCGAAGGGGGCATCGATCACGGAGGGCTTCTACATCAACACCATAGCCCCTCCGATGAAGTGTGAGTAGTTTACCTCAGACCTACGGGTCCATACTTAGTAGCTAGATGGCTTCTTATCTCTTTTGGATCTCAATACAATGTTCTCCCCCTCTGTTGTGGAGATCTATTCGATGTAATCTTCTTTTTGGGGTGTGTTTGTTGAGACCGATGAATCGTGGGTTTATGATCAAGTCTATCATTGAATAATATTTGAATCTTCTCTGAATTCTTTTATGTATGATTGGTTATCTTTGCAAGTCTCTTTGAATTATCAGTTTGGTTTGGCCTACTAGATTGATCTTTCTTGCAATGGGAGAAGTGCTTTGCTTTGGGTTCAATCTTGCGGTGTCCTTTCCCAGTGACAGTAGGGGCAGCAAGGCACGTATTGTATTGTTGCCATCGAGGATAACAAGATGGGGTTTTCGTCATATTGCATGAGTCTATCCCTCTACATCATGTCATCTTGCTTAAGACGTTACTCTGTTTTTAACTTAATACTCTAGATGCATGCTGGATAGCGGTCGATGAGTGGAGTAATAGTAGTAGATGCAGGCAGGAGTCGGTCTACTTGTCTTGGACGTGATGCCTATATACATGATCATACCTAGATATTCTCATAACTATGGTCAATTCTGTTAATTGCTCAATAGTAATTTGTTCACCCACTGTAGAATACTTATGCTCTCGAGAGAAGCCACTATTGAAACCAATGGCCCCCGGGTCTATCTTTATCATATTAATCTCCTACTACTTAGTTATATCCTTTGCTATTTACTTTGCCTTTATTTTACTTTGCATCTTTATCATAAAAATACCAAAAATATTATCTTATCATATCTATCAAATCTCACTATCGTAAGTGGCCTTATAGGGATTGACAACCCCTATTTGCGTTGGTTGCGAGGATTTATTTGTTTTGTGTAGGTACAAGGGACTCACGCGTAGCCTCCTACTGGATTGATACCTTTGTTCTCAAAAACTGAGGGAAATACTTACGCTACTTTGCTGCATCATCCCTTCCTCTTCGGGGAAAACCAACGCAGTGCTCAAGAGGTAGCAAGAAGGATTTCTGGCGCCGTTGACGGGGAGGTCTTCGCAAAAGTCAACATACCAAGTACCCATCACATACCCTTATCTCCCGCATTACATTATTTGCCATTTGCCTCTCGTTTTCCTCTCCCTCACTTCACCTTTGCCGTTTTATTCACCCTCTCTCTCTATCCTCCCTCTCTTTCTCTATTTGCCTCTTTTTGCCCGCTTGCTTTTTGTTTGCTTGTGTGTTAGTTTGCTTGCTTGTCATGATGGCTCAAGATAATACTAAATTGTGAGAGTTCACCAATACCAACAACAATGATTTTATTAGCACTCTGATTGCTCCGCTTACCGATGCTGAATCTTGTGAAATTAATACTGCTTTGCTGAATCTTGTCATGAAAGATCCGTTTTCCGGCCTTCCTATTGAAGATGCCGCTACCCATCAAAATAGCTTCGTTGATTTGTGTGACATGCAAAAGAATAAAGATGTGGATAATGATATTGTTAAATTGAAGCTATTTCCTTTTTCGCTTAGAGATCGTGCTAAAGCTTGGTTTTCGTCTTTGCCTAAAAATAGTATTGATTCATGGAACAAGTGCAAAGATTCTTTTATCTCTAAGTATTTTCCTCCCGCTAAGATCATCTCTCTTAGAAACGATATTATGAACTTTAAGAAACGATATCATCTCTCTATCAGATCTCACTCTCGTAAGTGGCCTTATAGGGATTGACAACCCCTATTTGCGTTGGTTGCGAGGATTATTTGTTTTGTGCAGGTACGAGGGACTCGCCGTAGCCTCCTACTGGATTGATACCTTGGTTCTCAAAAACTGAGGGAAATACTTACGCTACTTTGCTGCATCATCCCTTCCTCTTCGGCGAAAACCAACGCAGTGCTCAAGAGGCAGCAACTGACATAGATCTATTGGAGGTATTCCTCAGTCGAGGCATCCAGCCTCTGCATGCCCGAGACCACCCCATGTGGATGTACTCAGGCCCAGGAGACGCCGCTCGAATTCATACAAAGGAAGTTGATGAGAATACGGTGGCCCAGTGGCTCAGGGGCATCACATGCAACAAGGACAACCCAGGGGGTCTAGAAGAATCCGGCCGTTCGATGCTGACAATGCCCCCGATGAGGTTGAGCTTAATTTACCAAGTGTTTTCTCCTTTCGATCTGCGATTGTTCTTGAATCCGACTGATACGTGAAATTTGTGTCTTGTAGGTTTTCACCAAGTTGTACTCGATGCCGAATGGAGAGCAATACCTAGAAGGAGTCCCAAGTGACGATGAAGAGGAAGCTTACCAGTATGCAGATGATAGCGAAGAAGACACCGAGGACGGTGACGAGGACTCTGGTAGTAGTGATGAGGTCGACTCGCCACCCTGTTCTGAACGATGCTCCAAGCAGTCGCATGATCCTATGGGCGGACGTGGCGAAGCTGTTCCACCGAGTGGGAAAGTCCCAAAGCGCACTCGGACATTGACTCCAGAGCCATGGGAGAAGGCTGCGAAACAGCCCAAGGTCGCCCCGTCAAAACCTCGGAAGGCCCTGCCCAAGATCAAAGTGGATGTCCATGTTGCTTCCGCATAAGTGTTTGTTTCTTCTCTTTGTCTTCCAAGTTTTTGTCGACTCATCCACTTGCCTGACAGAGTGAATTTTGGAACCTTTTAGGGTTGCTACTTCTGGGACATCCATGAATATCGACAAGGAGCAAGATGACGAGGAGACTGCAGATGCGGCCACTTCTCGAGCGGGTACAACTCCACAGCCAAGCCCTCACTTTGTCAATTGTCCTATCGGCCGATTGAAATCGTATGGTCGAGTGTGTTGTAGTGCCACCAAATGTTATTGAACTTCCAGATGACGACAACCATGAAGACGTGCCACAGAAGAACACAGGAAGAAGGGGTAGGACTTCGAGCAGGAGGATGCCTGCCAGCAAAGTGTCTCACTCGACTCCAGCGCTAGAACCAGTCGTTCAGCGATCCGGAGATCCAATTTGGACTTTTGTTTCTTTTGCGAACCCTGTGTCCATTGATCAACCTTCGGAGTCGACTGCTCATGTCCTTCCTCCGACTGTGCAACTCCATGCTTCAGATCCCCTGGCTGCCTCGTCTGTTCCACCAACTCCGCTCTTTGTTACCCATTATGTCCTAGAGGACCAAGTAGGCGCTGCTAAGGAAGCCATACGCCAAGCAGGCCTTATGATGGAGCGAATGAAGGTGGTGCACGAGGCCAGCAAGGCTGCCTATGATGCCAGCTCTACCCTTCAAACCAACATCTAGGTGAGTTGATTTCCGACTGGTCTTTAGCTTGATCTTTGCTCTGTTAGGATATGGTACTTGAAAACTAATGCTTTACTATTCGTAAGATGTCAGTGGATGAGCTTTTTCAAACCTTATGTGCATCTATCATGAATTTGCACCTTGCTTCACCCACTGGGTGGCTTCTTTTGCTTTGTAGCTTTTTCAGTTGAATCGACTAGATTGTGTGGACTGAACCCTTGAACCAGTGGGGGAATGCCGAGTGCACCCACTGGGTGTAGTCCCCGAGACCGCCGTCGAATGTTTGATTCGGCGGGGGTCTTTCCAAAGTGTTATTTCACCACAGGAGACTTAGAACTTGTTTGCTTGCAGTATATTCACTCAGCTTTAGACGGATCACGTTCAGTGAACTCCGAGCCAGTGGGGGCACGCTAAGTGCACCCAGTGGGTGTAGTCCCCGAGATCGCGGTCGACTGCGGGCAGTTGGCGGTGGTCTCAGCACAAATGTTGTTGTTGTTTTACTTCTTCCACTCGGGCTAGACGGGCCATGTCGAGTGGGAAGTCGAACCAGTGGGGGCAAGTGCACCCACTGGGTGTAGTCCCCGACACTACTGTTGAATATTTGATTCGGTGGTAGTATTAGAACTCTTTTTGTCGTAATAACTTGAACTTGCATCTTATCACTCAAAAGCTGTCGGTCTTTGTTTCTATCGCCTGACGTGCCTTGTTTGTTGACTGCAGAGATCTTGTGAGCTTGGGGCCCACTTTGCTGAATTGGAGTGGAAACAAATTCAACTCAACCTCGATCTAGAGCTGGCCAAGGAAAATTTGAAGAAGGCCCAAGATGAAGCAACCATCATGGGAGGTAACAATTTTGTCGACTGTTAGTCTTGCCATCTTTTCCTTTCCACTTTTAAACCAAGTGGCTCCACTCAAACAAATGTGCGTAGTGAAAATCGTCAAATCCAAGCTCGTCTGAAGAATGTTATTTCTTTAGAAAAAATGAAGAAGGCTCTGGAGCAGAAGGACCTTGACCTCGTAGCAGCACAGAAGACGGCACGGGAGAAAACTGAACTTGCTGACAAGAAGTTGGCTTCAATCGGCAAGTTAGAAGAAGAAAACACTAAGCTGAAGACTGCTGTTGACAAAGCCAAGAAGGAAGTTGTGCAGCTGAAGGAGGAGAAGGCATCCTTGGTAGACAGAGTCGGCGATCTCACTCGAAAGAAGGACGAGCTGGAAGCTTATCTGGGAGGGTTTCCGAAGAAAATGTTCCTCATGCTTGAAGGTACCTTTCCTTATCCGACTGACTGCAAAGAACTTTCCTATTGTGTCTCTGTCACTTCAACCCTTTTTGTTTGTGCAGAATTCTGCCAGAACTTTGAGGAAGAAACCAGGCAGATCGAGACAAGCTTGGACCCCACACTACAAAAAAAGACACATCTGTGACATTTTGGGCCAAACGAATTTTTTTCTGTCATACATATGACACTTCTATGACGATAATTGTGACAAAACCCGGTATCATCATAGATGTGGTGGGCTCCTACTTCTATGACAGAAAATGGGCTTTTCGTCCTGGGCGGGCTGGAGACGCAGTTGCATGACATTCTTTGGGGCGTCCATGACGGAAAAAACCGTGGTAGAAGCGAGGGGGAGGAAAATTTCGGGGAGTTCCCGGTTACGGTGGGAGGTCGGGGGCCGAGCGATGCGTGTTTCTCTCGTACACGTACATGCGTGTGTGTGAGGCGTTGGCTCTAACTGAACCTGAGCAAGGCGTTGGGCTCTAACTGAACCCGAGCGATTGCACTGCAGGCTACGCGTTACTGAACCTGAGCGATCGATCGATGGCTGTTAACTGAACCCGATCGAGCGATTCCTTCGCTACTCCTGCTAACTGAAGCCGGTCGATGCTGCCTCTCGATGAACAGTGAGCGTTGCGGGGGGGGGGGGGGGGGGGGGGGGGGGTTGGATGAACAGTTCCTAGTAGGGGTGGATGAATAGGACGCCGTGGTGTTGCGTCTGGATGAACAGGACCCCGATCGATCGAGCCGGTTGGGGCTGGATGAACAGGACCCCGTGGAGGGCTGGATGAAAAGGACCACCCCGTGGAGGGCAGGATGAACAGTAGACGGTGGAGGGAAGGATGAACAGTAGCCCGTCGAGGGGTGGTTGAACAGGAGCCCGTGGAGAGGGCTGGTTGAACAGTAGCCGGTGGAGTAGCGCGTGGTGGAGGCTGGATGAACAGGAGCCCGTGGATGAACAGTCGCAGTTGGAGGCTGGAGGAGGTCGACGGTGGATGAACAGTAGCTCGTGGAGGCTGGAGGGGGTTGACGGTGGAGATGAACAGTATCCCATGGAGTCCCGTTTTGCGGTACGCCACACCCCTCCCGATGAACAGGTCCCCCGTTTCGACCGTAGCGCTCCAACACAAGTCTGTTTCGTCTGTTTTGCGGTACGCCACACCCCTCCCGATCAACAGGACCCCCGTTTTGACCGTAGGATGTCCGTTTCCTCCGTTTTGCGGTACGCCAGACCCCTCCCAATCAACAGGACCCCGTTCCGAACGTAGGAGGTCCGTTTCCTCTGTTGTGCGGTACGCCAGGCCTCGTTTCCATCGCTTGTTCCGTCCAAGCCCTCCCGATGAACACGACCACGCATTCTGTTTCGAACTAGCCGGTTGGCTGCCACGCATTCCGTTGCCTCCCCATGAACACGACGCATCCCGTTGCCTCCCCATGAACACGACACATTCCGCTGCCTCCCCATGAACACGGCGACGACGCTGTTTCTCCGTTCCGGCCCAGCCATGTCAACGAGCCCTCGCCGTACATATGCGCGAGTAGGCGTTCGAGACCCCGCCCGTATGTACACATGCGTGGCCGTATTTTCTTTCTTGCACCCTGGCCGCCTCTACTACAACACGTGCGCGCCTCTACATCCACCAGTATATACGTACGTACACGTTCATGACCAGAATGACAACACTACGTACTCTTCGACCAGGTGGGTCCCGACTGTCAGGCATTTCCTTGCATGCGAAGATGTAGCTGGTGGGTCCCAATAGTCAGGGGGGTGAAATACGGTGGCCCGTCCAGTGGGTCCCCACTGTCAGGTGGAGGAATAATTATTTTGCACGTAATAAGGAGGCACTTCCTTGCTGCGGCCGTGGACCCAGCTGTCAGCCTCTCCACGTACAGTCCACGTCTGATGGAAGCCGTTCCTTGACCATGTTGACCACGCCGCGCCGAGAGCACCAGGGCGGTGGACGACGGCGAGGCCTAGGAAGGGGACGACGCGGAGCCGGGGAAGACGCGACGGTGGATGCCCACACGTAGAGGAGTACGAGGGCGCTGGTTCGCTGCGGTGTGAGGCTGCCGTCACCGCAGAGTAACAGGGGGTGTGGGTGAGTAGAGGGATGGCCTGGGCAGCGGTGGGAGTAGTAGGGTGCGATGAGGCCTCCGCCACATCGCAGCCGGCCACGGGAGGCAGGAGCATGAGGCACGACCGGCGCTGGTTTGGGCGGCTGGAGCAAGAAGACTAGAGGTTGAAGAAGCACTACGTCCGTTGGATGGACACCGTACGGTCACTGGAGCTAGAATCGTGCATATCGACTAAGTTGACAAAGCCCTCCGTCCCTGTCAACTTAGTAGGCCCACAAGTCAGCCTGCCACTATACTGGGTCCCAGCTAACAGGGGGAGTATTCATTTTTTGGTGTGTAATAAGGAGGCACTTCCTTGCGTGCGAAGATATAGCTGGTGGGTCCGAGCTGTCAGCGGCGGTAAAGTTTTTTTGTGAAATACAGAGGCCCTTTCGGTGGGTCCCTAATGTCAGGTGGAGGAATCATTATTTTGCACGTAATAAGGAGGCATTTCCTTGCGTGCGGCCGTGGACCCAGCTGTCGGCCTCTCCACATACAGTCCACTTCAGATGCATGTCAGTCGTTGACCACGTTGACCAGGCCGCGCCGAGAGCACCAGGGCGGTGGACGACGGCGAGGCCTAGGAAGGGAACGACACGGAGGCAGGGAAGACTCGGCAGTTGTTTCCCACGCGGAGGGGAGTACGACTATACGAGGGTTTACTGGTTCGTCTGCCATCGCTGGAGAATAACAGCAGGTGTGGGTGAGTAGAGGGATGGCTAGGCTAGCGATGGGAGTACGGTGGGGCGGTGAGGCCTGCGCGGCAGCACAGTCGGCCGGGGGGAGGAGGGAGCAGGTAGTGCCGCCGGCGCTTGTTTGAGCGGCTGGAGCAGGAAGAGCACAGATTGAAGAAGCTCGACGGCCATTGGATGGACATCCAACAGTCACTGCTTGTGCGTCAACCTTTTTTTAGGAAAGCCTCAAATCTGTGGAAAACAGCATACAGCCCATCTGCCATTATTTCTAATAATTTTCAGCCCATTTGCTAATTCTTAAGGTTTTTTTTGATCCCATATTCTTTTTGTTAGCATTACAGCCCAAATTGTGGCCACGGTTAAAAAATTATACGAAATATTGCATATTTCGGTGCGGTCCGAATAGTTTTTAATCCCAAAATTTCGACTCACATTCAAACTGATTTTGAAAATAAATGTATATCAATATAGAATCCAACAAATTCTCCACGCATAAAAATTAATGTATTTTAAAATCTTGAAATGAAAAAAAGATATTTGAAACTAATTGCCGGTTTGATGTGTTTTAAGAATGTACAGCCCATTTCTCATTACTGATGGGCCATTTTCTCAGCCAGCCGAATGAAAGCTCTCCTCGTCTTGAAAGATTTGCAGCCCAACAGGCCTGACAAAGCGACTTACTTGGCAAATCACAAAAAAACTGGGATGTGGCCATGGACCCAACTATCAGCCTCTCCACGTACAGTACTGTTCCGATGGAAGTCGTTCCTTGACCATGTTGACCACGCCGCGCGGAGAGCACCACTGCGAGGCCTAGGAAGGGGACGACGCGGAGCCGGGGAAGACATGACAGTGGAAGCCCGCATGGAGAGGAGTACGAGGGTTCACTGGTTCGGCTGCGGTGTGAGGCTGCCGTCACCGTAGGGCCTGGCCAGCGGTGGGAATAGTAGGGGGCGGTGAGGCCTCCGCGGTAGCACAGGCGGCCACGGGAGGCAAGAGCATGCGGCACGACCGGCGCTGCTTTGGGCGGCTGGAGCAAGAAGACCAGAGGTTGAAGAAGCACTACGGCCGTTAGATGGACATCGTACGGTCACTAGAGCTACAATCGTTTATGTTGACTAAGTTGACAAAGCCCTCCGTCCCCGTCAACTTTGTTGGCCCACAAGTCATCCTCCCACTATGGTGGGTCCCAGCTAGCAGGGGGGTATTCATTTTTTTGTGCGTAATAAGGAGGCACTTCCTTGCATGTGAAGATATAGCTGGTGGGTCCGACATGTCAGCGGGGGGAACATTTTTTTCGTGAAATACAGAGGCCCTTCCGGTGGGTCCCAGCTGTCAGGTGGAGGAATCATTATTTTGCACGTACAGTCCACAGCCGATAGATGTCGTTCGTTGACCAAGTTGACCAGGCCGCGCCGAGAGCACCATGGCGTTGGACGACGGCAAGGCCTAGGAAGGGAACGACACGGAGCCGGGGAAGACTCGGCAATGGTTGCCCACGTGGTGGGGAGTACGAGGGTTTACTAGTCCGGCTGCCGTCGCCGGAAAATAACAGGAGGTGTGGGTGAGTAGAGGAATGGCCTGGCCAGCAATGAAGTAGGGTGGGGCAGTGCGGCCTATGCGGCAGCACAGCCGGCCACGGGAGGCGGGAGCAGAACATCCAATGGTCATTGCTGCTAGAATCGTTTGTGGACTAAGTTGACAAAGCCAAAGTACACGTCAACCTAGTAGACCCACAAATCAGCCTCCAAATCTGTCCCAAACAGCATAGAACCCGAAATTTCTAGCCAGATTCAAATTAATTTTAAATCTAAATATACATTAATTTAAATTCAATGAAATTTTACCCGCACAAAAACAATGAAATTTAAAATATCAAAATCCGAAAGAAAATAGTATTTTGGAACTAATTGTCTGTTTGCTGTATTTTTTCATTTTACAACCCATTTATTATTACTTATAGCCCATTTCTTATTACTTATAGCCCATTTTCTGGGAAAAATGCATCCCTCCACGTCTTGAAAGATTTCCGGCCCAACAGGACGTAGAAAAGCAAGTAGGCCTACGTTGGTTATTCTGCAAAAAAAACAAAATAGCTGGCTAGCAATTTTAAGAAAGGAAAAAAAACTGGGCTGGCCATGTGCTAAACATATGAAATAAAAGCCTGGGCTAGAAGGGCCACAGGTCCCGCACAACCCAGTTGATGCCCTTCTTCGTCCCGAAAAAACAAAATTACTGCGCGCGTTGTTGGGTCCCTACTGTCATCCTCACCATGTACAGTCATCTCCTTATTCCTCTCGGTTGTTGACTATGTTGACAACACTGGAGGGCGGCACCGCGGCGAGCAAACCAAGGCGGAGGACGATGGTGAGGCCTCAGACGGGAACGAACAGGAGCCGGGGCAGATCACAGCCAGCCATGGGAGGCGGGAGCAGGCGGTCCCGCCGGCGCTGGTTTGGCTTTGGCCGCTCGAGGAAGAAGAGACTGAAGAAACACGACAGACGTTGAATGTCAATCTAACGGTCAAGGTTGGCACAATCATTTTGTTTTCTAAGTGGACACCAAGTAGCATACTTTTTTATATATACGAAGAAAACTGCGAGGAAAATGCGTTCGTCTGCCGTCCTCCTCACAGGGAACGTTTGCCACATAAGTGACTAGCACCCTTGGTTTTCAACCGAGAGGTCTTGGGTTCGAGTCCCAGGAACTCTCAATTTTGTCCTCCTTCCTTCCTCGCAAAAAAAGGGAAAGAAAATCAAAGACATGGGAAGGCATACAGAACAAGCTAGTGTACCAGTAATGAGACGTTGCCAAGTTTTAGAAAAAAGAAAGACGTGCTCCTGTAGCTGGTTCGAATCCAAACCTAGACTATGACTATATATGGTGCTATGCTACTCTGCAAGTAATGAAACTGACATATCCAACATTCGCTTCTCCTCTTCTCTACTTACTCTGCCTAGCATCAGAAGCTCTGGCCGCAGCAACCATGTCCGCTGGCTGCTCGTCCACCTGCTCTTCAGCAGGCAACAACCAGATATGCGCCAAGTCGCAACCCGTACCATCGCCTGTGGGTCTCATCACACCCTCGCCGGCACGCGCACCGCAGCTGATTGCTCATCGCAACCCGCTGCCGTTGGTGTGGTGCCACTGCTGCAAATCACGCAGAGTCATCCGTCGCGTCTCAACCACAATCCGCAACCCTGGCCGAGTCTTCTACAAATGCCCGAATCATGGGGTAATAATATGTCTAAGTGTTGTTCTGCTGCTTTCAGTTGCTGATTTTTTTAATAGTTTGGTTGATGATCTACCAATTTGATTCGTGCAGAAAAGGGAAGATTCGTGTGATTTGTATTTCTAGGAAGTTGCTGATGTGGGAGAATGCAACTACGCTGATTATTTGGTTAGCCGAGGAATCCCAATACCAACAGGTTGGGGTGTTGGACAAGTAACTGAAGGAACGGCAGAAGAGGAAGATGCAGAGCAGAAGCTTAAAGATGCAGTTCCTCTGATCATGGCCAAGCAACAGCTGCTGAACGGCCTTGACAGCAATGAGGAGATGAAAGAGCTTGTGAAGATAATGGGCAAAATCGATGTGCTCTGTAGGATGATTGTCTCTTTATTTGCAGTGTATGTAGCACTCGTGATGTATTCAGTGGTTATGACATGAGCACTTTGCTGAAACTAGTAATGAATGAAACCTGTGTAGCAGGCTGGTGTAGTGTTGTGAACATATAATGATTTCTATTAACGGAAATTAGGGGGTATCCCCTTTTGCTCATATAAATAAATAAATAAATAAATAGCAGAGGCCATGTCGGGTTAGCTTTGTTCTCATTCGAAGACGTCGAGCAAATTGCAGTCCAACAGCAAACTATGTCATCAAATTCAAGTTTCACAGCCAAATATGAGTACAACTAAACAACAATCTCATCATGTTTTAGTTGTCATACAATCACCAAACACAAATCAGCATACATACCAAGTGATGTTCTCACAGCAAAATACTAAACAACATGTTCATCAGGTTTCAGTTGTCATAGCAAACACAATTTCACATAGTAGATAAAAAACGTCTTCTGACAGGCAAATGCGACAAAAGCAATGTAATCATCATCCGCAGCAGCAGCATCAACATCTTCGCCATGTGTATAAGTCTGAATCGTAATTCCCCATGGTGTCATCTTCTTCTTCATCCTCAACGTCCTCGAACATTGGCTTCTTCTTGATCAACTCTTGTATGTCCATAGCACGACAGGCAATCTTTTCGCCGGCGTCATTGACGTGATGGTTCTCAAAGATATTAGTGTCGGCGTTCTGGGAACGGGGGTCCTCAGACTTGCCTGCCTGCGGCCTGCGGCGTGGCTCAAAGGAGGCCCAGCACGGCCCATCTTCATCAACACAAGACTCAAGACCCTCGCGAGGGGCCAAGCCTCGCGGGGCGGACGACACGGACCTTCCTCAGGCACGGCCTCATCAGGATGGCTCGCGAGGAGGCAGAGAGATCAAGGCGGGGTACCTCGCGAGGTGCCCGTGACGCGAGCAATGACGACTCGGGGCGCCAGGCGGGTGCCAGCCCGCAGCGTCCTCCTTTCCTCTTTGGTGCAAAGGGGACAAGCGTAGCCGCGGAGTACCGAGGCATCAGGCAAAGGTTGCTATTTCGGTGCAACGAGACCAAGACTAGGAGGACCACGAGACGGAGGTCACTGTGGAGCCCAAGACGGCGTCATCACCAGAGCTTTGCGCAGGCGAAGACTGCTTTTGTCAGGATAGCTGATACTTGTTGTCCCCCTTCAAATTAGCCCACCATTGTTGGCTCCCTTCCCGCTCGATATTTGGGAAGAGGACCAGGGCCACTATAAATAGGACCAGCCACCCACATAGCAAAGGGCTCGGTTCGGTCGATTGGCTAGAGAGAGAGAGAGAGATAAAGGTGGCTGAACTCCTCCCAGCAGTTCATCGCCCCATCCAAGAACAGACCCCCGCGAGGCTGTTCTTCCTTGTATTGTTCATCATCTTCAGCCCCTAGAGGTAATCCACCCACCACACACTGGAGTAGGGTATTACACCACAACGGTGGCCTGAACCAGTATAAATCTCGTGTCTCTTGTGTTGTTCTTTCAGTAGACTAGATCTTTACGAGACGGAGAGGTAGAAGGCATAATCTCCGCGCGCACCCCCAGTGTTCAAACCTTAAAGGGTCTACCGGAACCCGAAATCCGACATTTGGCGCGCCAGGTAGGGGGTGCGCCGGAGTTCGTCCTTCACCGCTCCGTTCTCTTCCGACCATCACGCTCATGTCTGACGCTCGACGAGCCCGCGGAGCGCCGGGCCGCCCCCGAGCTCGTCCGCGCCGCAGGGGGCTCCCCTGCGCCGTCCCATCGCGCTACACCAACACCCCTGGTTGTCGCGGCCCTCCTAGGCGGCTCGCAGGCGCCGCCCACAAGTCGCCACGTCAAGCCGTACGTCCGCTGGGTCAGCGCTGCTTCCGCGCGGCAGGGGGCTCCCCCAGATCGGGCGGCGCCCGAGACCGGCCTGACCTTCAGCTCGGAGGACCACCCCTCCAACTCGGCCTGCTCGGGCACGCTCCCCATGTTGTGCACCCCCACCATCTGCCAGGTGGCCATCACCAGAACCCTCGTTGATGGCGGCGCGGGCCTCAGCGTGCTCTCGGTCGAGGCCTTCAACCTCCTCCGCATACCCCTGGAACGGCTGCAACCCAGCCGGCCCTTCTCAGGCGTAGGGGGCAAGTCGTCCAGTTCCTTGGGGCAGATCCGGCTCCCCGTGACCTTCGGCACCTACGACAACTTCCGCACGGAGCTGGTTGACTTCGACATCGCCCCCATCGGCCTCCCCTACAGCGCCATCCTCGGCTACCCAGCGCTGGCCCAATTCATGGCCGCGACGCACCCGGCGTACAACCTCATGAAGATGCCCGGGAGCAGCGGTGTCCTCACTGTGCACGGGGACACCGGGGACGCGCTGCGAGCGCTCAAGCTTGCCTTCAAGACGGTGGCGTCGGCACAGCCGGACGACTTGGAGACCCCCGGGCCCAAGGGGGCTGCACCCGCCAAGAAGAAGTAGTTGTTCACCCAAGACAAGGCAGAAACCAAGCAGATACCCGTAGATGAGGACGGGTCCACCAATGCCACTTTCACCATAGGCGCCCACCTCAAACCCAAGGAGGAGGAGGCCCTGGTCGGGTTCCTGCGCGCAAACAAGAGAGTATTCGCTTGGGAGCCGGACCAGTTGGCAGGGATCCCCAGGAGTGTAATCGAGCATCACCTCAACGTGTGCCCCAACGTGCGCCCTGTGAAGCAGAAGGCCAGGCGGCAGTCCATAGAAAAGCAGGCCTTCATCGTCCAAGAGACCCGCAAGTTAGAGGCCGCTGGGGTCATCCGCGAGGTCCGATACCCAGATTGGTTGGCCAACCCTGTCGTTGTGCCAAAGAAGGGAGGAAAGGAGCGTATGTGTGTCGACTTCACCAACCTCAACAAAGCATGCCCACAAGATCCGTTCCCGCTCCCCCGCATTGACCAGATCGTCGATTCCACTGCGGAATGCGACCTACTATGCTTCTTGGATGCCTTCTCTGGGTATCATCAGATCAAGATGGCGGTAGAAGACATCGAGAAGACGGCCTTCCTGACCCCGTGTGGGGTATACTGCTACACGTGCATGCCATTCGGACTGCGTAACGCCGGGGCAACCTTTCAGCGGCTGATGCACATCACCTTGGGCCCGCAGCTCGGGAAGAATGTTGAAGCTTACGTCGATGACATTGTGGTAAGGTCTCGGGAGGCCGGGACCTTAATACAGGACTTGGAGGAAACCTTCGCGAGCCTCAACGCAGTGAACCTATGGCTCAACCCAGAGAAGTGTGTGTTCGGAGTCCCCTCGGGCAAGCTCTTGGGTTTCCTCGTGTCCCGCCGAGGCATCGAGGCTAACCCAGAGAAGGTCAAGGCGGCGGAAGACATGAGCCCACCAAAGACCCTCAGAGAAATGCAGAAGCTCACGGGGCGCGTGACCGCACTAGGGCGCTTCATCTCCAAGCTGGGAGAATGAGCCCTGCCCTTCTTCCAGCTAATGAAGAAGAAGGGGCCCTTCGAGTGGACTGAAGAGGCCGACAAGGCGTTCCAAGATCTCAAGAGATACCTGACCAACCCATCGGTCATGGTGGCTCCGCGCCCTTAGGAGCCCCTGGTGCTTTACCTCGCCGCCACTCCCTACTCCGCCAGCGCAGCCTTGGTGGCAGTCAGAGAGGAGCGCCGAATCAAAACCACGGCAGCAGCCCGGGACCAGGCAGAACAGGGACAAGGAAGGCCTACAGAAACCGCCACCGCGGCAGAGGAGGATCAGCCACCGCAGAGGGGCGCACCAGAGGCGGAAGAGGACCCCCTTCCAGATGGCCCGTCTCAGGCGGTCTCATTGCCTCAAGAGGCGCCACGGTCTCCGGAAGGAACCACCAGCACTGACGCGCTCCACCTCGTTGAGCACCCAGTGTACTTCGTCAGCACGGTGCTGCGGGATGCAAGAGCACGGTACCCCATGCCTCAGAAACTCCTCCTCGCGCTACTGGTAGCTTCGCGCAAGCTGCGGCACTATTTTCAGGGTCACCCCATCAAGGTCGTCTCGTCATACCCTCTGGAGAGAGTGCTCAGGAGCCCTAATTCAGCTGGAAGGGTCGCTGAGTGGAACATAGAACTGCAAGCATTTCAGCTCGAGTTCAGCACGACCAGGGTCATCAAGGGAGCAGCGTTGGCGGATTATGTGGCAGAGTGGATGGAGGCGCCAGGCCTCGAGGCCGGTGAAGATCGGTCCCTATCCCCGGGAAGCGAGGCGCCAGAAGGCTGGGTCATGTACTTCGATGGGGCGTTCTCCAGGCATGGCGCAGGGGCTGGGGCGGTGCTTATATCGCCCACACAAGAGAAGCTCTATTACGCCATGAAACTATGCTTCCAGGAAGGCGAAAAGGTCTCCAACAACATAGCAGAGTATGAAGGTTTAATAGCAGGCTTGAAGACCGCGGCTGCCCTGGGAGTGAAACGCCTCACCATCAAGGGCGATTCACAGCTCCTTGTCAATTTCTCCAACAAGGTGTACGAGCCGAAAGATGAGCACATGGAAGCCTACCTTGCGGAAGTCCGCAAGATGGAGAAGCAATTCTGTGGGTTGGAGTTACAGCATGTGCCCCATGGCACCAATCAGGAGGCCGATGGCATCGCCAAACGTGCATCCAGACGGTTACCCTAGGAGCCTGGCGTTTTTGAGGAGCAGCTCTTCAAGCCCTCGGCTCTGCCAATGTTATCACACACGACTCAGCCCTGGGAGGAGCTCCCCCAGCCACCTGCCTCAGGAGCTCCGACCTCTGGTCCGGCCTCAGGAGCGCGCCTGCTCCTGACAATGGAGCCTCAGGAGGGGTGTTGGATCACGGAGCTCCGGAGCTACTTAGTACAAGGGACCTTGCCGGAGAAGGAGGAGGAAGCGGAGCGAGTGGCACGCCAGGCCACGTCATACTGCATCAAAGACGGAGAGCTCTACCGGAGGCGACCAAACGGTGTATCCCTGCGCTGCATCTCCAGGGAGCAAGGGAAGCAACTACTGAAAGATATACACGGCGGGGACTGCGGACATCATTCATCATCGCGGACCCTCGTCGGCAAGGCATTCCGTAGTGGGTTTTATTGGCCCACCGCACTCAACGACGCCGTGGAACTAGTGAAAGCTTGTGAAGCCTGCCATTTCCACGCCAAGCAGATCCACCAGCCAGCAGGAAGCTTGCAGACTATCCCCCTTTCGTGGCCATTCGCAGTCTGGGGGCTGGACATCTTGGGCCCGTTCCCTCGGGCGCCAGGGGGCTACCGCTACCTCTACGTTGTCGTGGACAAATTCACCAAGTGGGTTGAAGTAGAGGCTGTCCGCACCATTCCCGCGGGTTTCGCGATCAAGTTCATCAAGGGCATCGTGAGCCGGTTCGGGGTGCCGAATCGCATCATCACGGACAATGGTTCGTAGTTCACCAGTAACCACTTCAAAACATATTGTGCTAACCTTGGAACGCAGATATGCTACGCCTCAGTGGCGCACCCCCGAAGCAACGGCCAGGCCGAGAGAGCCAACGTGGAGGTCCTGAGGGGCCTCAAGACCAGGACATTCAAGAAGAAGCTGGAGGCCTACGGCAGAGGTTGGTACGACGAGCTTCAGTCAGTGTTGTGGTCCATCCGCACCACCGCGACCAAACCGACTGGAGAGACCCCGTTCTTCTTGGTCTACGGAGTGGAAGCGGTCCTCCTTCACGAGGTCAGACGACGCTCCGCGCGGGTCCTGGCGTTCGACGAGGCGCAACAGGACACCGTGCGGGGGACGGACCTCGTGCTGGGGGAGGAACGCCGCCGGGAAGCCGCGCTGCGAGCGGCGAGGTACCAGCAAGCGCTGCGGCGATATCACTGCCGCAACATCCCTCACAGGACTCTCGAGGTAGGAGACCTCGTGCTCAGACGGGTTCTCTCCAGGGAGGGACTGCACAAGCTCTCTCCCATGTGGGAGGGCCCGTTCAAGGTTGTTCATGTTTCCAGGCCCGGCTCCGTGCGCTTGGAGACTCAGGAGGGAGTGCCAGTCCAGAATGCATGGAACATCCAGCACCTCCGGAGGTTCTACCCATGAAAAGGCCCAAAGCCTGTGAAGCAAGGCGAGTGCCTATGAAGATTATCCTTTCTGGAAAAGGCCCAGAGCTTGTGAAGCAAGGCGAGTGCCTCTGAAGATTATCCTTTTTGGAAAAGGCCCGGAGCCTGTGAAGCAAGGCGAGTGCCTGTGAAGATCATCCTTTTTTGAAAAGGCCCAGAGCCTGTGAAGCAAGGCGAGTGCCTGTGAAGATCATCCTTTTTGGAAAAGGCCCAGAGCCTGTGAAGAAAGGCGAGTGCCTGTGAAGATCATCCTTTTTGGAAAAGGCCCAGAGCCTGTGAAGAAAGGCGAGTGCCTGTGAAGATCATCCTTTTTGGAAAAGGCCCAGAGCCTGTGAAGCAAGGCGAGTGCCTGTGAAGATCATCCTTTTTGGAAAAGGCCCAAAGCCTGTGAAGCAAGGCGAGTGCCTGTGAAGATTATCCTTTTTTGGAAAAGGCCCAGAGCCTGTGAAGAAGGCGAATGCCTGTGAAGCTCGTTTCCCCTAAGAAGAAAGGCCCGGAGCCTGTGAAGAAGGCCAACGCCTGTGAAGCTCGCCGCCCGTGACACTCTCACGTAATAATGAGTGGGGCTGTACATGCCCTGGAGTCTCAGGAGCGCCGGCCTTAGGCCCTGGGGCTCCCTCCCACGCCCAGTGGCAGCACTTAGCTCTGTGCTGGTGAGAAGACGTCGAAGACTAGATTAGGTGCCGGACGCGGCTTTTTCATTTGCTTTCCGCAGTTGGCTTGTTTGTTCGCATCTGAAGTTTTATTGAAGTTGTTGCCATCTTTGGCTTGCGATTCTTCGGCTTTTCGCTCTCCTGCCTCGATTTCTTTTGCACAAGGCCTTGCGAGGGGGAGCAGTCGAGCGCCCTCGCGAGTGTTCCTATCCTAGTTGTTCAAAGAGTTCGCGACCTGGGCCCCGTACAGGAGCACCCCTCCAGTCCGTGCCCCGCGGGCACCGTGACGCAAACGAAGGGCCTGGGTCGGTCGCCCCCCCCCCCCTCACGGCTGGGGTCGGGAACTATCCACACTCGGGCACATAGCCGGAAGGAACGGTAACGAAAGTAAAACGATGATCAACAAGCAATAACCCAAACACGCCCCTGCGGGGCTCCACACTATTGTCTTTGTTGCGCAGGAAAAGGGGAAAAGGAAGAACAAATCCGGAGCGGCACGCCTCACACCGGCCCACGGGGAAGGCCCGAGTCGCCTCCAGAGCTCAGGCGGACTCCCTCTCGCGCTTCACCAAGGCGCGGCGGCGTGCGGACATGCTGCCGCCCCCCAAGCAGACACGATGGCCTGGAGGCTGATCGCGGCCACCGCTAGAGGAGTCGCCGCCTGAAGAGGAACCGGAGAAGCTTGAGGAACCCCGAACGCCGCCAGCCGCACGAGCGCTGCTCCCTCCGCCGTCACCGGAGCTGGGTTCCCAGCCGCGGTCGTCACCCTCGGGGCAACACCCCGCGCGGCGACCATCTTCCCCGAACACCCTGACGTAGAGGGTGACGTCGCCGTCGAACTTGAAGTGAAGGGTGCACCGACGGCTCAGGCCACGCGCACAGGCAAACGTCTGCCAACCCCGGGCCAGGGACAGGCTCCTGGCCGCGGAGATCTCCAGGGAGACCCATGAGGCTCGGCTGCAGCAGCCGTCGGCCTGGAGCCAGAGGCCGCCCGAGGCGCCGGCCGGGAGCTCGCCGAGGAGGAAGCAAGGAAGCGGGAGTCGGGTGTTAGTTGGCTCCGCCGACCACACGACGAACTCCGACAGCGCTTCAGCAGCACGAACGCGCGGCCTGGGGGGACGCGCGGCCGGAGTGCGCCCCCCGGCCGCAGCAATCCGCCCGCCGCCGAGCTAAAGATCGCCTTCCCGGCCGCGGGGAGCCACCGTGGTGGCCACAGGATGCTTATGAGGACGCCCTCGGCTGCGCTTGGGTGGGGGAGAGGCGGGCTCAACCCGGCAAGCCTTCCCCTTCTCGGCGGCCGAGAACCTCCTCGACGGGGCCATGAAGAAAAAAGGAGAAGCAAGGGGGGGATGAACTGGAAGGGCGCGCGTCGGCCTGTGCTTATAGCCGGCGAAGGCCAACCGCCGGCCTCCACGATCACAGGTAATCATGACACGATTTGCATGCAGGGACTTGTCCAACTCACGCAATCACCAAGGCGTCGTGGGGAAGCGGAGACGCCCACGTCCCATCAACCGCCACGCAGCACCCAAGGCCGCAGGCTATTAGGGCCCACGGCGCTTCGCCCTTGCCCTTTCGCCTCTCAGCACGGACAAGTCCGGGCGCGCCTTGGGCCCGGGGGCTACTGTCGGCGTTCTGGGAACGGGGGTCCCCAGACTTGCCTGCCTGCGGCCTGCGGCGTGGCTCAAAGGAGGCCCAGCACGGGCCATCTTCATCAACACAAGACTCAAGACCCTCGCGAGGGGCCAAGCCTCATGGGGCGGACGACACGGACCTTCCTCAGGCACGGCCTCATCAGGCTGGCTCGCGAGGAGGCGGAGAGATCAAGGCGGGGTACCTCACGAGGTGCCCGTGACGCGAGCAATGACGACTCGGGGCGCCAGGCGGGTGCCAGCCCGCGCAGCGTCCTCCTTTCCTCTTTGGTGCAAAGGGGACAAGCGCAGCCGCGGAGTACCGAGGCATCAGGCAAAGGTTGCCATTTCGGTGCAACGAGACCAAGACTAGGAGGACCACGACACGGAGGTCACCGTGGAGCCCAAGACGGCATCATCACCAGAGCTTTGCGCAGGCGAAGACTGCTTTTGTCAGGATAGCTGATACTTGCTGTCCCCCTTCAAATTTGCCCGCCATTGTTGGCTCCCTTCCTACTCGATATTTGGGAAGAGGACCAGGGCCACTATAAATAGGACTAGCCACCCACATAGCAAAGGGCTCGGTTTGGTCGATTGGCTAGAGAGAGAGAGAGATAAAGGTGGCTGAACTCCTCCCAGCAGTTCATCGCCCCATCCAAGAACAGACCCTCGCAAGGCTGTTCTTCCTTATATTGTTCATCATCTTCAGCCTCTAGAGGCAATCCACCCACCACACACTGGAGTAGGGTATTACACCACAACGGTGGCCCGAACCAGTATAAATCTCGTGTCTCTTGTGCTGTTCTTTCAGTAGACTAGATCTTTACGAGACGGAGAGGTAGAAGGCGTAATCTCCGCGCGCACCCCCAGTGTTCGAACCTTAAAGGGGCTGCCGGAACCCGAAATCCGACAATTAGGAACATCTATGTTATCTTGTACATCAGGAGCAGTGTAAGCATCATCTTGTTGTGCAACTTCATTAAACGAATTCCTCTGCTCAGACCTTTGCAATACTCTCCAGTCATTGCTACGTGCAAATGTGTCTTCCAAGAAAAATATCTGTGTTGCTTGATTTGCCAAAATAAAAGGCTCGTTGGTTTGGTACGCCGCCTTGACATTGATGGATTTGAAATAATCATCAGCTCTGGGTTTTGCGATCCTGGAAAACAGGTTATACCAACGACAGCACAACAGAACCACACACCGATGATCCTCGAAACTGGAGATATACTGCAACTGAGTAATGTCTGTTATGTTAGCATACATTTTGGTTGTCTCTTTGTCATCCGTATCCGTGCTCATGATGGCACTGTTTTGTGTCTTCCTGCCTTCGTCTCGTGCAAGGGTGTTGTAGCGCACATCTCCAACAACGCAAGATTCATAATGTCTTACCCAAGTATCAGGACCCATTGCTAGTGAGTAAAGGGCATCATCAACTGCCTGCCCATCCTCCCACATATTCTTAACCTATGGTTAGAAAATAGACAAGCGGATCATCTTATGTACTCAATATATTAAAAAACTGACAGTGCACTTCAAAAGCTTACATGGTTCTTGAACCATTTCGCAAATCCTGCCATAACCAGTTTGTCAATGTTTCTTGGATTTTGCGGCAGTAACTCCTCTTTGTAGATGCTGCACAACATAGTAATCGCGTCAAACATCTAAATATATAAGAATGTGCTGCAAGTTTAGTAGATTACGTTGTATAAGCTGCAGTACTACACTTACTTGATATAAGGCAGTATCTCAGGACAGTTATTCAACACATACCAAACCATTTTGTCCAAATCTTTAGGTTTGTCCTCTTGTCGACTCTTCCCTGTAACTCGAACAGAATAATCGAAAACATTGAGCCCGGGATTGTCTTCACCCACCTCTTTGCTAAGCTGATCAGCTGTTTCAATATATTTTGAGCAGAATGTCAACGCTTCTATAGCAATGTAGGCCTCTGCAATGGAACCCTCGGGTCTAGCTCTGCTCCTAACATAGCCCTTGAAAGTGCCTAGCCGCCTTTCAATAGGGTACATCCAGCCATACTGTACTGGACCTCTAAGTAGTGCCTCATCAGGTAGATGAACAGCCAAATGCACCATCACATCAAAGAAGGCTGGAGGATATATCTTCTCAAGGTCGCATAGGATAGTTGGTATTTTGTCTCTAAGACGCTCCAAAGCATCTATCCTGATATTCCTACTACAGAGTTCCCCGAAGAATTGTCCCAACTCTGCAACTACTCTGTATAAGTCAGGGCGGCCCAATCCTCTAAGGATAACAGGTAAAACCCTTTGAAGTAGGACGTGGTAGTCATGAGTTTTCAACCCTTGTACCTTGTTTCCATCTGCACTGACTCTCCTTTCAGGGTTGGAAGCAAATCCATGTGGGAATCTCACACGTGACAGGACCTCACAGAATTCTTTTCTTTTTACCTTGTCCAAGACGTACACAGCTGGTGCCATATCCCGTGGTTTTACCTTCATCTTGCACCTGCAAATCCTTTCTGATACCCAGGTGTGTCAAATCAATCCTAGATTTTAAGGTATCTTTCGTCTTGCCTTCAATATTAAGAAGTGTGCCGATAATGCTGTCACATATATTTTTCTCGATGTGCATCACATCAAGATTATGCCTTAGATCCAAATCTTTCCAATACTCCAAGTCCCACAAAGTGGACCTGCGGGTAAACAATAATCTCTCTTCTACCCTGCCATGCTTCCTTTTCCCACTACCATTACCAGGATGGTTTCCTGGTGTAATATGCCTGACCTTCTCTAATTCCACTTGCAACTCATTGGCGGTGAGCCTCTTTGGCGCATCACGGTTTTCATGCTTTGCATTGAACACATGTCTTCGGTATTCTAGGATGCAGCTTGTCCTTGGCAAGGAAACGGCGGTGTCCAATGTAACAGATCTTGCTAAGTATTGCGTATGACAGCGGATTCCTGTCACAGCAAACACATGCATTGTAACCATGTGTCGTTTGCCCTGACATAGTGCCCAAAGCCGGATAATCATGGATGCACCAAATTATAACAGCACGCAGAAAGAAATCAGCTGGTGGGCTGCTATACAGGTCTCGAGTGAGAACACCCTTCCATAGCTATTGAAGTTCCTCCACAAGAGGCTCCATGAACAAATCAAAATCCTTTCCAGGACTTTTTGGACCTGGGATGAGCAAGGCCATCATGTAGTTTGATTCTTTGGTGCAGACATTTGGAGGCATGTTGTAAGGGATAACAAGCACTGGCCACATGCTATATGTGGCGCTCTGGTGGCCAAATGGGTTAAATCCATCTGAAGCTAAGTCAAGTCTAATGTTTCTCGGGTCAGCATCAAACTCTTTGTGTTTATCATTGAAGCTTTTCCACTCACTACCATGAGATGGATGGCTCATTACATTCTGATCTCTGTACTCCTGGTTCCTAGAATGCCACAGTACATCCTCTCTTGTTTCAGCATCATGAAACAACCTCTGCAATCTTGGTGTAATTGGAAAATGTCTCAGAACATTATGAGGAATCCTCTTCATAGCATCGCCATCTTTCCATCTTGATGATTTGCATTTCGGGCATTCACTTAAGTTGGCATAATCCTTCCAGAACAGAACACAATTATTCTTACAAACATGAATCATATCATATCCAATTCCAACTCCATGAAGGAAATTCTTCATTTTACTGTAGGTGTGTGGCAGCTCAGACGCATCTGGGAAAGATTCGCCGAAAGCAGCCAACATCACATCGAATGATTTGTTGGTCATCCGCTCAGATGTCTTCACCTGAAGAAAGGTGACCATAGCTGAGAATACTGATAGCTTATTTCCTGGGGTGACAGCAACGTTGCATTGTTCCCACATGCGGGCCCACTGTTTTTCTTCTGCAGGTGAAAGTTCACGGAATGCACGAGCATTTTGTAGCATTGTTTCAATGTTGGTCAAACTCAGTGGCTCCGCCACCACCACCTCCTCCTCCTCTTCCACCTGAGCATCAGGCAGATCAAGATGGTGATCTGCTGCTTCCATGTAGTCAATAACATTGACGTTCACAGCTTCACCTTGATGAACCCACCTAGTATATGTGACCGACATCCCATACAAGTGGAGATGATTTTGCACAGTTGACTCGGGTCTTGTAACTGAATTCATACAACTGCTACACAGGCAGAACACATCTGATTTCGGACCACCGTACTCAGCTCTGATAAAGTTCATGAAGTTTTCAACCCCCTCGACATATGCAGCAGAGAATCTTTGAGCAGAAGTTATCCAAGTCATGTCCATATGTTAGACATACAAATTAGTTCTTCTACTAGATATTACAGGAAAAACATAAATGCTTTTTATGAAGTCCAGAAAAAAAATACCTAGGTCGATGTCTAAAGCTATGGCAAGATATTTGGACGAGCAGATCTAAGTAACGAAATATATGTAAAGCTAATTCAGCAAACAGATTTGAGTGCCAAATTATGGCAGGCTGTTTCAGCAGTCAATGAGGCTGAGCACACATCCATCGAACTATCGAAGGCCATCACAGCAACAAAGATCGAGTATAAAACGGTGTAGAGCTATTTCAGCTAACAGATTGGCTACTAGACCATGGCAATCTACGTCACAATAAATATATGGCAGGATATTTTAGCAACTAATCGGCCTTGGCATGCCATCTCAGCTAAGCAGATTGAGTGCAGAACAGGGCAAGGAAGCTTCTTAAGCAGAGCATATTAATAGTAAACTACTTCGGCAAACAGTGAGATTAACAGCGTCTATCAGCTAACATTCTGTGCTACACTGACATGAACGGGGCCTCAGTCTAGAATGCGCGTACCATGGGAGAAGCTGACCGCCGTGCGTCTCCACACGAACGTCGCCAGCGGTGGCGGCGCTGACCGCCGTGCGCCTCCACAAGAACGTAGCCAGAGGTGGCGGCGCAGCTAGAGGACGGCAGTCTACGAGAGCGTACTGTGGGAGCGAGAGGATCGCCGAACCGCGGCGCCGACGTATCGGCGCGGCGGGGAGGGTGCCTTTGGCGGAGCGAATGGAGTGGAGGGGGACAGGGGAGAGGGGGGTTTGGGGAATATTATTGGCTAGTTGGCCGAAGGGCAGTTGAATCGGATTTGGGAGGAATTTTTGGGTGTGGGGGGGAGGATTTTCGCCCGGTGGGCGGGGGGAGTTTGGCGCATGGTCGGTTTCTCCGAGTGCAGTTCCACATGTCAGTGAAGAGGCAAGCCAAAGCACGTTCCGTTTGCATGAGCCGTGTGCAGGACCGAACATGTGTGGTGTGCAATGCGACCACGACAGGAGTGCTGTGAGTGTACCGCATTTCTTCCTTTTAAGCTAGGTGCTTCGCCCCCTCAAAAAAAATATGTTGCTTTGCGTGATCCATCGATACTACTACTAGTAATCCGGTAATCCCGACTAAAACGGCGCGGCCGGGTCTTTTCCCGTGTGATATGCTGGGAGGTTGGCTTAGTTGGGTTTTTTAGGACGAGTAATGCTACACCTACGTAATCCCAGTTACATAATTAACGTAATGTGAAACGTGTGAGCTGTTGATTGTAGATTGGGGGACGGAGGGGCCCACCACCATGAAAATCAGGGGAGGAGAGAGAGAGGCAATTTACGTTAACCCTTTCGTAGGTTCCCGTAGATGTAGAAAGATGTGTCCGATCCTGCAATATAGGCCGTCCGATCTATATCTAACGGATAGGAAGGAAACTATGACAATTTACTCGCACTCCTCTCCACATTTGCAGATAAGGCTTTCCCTCGTTCATCCTTTTCTCCCACAAGATCTTGATCTTCCGTGCAACGCATGGGCATCTTGCTAGTACTCCTACAATATGTATATTATTGTGAAAGTTCATATACACCGGCCGAGATTAATGCAAACACGACAGATTTTCATTACATTTCAAACTATTATAGGACAAAAAAATAAAAGAAACCCGACCCTAAACCTATTCTACGGCGGCGACCAGCGTCCTCCATCTGTGATCTCCATGTACGGGGGCGGGGTTCAAGACCCGTGAAGTGAAGGTGCGGTCTCCGGCGAGGAAAAGTAGAATGCGGGAGACGGACCGGCCAGTTGGCACACCATGCCCTGCCGCCTCCCATGCCCTACTCATCCTCGGAGGAGTCCCCGACCTCGGCGGTGCCGGACGTTGGACGGCGGCAAGTAGGACGCGTGGCTGGCGGTGCTCCCGTCGTCGGCCACCAGCGTGGCCACCGCTTGTGCGGCGACTTGAGTGAGGGCGGCGACCTCGAGCTCCATCCCCGAAGACAAGCTCTCCCGCAGAGCGTTCGCGCTTGCGGTCATGGCGGATGTGGTTCCAGGTAGGAGGACAATGCGCTATGGTGTGGAGGTTAGCTGGGGGTTGCCGCTTTAAGTAGCGCATTCCGGTGAGGCCAAGCATCCGGGTGCGTCATTAAGTCACCAGAGTTGGTTCCGCGGGCACCAAGCCTCTTAATGACGACATACGAACGGACGGCATGAATGCGGGCAGCTAGCGCCGGATGGGAACGCACCGCGCGACGGCGCGAGGGACGAGGGTTTTGGTGTGCCAGGGTAGTCAGCTGCGGTCGTGGCAACGTTGGAGATGCCCTTTGCTCACATGCGATCCCCGCATGTCATTGGAAAAGCAAGACGACCCGGCATGGTCTCAGGTCCAGAGGATGCAGTTGGCCACGCTACACCACTCCGCGGACGCGTCGCGGCGCCCCGTGCATCCTCGACGAGCTGGGCGTTGGGGTGTGTTTGGATTGTGGCCAAAGTGCACCTTGCCAAAATTTTGGTCATGACCAAAAGATTGTTCTTTGTTTGGATGGTTGCCATTTTTTTGTCATGCCAATGAACTCTAGCTAACTCTAGTTCATTTTTCTTGCCAATGTCGGCCAAATCATGGGCAACCAATATCTCAACCAAAATTTTGGTCATGACCCAAAGATTGGTCTTTGTTTGGATGGTTGCCATTTCTTTGGCATGCCAATGAACTCTAGCCAACTCAAGTTCATTTTTCTTGCCAATGCCGGCCAAATCTTGGGCAACCAATACCTCAACCAAAATTTTGGCTACCCAATGCTTTGATGGGGCAACCTTGGGCACAAACCAAACATACCATTGGTCGTGCCATAGCACTAACGCCACCCTCGGCAAACTAAAACCTACCGTGTCTAGCGACGATATGAGCGTGTTGCTCACCGCGGTCGCCGTGTCCAGAGGCGGTGCTGGAGCTGCGCCCCATTGTTGGCCCCAATGACCCACATGAACGGTTGTCGGTGGCGAGGAGGTCGTGGGCCAGCTCCTCCATTGGACTAGTCTGCGCTACGTCGTCCCGACGGGTGTGCCCCACATGTCTGTTTCCCTATTTTCCTGGCCATATTCGAGCGTCAGTGCTCCGCGTTGCCCATTAGGCCTTTCACTATGTAGGCCAAGCGAGACAACTTATTGTTTATTTGAGTTGTTCAAGTATAATCATGTGGTGTTTGCTTATTTCTCATTCCTCTCCAACCCTCTTCTCCATCGATCATGTCGCCCTCCAGTCGAGTCCATCCTTCCGCATGCCTCATTTGAACATTCCGCCGAGTATCATTCGCATGTACCCACCCTAGTCCTCTTTCAATAGATCTCCGGACCCCGAGATGAAATCGAGAGGGAACGAGTGGGGGCACGTGATACCTAAGGCGGATTCAAAATTTTGAACCGATGATCATAGCACCCGCAAATCATATATAAAGGGTATTCAATGTTCGTTTCGTTTTTGAATGTACAATATACTCCCTCCTATCCTTTCTAGTTTACATATAAGTTTTATGTGTAGTCAAAGTATATCTACTTTGATCAAAAAGGTATCAACATTCAACAACGCCCAATCAATATTGTTAGATTCGTACGTACTCCTAGATTTGTACTCGAGATGGTTTCCAATTTGACTATTGACAAGATTAATAGTACATGAGATGTATAATGTGAAAATTATATCATTGGAAACTCCTTTCACATACGAATTTGACCGTATGCTTTGTGTAAGTTGCATGTCATATATTATTACTCTAACATTTGGTCAAAGTTAGCCTCGAAAAACGCATTAGACCCTTTATGCTTTGTGTAAGTTGCATGTCATATATTATTACTCTAACATTTGTGTAAGTTGCATGTCATATATTATTACTCTAACATTTGGTCAAAGTAGTATAGTGGAAGTGGATCCTCTGACGTAGGTATCCCTACCTTACCCTCCCTTTCGGTCACTTACTGGCGGACCCCATGCTTTCTAGGCCCCGCATATCAGTTACTCAATGGGTTCGGCCACGTCAGGGGATCCTCATCCGTAGTATACTCCCTCTGTTTTTATTTACTCCGCATAAAACGGAGGGAGTGGTGGTATAATAAATGACGCGGGCAGGGTAGGGGGAGGGACGTCGGTTTGCTCTCAACTGCGGTCCCACAAGCGAGCGAAAACGCAAGACGAAGCACGTTCCATTCGGTGAGCGACATGGAGGGTCCAGCGTGCCGGGCTGCAACGCGAACGCGACAAGAGCAATGTACAGTCAAAACCGATTGACCGGTCATCACCAGAACCACTATTCACACCAGAACCTTCGCTGCTCGGCCTACGCCAGCCACTCCCTAAAACCACACCAAATCTCCAACCCATTCCCCCACCTTTCGATCCCCTAGTTCGCCGGAAAGCCATGGTGCACCGCAAGATCACTTACTACAAGATGCTGACGCCGGAGCGCCGCGCAGAAATCACGGCGGCGGTCGGCGCCACAGTCCTTCGTTCCCAAGCTCGCTTTGCGGCGGGCCAATCTCCGAGTTCTCTGGAGCCAAGCTACAAGGAGGAGGAAGCCGATCCAATGTTCATGGCAGAGGTGGCGGCGCAGAAGGCCCCCGATGGGTATGAGACGATGGACGTCGACTTGGTGCCAGCATCCGAGTCCCCCATGGTGCAGGCGGACCAGTGGTTCAACATGGCGATACTAAAGGAGGACCCGGAGGCAGAGGCTCAACTCGACGCGGAGCGCACGCATGCCGCTACCATCGAGGCTCTCCTGCACGCGGAACAGGATGTCGTGGATGTGAACCGGGCAACGGAGGCTCAACTTGAGGCGGAGCGCGCGGATGCCGCTGCCATCGAAACCGGACATCCTGGACTTGAACCGGGGGGCAGAGGCTTGACTCGACGCAGAGCGCGCGGATGCCGCTCTCATCGACGCCCTCCTGCAGGCGGAACCAGACGTCCTGGACTTGAACCGGGCGGCAAAGGCTCGACTCGATGCGGAGAGCGCGGATGCCGTTGCCATCGAGGCCCTCCTGCAGGCGGAACCGGACGTCCTCGACTTGAACCGGGCTGTGCTTTCGTCCGTGCAGAGCGCCCGCACGCTCCGCTTGAACGAGTAGCTGGAGGCTGAGGACAACCACGGTGCGGAGACACACGTGGGCTGGTTCGCGCCGGCAGCCAAAGACGACAAGGTCGTCTCTTTCCGCGAGCAGTGATAGTTTTTCTTTATGTTGTTATTTTTATGGATCTTTTGATGTGTAAAAACATATATTTGTTATGCAAGTCACCTGACTTGGGTCAGTCTACCATTTTAGGCGGTTGGAAGAATATCCTACGTCTCCTAACCCTTCTTTCCTTCTTCCTCACCTCTTCTTCTTCCCCAACCGACCACCGCACGGGCCGTACAGATACTCCCCAACAAGCGGTTGGATAAACATACTCTATGAACGAAAATTATGTGTCAGCGATAGGATGGCTGAGTTTGGTGTGTTCACATGCGAAAGCACGTGTCAGTGAGGGTGTGTTCCCTTGGTTGGGTTTGCGGCGTGCAAGAGCGATCGTGTGAGGGTGCGGTGCGACCGCGGCGTGCAGGAGCAACCGTGTGAGGGTGCGGTGCGACCACGATAGCCGTGCGCAAGTGTACCTCCTTCTTATTTTGAAAACTTTAGGCAAGCGTGGAAAAAATGTGTGGCGAAGTTTGGCAATGCAAGGCCTAGACCCAAACAGGATAAGTACGTAGTACTAGGAGTACTAGCGTTAAAAAAGAAAGGCTGGGTTTTCCAAAGACCAAAGAGCTAACCATCTCACTCCTCATCGCTTGATTAATGCAGCGCCATGCAAACCAACCTTCTCACTTCTGCATGCATGCAGGGGATATTATTGTCCTTGGTTGCTAACCCCATCAATTTTGCCTTGATTAGTGTTAGTGGCCCTTTGCAAATTGTAATTTTGATATACTGGCCTTGTGTACAAAAAAATGGAGGTAGTAACTATATTTGACTTCCTTCCCCATTGCGGTGACGTCGACGGTTTTTTTGGTGGTTTGGCGAAGTGCGTTCGACGAAGAACACCATTGAGGGAGACCACGGTAAGTCGTTCGCAAGTGCCGCCTGCAAGCCGAGACAACCGCCTTATTTGCATCCAGGAAGTCCTTTACTAGTACTACTATAACTAATGCGGTGAGATGGCTTCTCGAAGAAGACGATGGAGAAGCGGAGTCAGCGAAGAGTGAAATGATGGTTGCTTCGTCCGTGCTTTTGTGATTTGACGCCCCACTGCATTGTGATTTGTGATAGAAGGGACAGGGGAGTAGACTCTGTGCTCTATATTGTACTACATGCGTCCAAGCATGGGATAAAGAGGAGAGACGTTGCATTTTTCTATTCCTTCAATCAATCAATCAGGGAGCTTCGGTTCCATCTTTTTGGCTTTGGCAACACCATCCACAATGGTTCCCACGATGCCAAAAGCTATTTTCACATTTGGTTACACATTGTGGATGCCCTTAACCGTACCACTTGGTTTTGCTCCTATGTGCTATCTATACAAATCTCAATTATATTGATCTAAAAAATTATAGAATCGAGATTAGTAAAAAGGAGGTGATTTTGCCGCGCGGATGGCGGGGGAGGTTTCTTATTTGAGCAATGCTACATCCATGTAATGGTTTACGTAAAGTTACGAAATGATGTGATGTGGGACTATTTGATTGGATTAAAGGAGAGGATTAGGCCCACCCACCTGAAAATCAGGGAGCATATATAGATTAGATTGAAAGTATACGTAGCAGCTACGTAGCCCTTTGTAAGTCTAGGATTAGGCTTCTTATTTTTGGAGGACGTTGTCCTTGCGGTTTGCTAACATGTGGTGCCACGTGTCAGTGCTTTACCAAGCCGATTCGTGTCCCACATGAGGCAGAACAACGGCAGAAGCAACACATGGTTAAGTTGAAGAAGATGAGGGAGAAGCGGATTCAGCAATGAGTGAAATGATGGTTGCTTCGTCCCTCCAACTTAACTGCGGGAAAGGTGCAGCTTTGTGATTTGACGCCTCATTGCTCATTACTACGCCGGTGCCATGACTGGGGTACTTCACCCCGGCTGCTCTACACTGTATTCTGGTATGGCACGTGGACCCGGTAGCTTGATGTCCCACATGTTGGCGAAAGGGACTAGAAGATTTATGAAAGCGAGCGCTTCACTCTTACAACGGAGGAGTAGACGGCACGACGGCCCAGTGAACTGTCACTTGTACTGTATAGTACTATAGTTTTGTTGTTTCGCACGATCCATCGATACAAACCCGATTAAACAAGAAAGGGCGGTATTTTTCCTGCGCGGTAGATGATACTGGCCATACATTTCAAAGGCAATTTTAATGTATGCAAACTGAATAATTATAAGTAACAATATGATATCTAGTAAAACTAAAAACACATATGATTTATTGTGTTAGAGTGTAGTAGTAGTGATGTATTGCATAGTTGTTAGATGTATCATGCGAGAACGTGTAGAGATGTAGTTTTGGAGGGCCTACAGAGAGAAAAGCGTAATACGGTCACAGAACTTCAGAATAAGCTGATTACGGTCACTATATACGTTTTGCGGTGATTATACGGTCACTTGCTCACAGCTCGGCATCGGATTGCACTCTGTTGACCGGCCAAATAGTCCGCGTGGTGCCATGTTGACTATTTAAATTGACCATGTTCGTTGTGGGTCCCACCTGTTAGTTCGCATAGGCAAAATGTCAGATAAACACAAATTTACGCAGGCGCGACAAGGCTCCAACCCGTGCACGGGAATCACCTGGTTGTGTATGTGTCTGTCAGGGCCTGATGTGTGCGCATGCACGTGTAGGTTGAGCACTTGAGCGTGAGAGTGTGTGTTGGTCGTGTGGTGTACTGGTGTGTGCATGCATGCGTGTGTGTGTGCGTGTGAGTGTTGCGTGCGTGCGTGCGTGGTTGTGTGTGTACGTGTGAGTCTTGCGTGCGTGCGTGGGTGCATGTGTTTGTGTGAGTGTTGCGTGGATGCAGTTCGTGTGCATGCGTGCGTGTGTGTATAATCACCACACCAGCTCCTGTGTGTTAAAACAGACGGCTCAGCATACCAATACAAGGCCACCTTGTCCGCTGTGCCCGCGGTCATGACTTCGAACCACCGTCCAAATATATATTTTTGTCGTTTGTTTTCATTCTTACTAGCAAGATGCCCGTGCGTTGCATGTAACATCAAGATGCATTTGTATGACTTGTTTATCTTGTGAGAGAAAAGGATGAACGAGGGAAGGCCTTATTTGCAAATGTGGAGAGGTGTGTGGGTACCTTTTTGCAAAATTGCCATAGTTTCTTTCCTATCCGTCAGATATAAATCGGACAGCCTATATTTCAGGATGGCAGGCACATCATCATCACCAACTCTGTTTTTTTTATAAGAGTGTATTTTATGTATTTTATAAGAGTGTAGATGTAGAGTAGATACAAGTCGACAGGTGGGCACGATGGTAGTGAGATAATGTGATGCAACACTAGAGGTGCCACGTGGAGCGTTTAACTGGTCAACTAGTCATGTCATGAGCAAATACAGAGTTGTACGGTGAGCCCGTGACTGCATAATAACCACTAAACGTAAATGGTGACCGTAATGAGTGGATTCTGAAGTCCAATGTACGTATCGTGCTTTCGCTTCAAATACAATGATCGTCATTGCATATATCGCGAGAGAAAGATAAACATGCGTGAATTTTCTGGGGGCTTACTTTTAGAGGACCTGGAGATAGTTTTGTGTGCATATGTGAAAGGGGCATATAGGGGGGTATGCAATGGAGAGAGAGATGCTCTTCATTTCTCTTTATTATGACTAACTTTGTATATAGTATAAAAATATACAAATTCACAGTGCGGAATAAATATCATTGTGGGCACCATGCAATGCAAATTAGCGTTCGTACTCCTCCATATAACTTTGTAATGTTGTATATATGTAGAAACTCTAAAATAATTTTTTGGCCACACTTTATTCAAAAGGAATGTTGTATGTGAAATAAACGTGAAGAGAGGGCTTTTTAGATCAATGGGGTACGTGATGTAACATGTGTGAATGTGTAGTCGATGCATTTGGCGGGGCCTAGAGAGGTATGTGTGTGTATTACGTATTCGAGAGAGGCATGGATAGAGGGGCCGACGGGGGGGCGTGGGAGAGATAGCATGAGAAATGAGAGTGGTCTAGAGAGAGAGAGACGAATATGACGTCACGACAAGAGATTCCATTCCCTTGAGTGTGTATATGCAAGGGGGGAGGGAATAGAGGCACCAGGAGAAATTTTCTGTGTGTGTGGTGTTTGTGTTGGTATGTGTGGGTGTGAGAAGATAATGAGACGTGGGGGCAGAGGGTGTGTCACCGCGTGAGGTCTGGTGGGTCGAGGTGAGGCCGTTCATTCTGTTCCGTCCTGCGCCACATTGGTCGGCCCGTGATGCATTTAGGAAGACCCATGGATGACTAGTCGTACAAGACAAGGATAGAAGAATTGTGAAGGACTTTGTTTCCACTGACAAAGCCGGCTAGGATTTGTAACCCTAGGTTCTCGGACTAAGGTAGCCCCTTTATCTCTGATATTACTATTCATCCAACCTAACTTTAAGGGGCATCCTACAGAATGCTCTGCTAGAATCATACTCGTCAATTAGGAAGAGAGGTGTGAGACAATGCGTGAGAGATAGGCGTAAAGATAATGTGCATACATGAGACACGTAGGCAGGTCCATGTATATAGAAAGGGTCGATGAGGATTGTGCGTGTGTATGTTTGCGAGAGGAAGAGTGCTTGTGATAAAGGTTAGTGAAAACAATTGTAAATGGTTACGAGAGGGAGGGAGGGTTATATCTAGAGCATGTGTGCGAGAAAGACACCTCGGGAGAGAGTGTGTGAGCATGTGTGAGAGACCACGGATGGAGAGTGAAACTACACGTAAAAGACTGCTCTACACATTGATTAAAGATATAAATTGTATCCAAATATTAGGATGGGATCATGATATTTGCAATTCGCGTAAGGAGCGGTCATTGATCCATCAGACATCTAGATTCTATCGAATTTGAGCATGTCTATGTTATTATTCGACACAATTGATCCACATAGTTAGTATTTTTGAACTCCAGACAATGCATCACTTTAGCAATCGAATATAAACGTGAGTATAGTTCATGTTGTGTGTGTAAAGCACATTATACATACGAAAGTTACACAATGGACATTATAAATAGCTACTACCTATGAACTAGCATACATTTGAATTCAACTTAAGGTGGTTTAAAAAAATCAAATTCAACATGAAGTCCATTCAATTATTTGAATTTGATATCATGGCATTTGTAAACCATACCTAAATTATGGGGGCACCAATCTTTGCTCTGATTTTGTACATAATAGCATATGTAGTCGTGCACAAAATAGATTCAAATTTAGCTCCTCCATTCCAAAATAATCGTAGTTATAGGATTTTCAAGTGTCAAAATTTCAAAAAGAAGTGGATAATTTAGTGAGGTTTTCAAACATACAAGGTCAAATATAATGTTGTATATTTAGGTCAATCCTCATAGTTCAAGAGTACGCTAAACGTGAATGCTTGTGTTTCAAGATTTCGAACGAAGCGCCAAAAGAGCCTCTACTCGCCCGAAACCGCGTGAGACCAATGTTTGGTAGTACAAGGAAATTACTTTTCTAATAACTCCAACCCGTGAAACCTACCGGCCCGACGTCCAAAGGTCTAAACCGTGGTAGGTTTGTAGCTTCATCTAGACACTACGCAACCGTATCTGAAAAACATTCATACACAATGGCCGCCTAAGCACACATGCGCACGGCCAAAATTGCTCCCGCCCACTATTTGGGACACCTGGGATTACCATCCTACCCCCGACCCGCAGTAGGTCCGAAATTTAAGAGGGGGGCAAAGTTTGTACTTTCCCCAAATTTCAAACAAGCGCGTCCCATTTCTGTTCAAAAAAGCCAAAAACAAGCGCGTCCCAGACCGAAACATGGTTCCCCCCACCCGTCTGATTCCCCATTCGTACTCCGTGGGCGCCAAAACTACCTCTCCACCAGCCGCGAAACCCCGGCGTCCTCCGTCCGCCACCCCATCCCACCCATCAACCGCCGCCCTCCTCCATCACGCCGGAGCCGATACCCCGACGTCGTCGTCCACCACAACCTCAACCACAACGCCCTCCACGGCTAGTAGTTGAAGTCGAGGCCGAGCCGTCCGTACCCAAGCCAGTTCAACCACGTCGTCATGCGCCTCGCCGCTGCCGCTCCAACTTCTCCAGCCTCCACCGCACCGGAGCTGTTCCTGCTACGCCGTCCTTTGCCGCCTCGGATCTGCTTCCCCTCCGCCGACATACGGCCACGGCAACACAGTCAACAATTTGGCCATGGGTTCGTCCAAGCCTGCACCCTCCAGAACATCGGTTTCCCCAGTAAAAACAAGAAAATCGGCGCGACTTGTGGAGGTGACCACACCAGCAACCGAAAAAGATACTCATGTTCCCTTATTCGTGCAAATCTTACGTCTCTGCTTGCACGGTATTCATCACATCGAAGACACTAGTTGACCGCTTCTTCTTGATACTAGATGTTCCTAGTAACTCACGATGCACAAGGTTTCTCCTCATATACTATTTCACCTTAGCTAGAGGTCCATCGCCCCCCTGAATTTCAATTTCTGGCCACTTGATTCCCAATTAACAGAAGCATTCCCCGGCGTAACAGGCGCTAGTACGCATATTACGCTGGGGAAGCAGCGCCTTGGTGTTTATCTTAGGGGCGTGTGCGGCCTAGAGCTACTGGCGCCCGATCTGGAGGTCGGCCAGGATTAAAGGGATGGCCTGGGGGCGCTACCAAGCACGGCGGTGGTGTGAGGTCGATGGGAGGGCGGGGCGGCGGAGGCAGGGGTCTGGGCCGGTGGTCGCTGGCGGTTCGAGAAAGATCGTCAACAGTGACTGGCGGGAGGTAGACGAAGGTCATCTTCCCGTTCCTTATAGATCGGATGGTTCATTAAAAAAATTGACTGACCTATTTATTTTCAGTCGACTGTTATCTTAGATATGACCACATGTGGTGGTGTGCTGGAGGAGTACCTGCATTTCCTGTGCTCATATATTACAAAATCATACAGAGTAGAATCTAATTTTGTTTGCCATGCAATGTTGTAGAGCTATCATATGTCTCCTGTCATTTATTTTCAGCCACCTGCTATCTGCTACTTTTACAGTGCACTAGTTCTGCACACACTTCACCCTTACTCTCACTGTTGTGTTTTTATGCAAGGGTATTTCAGACTCTGCTGCCATGAGAGAAGCCAAAAAGAAAAGAGAGAAGTCGCTCCAGTTTGGTGTGCGGCTAGGCAAGACACATTTCAACGCTTTAAGGGGTGCAGTGTCAGCAGATGGAGACGGGGAACGTAGCTCTGGAGTTGATGACCTCGATCGCAATGAAGCACCATCCCAGGTGCTTGCTTTAACTTCGTGGTGTCATATGTGGTTGCATGTTCCATATGGTGTCTAGCTTGTATTCGAAAGGCCGAAGTCGGTCAGATAAGGACAGATATTTTTTTACATGAACCACCATCCCGTGAGCACCAGAAGACAAATAGCTAGTCAGGGCACTGACCGAGCCAGTGACAAGCCCAGCAAAGATAGGCATCACCTGGAAGCCAACTAAAAAGCTGTGATGGTGGCGAAGTAGCCCGCCTCCCACCAGGCTCTCAGGTCCTAGATGATCATGCTCACCACTCCAGCCGGATGTCTAGCTTGTATTGCTTCCAATTTGATTAAATTGCATCTGCTTAGCTTACACATTATACCTTTGAATATGACATGCCTTTCTGTTTTTGGTACATACTAGTACATATGTGTATTAACCATGTTCTTACATCAAACTAATGTTCTTGTGTATCCCTCATCAATCACTTATGACGAGGCAGACAGGCAAGGGGACTACTCCTCATTTAAAGAATGCAGCATCAGCCTCCCGACATGATTCTCAAGAAACAGAAATGCTAGATGAAGATAGTGAACGTAGCTCTGTAGTTGATTACAGCATTTCCCCTACACTAGCATCGCAGGTGCTTGCTCTAACTTGGCAGCGTGATATGTGGTTGCATGTTGCATATGGTGTCTACATTGTAATTCTTCCAATCTGGTTAAACTGCATGTGCTAGTCTGCTTAGCTTATACATTATACCTGTTAATGTGACATGCCTTCATGTATTTAGTACATAGTACATCTGTCTATTAAGCATGTCCTTACATAAAACTATTTTTTTTTGTATCCCGCATCAATCAACATGACGAGACACCTTTAGTATATGTAGTGCGATATTAGTTGCATCTTTCATATGATTTATAGCATGCGCTGCTTCTAATTTGTTGAAATTCCATTTATGATGGGACGCTTTTAACTTGGCAGAGTCATATTGGTTGCATCTTTCATGTGGTGTCTAGCTTGCATTGCTTCTTATTTGCTGGAACGGTTTCTGCTTAGTTTACACAAACAGTTGTGAACATGCCATGCCGTCCTATTTTTCGTACATATTCCATCCTGGTATCATGTGTTTGCCTTACATCAAAGTAGTGATTGTCAGTATCATGCATGAATGAGTTCTGAAGAGAGAATTTTATTGCTTTTTCTTGTCGGTTTTACTTGACAATTCAAAATCAATAAAGCGGAAGGAAGTTAGCAAGGCAACGGATAAAGGTGCTCCTTCCGAACGGAGGGCCTCTACAGTTTCTACTCCTCCACACCCCCAAGATGATTTCCAAGACAACACATGCATAGACACTCAACAAAGCTGTGTTTATGATGAGCACGTCTCCCCTAGTGCAGCATCACCGGTGCTCCCTCTAACTTGGCACTATTATATGTGGTTGCATGTTACGTGTGATGCCTAGCTTGTATTGCTTCTAATTTTGTTGAATTCCATCTGCTTACTTTACACATCATACTTGAATAAGACACGTGATCCTATTTCTAAAACATACAATATCTGTCTATCACACCATGTTCTTACATCAAATTACTACTGTTGTGTAACCTGCAACAATCACTTATCATAAGACATGTTTGACTTTGGAGTGTGATATAGGTTACATCTCACATTCTTTTCTAGCTTGTATTACTAATTTGTTGAAATGGCACTTATGACGAGACAGTTTTAACTTGGTAGAGTGATATTCGTTGCATCTTTCATATGGTGTCTAGCTTTCATTGCTTCCAATTTGTTGAAATGCCTTCTCCGTAGTTTACACATCATAAGCTGTGAATATGCAATGATGTGAATATGCAATGGCACTAATGACGAGAGACCTCTAACATGGTAGTGTGATGTTGTTTGCATCTTGCATATGATTTATTTCTTGTACTGCTTCACATTTGTTTAAATGCCATTTATGATGAGACACTGTTAACTTGGTAGAGCGATATTTGTAGCATCTTTCATATGGTGTCTACCTTCCATTGCATTGCTTCTAATTTGGTGAAATGTCTTCTTCTTAGTTTACACATCATAGTTCTGGTTATCTCTTTCGTCCTGTTTTTCATACATATTACATCATCCTATCATGTGGTTGTCTAACATCAAAGTTCAGTTCGTCTGCATCATGCATCAATTTGTTCTGAAGAACTAAATTGTTATTCGTTTTTCTTGTCGGCTTGACTTAACATGGCACAGAGAAAGAGGAAGAAACACAGAATGGCAGGGAATGAGAAGTGGATGAATCTTGCAGATTCTGTTGGTACTGATGGTGCAATAGAAGGTCAAAGTCCAGTAGAAAATTCTACAAACATGGCATCCCATGCTACACGAGTTGCAAAAAAAGACAAACAGAAACAAATAGCTGCCACCAAACAAGCAGAGACAGCCCTAGTTCTTGCAACACGTACCATAGTACTACCAGCTGCACGATGTACTCGTGCGTGAACTGAGCTAGCAGCATGTTCCCGAGCTCCCTTACCACCTGACACTACTTCCCAAGCACTCTTGACACAAGACGAGTTGGCAATCTCAGATGAACCTTGTGAGCTTCAACAACAAGAAGGTAGTTGCTGGAGTCAAGTTACAGTTGCATGCTTCTTTATATGTAGTCCCATAGTTTGATGTACACTAACACTTCCTATGTTTGTTGTTGGACTAGCACCTAGGCGCAAGAGGAAACAAACACCAGGGATAATGCTCAATAGGTTAACTAAATCTAGAGGAGGAAGAATGGAGATCCATTTTGAGGCAGGTTTAAAAAGGCCACGTGATGCTACAGAGTCAGCCAAGTTAGTATCAGAGGCAGCGGTTGCTGTTAGGTGTCATGTACGTATCCTCCCAACATGGATTCCGTACAGGAATGACAAAGACGAAACCCAGTTCAATATCTTCCTCGACCATTTATCTGTAAGTATGGTTGTGTATAGAAACTAGTAATATTGTCTTGCTCTGTCCAATACTTTCTAGGTTGCTGATAATGAGACTCCCATAATTTTCAACAGATGAGGTTCAAGTTGGATAGCCAAGATGATGCAACCAGACAAGCTTGCACCCATGTTTTCAAGTCTGCTCTGCGACAGTATCAGTATAACTTGAGGAAAACTCACTTTGAAGGCAAGGCTAACAGTGAACTTGCCCAAACATCTCCAGTGGAAAATATATCTGATGAAGACTGGAGAGGCCTCGTTAAACACTGGTCCGATCCGAAGTATCAGGTACATTATATATATGTCATCAGATCACATGTTGAAGTCCTATTTACGCATGTGCCACACAAATTTATCTTCTTGTAGGTGAACTGTTCAAAGAACAAGGCCAACCATACCAAAGTGAAATTCCAACAGACGACGGGATCTCGTAGCTATATTGCACACTGCGAGGCTCTTGTAATTAGCTGTTGTTTCACTCTTTTCGCTATACCATATTATCAGATCTATATTGACTTGTTCCAAATGCAGAGGAAAGCCCGCAAGGACCAAAAAGTACCTGAACCAAATGTTGTGGAAATCTTCAAGGACTGTCACACCAGCAAGAAGGGCATGACTACACCAGTCAAAGCCGCTGTTGTAAGTCCTTAATCCTCATGCCTTTTAACTACTACTTACTCTGACTTGTGCCTTGAACTGCATGGTTTGCAGCCAATGTCTATTACTCTTTTCAATTTTATACACAATTTTCTTAGCGTATCATTGCACCTTACAAGGTTTAAAAGAGAGGAGTGATGTTCCTTTGATCTTGACCCGTAATCTAGTTCCGTGCTGGACTTGCCCACACAATGTTACAATTGCTTGTTTGTCTGTTCTCAGTTGTTTTGTGATATGAATGACGTCATACTATGCTTACCGTATTATAAACTTCGGCTCTTTATCCTTAGCCCTCAATACAATGTGAAGAAATAGACAATACATTAGCGATGGTACATGGTCATATGTTTGGAACCTGGTTTTATTATGTACTTTGCAATAAAATACAACTAATATTTTCCATGGGTTCACAAGAATAAGTTCTGTATATAGACCAAAGCTATTTTGTTTGGTTTTGCTGCCTCCTTAATATCTTCTATTCTGGTACTACTAATGTAAAACCTCAACTTTTCAGCGAGCTACGGAAAAAATGGTGGAACCGCCACCTTCTGAAGGTGGCGAGGCAACTATAACCGCAATGTCAGCTCTTGCTGCAGTGGGTCAGTACCTGTCCACTAACAGTGTCAAAAGCACGTTCCTGCGTAATACTGGGTTGGTTGTTAAGCCAATATCGTCCAAACTGCCTCATGATCAAGATATGCAAGCTCAAAGCAATGTTGTATATGCGCTCCAGACACAAGTCCATTCCCTAACAGAGACCCTTTGTGAAACAAGGAGAAACATTGCTCAATGTCGTCAAGATATGCACGGTTTTGAAACCAGACTATCAGACATTTGCTATGTTGTTCAGGAGCCTAGGGGAATGAAGGCGATGGTTATGGTGCTCCATCAGACAATACAGCATGAAAACATAACAGTCAGGTCAAATGAACTGAGCTTCTGAACTTCTGGTGGTGCATTTATCTGCTAGACTGTTAGTTTTGTGACAACCTTCCTTTTGTTATATAGTTGTAATTTGTTTTGGTGCGATACAAAATTTATTCTTAACGTGCAGCCACCGCCTGAAGAAAACAGCAAGCCATTTTTGTATAGTGTAGGGTGTTCCTTATATTTGCACTGGTGGCGATCTTTGATGCCGAGTGGATGTAATCTGTGCAATCGCCTTAATAGCCTAGCGTTAGTTTTGGCCTTATTTATTTCCTAGTCTTCTTTTTCCCTGGTTTGCTAGTGGCCACAACTACCATGGGCCATATACAGGTCGTAGGATCCATGGGTCTCCTACGGGTCGTCAATAAATGGGCCTGTAATCGGTGGGCCTTGGGCCGTCGGATAAATGGGTATACATGGGCCATAATCGAGCGTAATTGGTATCGGCCCAGCATGGTAACAGACCGTTAACAGGCCATAGGACAGCAAAGGCTTAATTCTGTCACAAGCATAACGGGTCGTTAATGGGCCAGAATATAGGACGTGCTGGAAACGGCGCAACG
Source organism: Triticum urartu (assembly GCF_003073215.2). Lineage (NCBI taxonomy): Eukaryota > Viridiplantae > Streptophyta > Magnoliopsida > Poales > Poaceae > Triticum > Triticum urartu. The sequence goes on along the minus strand of NC_053027.1, from coordinate 399,514,378 downwards.
GGTTAACAGGCCAGAAAGCTAACACGGGCTGGAAACAGCCCATGTAAATCACGGGCCGTTAACGGGTATAAGGAAAATTACTGTTCATTATGGGCTAGAGTCACCGTGGGCCTTTACCTGGGCCGGCCTATTATGGCACACGAAAATCTTGTGGGCCTTTACCTGGGCCGGCCCATTATGGCTCGTGAAATCTTGTGGGCCTTTAGCTGGGCCAGCCCATTATGGTCCGCAAAATCTCGTGGGCCTTTAGCTGGGCTGGCCCATTATGGCCCGCAAAATCTTGTGGGCCTTTAGTTGGGCCGGCCCATTTAAACTTGTTGGGCCGTACCACGTGTCGATGTATCATAGGCGCCTTCTGTCCAGTGAGTGGATGACATCTGTCCCGACGATGAGCCGACACGTGTTTCCTCTAGCCAATGATGATTTTACACGTGGAAAATCCCCATTGGTCGGGGCTGTTAACGGGTTATCGGATCCAAAACCCGACCCAATAGCTTAACGGCGTTCCGTTACGGTGGATGCCACATGTCGGTCACCCTTGACGAAAGCACTTCTGTGACGCGCGATTTATCGTCATGGAAGTGGACACTTCCGTGATGATAATTTTGGTAATGTCATGGAACACTTCTACGACAGCACAGGTATGACTATCTTGATTCTGTCATAAATTTGTCATGGATGTACATGCATGACAAAAAAAGCGACCTATTGTGACAAACACGTATCATCACGGAAGTGTATTTTTTTGTAGTGCCACCAATTCTCCCGTCAAGGACAAAGCCGTCATGAACATGCTGCGACTGGAATCCCGCATTGCTAGTGTACTGGACTACCTCGTCCGACTGAAAGTGGCGGTGTCACGGATCAATGCGGAGCTCTGGCCAGGTGTAACATTCTAGAACAATCTCGAGTCATTCCAAAACATTCCAGAACAACGACTGAAAGAGGGACAAGTTTTACAAGTTGCACAAGTTAGACAGATTAGGATTAGACAAACAAGTGTATAACTATCGGGATAGAGCACCCTTGTAATCGTGATCATCATCATCAATATCAATGAATCATGATGTAGGCTTTTACCTCCACCGTGAGGGGCCGAACCTGGGTAAAACCTCGCGTCTCTCGTCCCGCTCAACCCCTCTCAAGCTACCACATAGATGCGTTGGCCTCACGACTAAGTCCTTTCAACAAGGACATCTGCCGTGACACTTCCACGACAGTTGGCGCCCACCGTGGGGCCTGCGCACGATGGTGTTGAGTTCTTGGAGGGATTTCTCCTGAGGATCAAGAAGTTCGCAAATTTTCTGGCTGAATAAGAGCCGGCTGATTTGAATGGAACTAATCCGGGCTAACGCTGTTTTGGACTCTAACTTGCATGATTTGAATGGAACTAACCCGGGCTGACGTTGTTTTCAGCAGAATTGCCATGGTGTTATTTATGTGCAGAAAAAAAAAGTTCACGGAATGACCTGAAACTTCACGGAACGTCTATTTGGAAATAATAAAAAATCCTTGCAAAAGATGAAGACCAGGGGCCCACCACCTGTCCAAGAGGATGGGGGCGCGCCTACCCCCCTAGGGCGCGCCCCCTACCTCGTGGGCCCCCTGAGCTCCTCCGACCTCGACTCCAACTCTATATATTTGTTTCGGGGAGAAAAAAATAAAGAAGAAGGATTCATCGCGTTTTACAATACGGAGCCACCGCCAAGCCCTAAAACCTCTCGGGAGGGCTGATCTGGAGTCCGTTCGGGGCTCCAGAGAGGGGAATCTGTCGCCATCGTCATCATCAACCATCCTCCATCACCAATTTCATGATGCTCACCGCCGTGCGTGAGTAATTTCATCGTAGGCTTGCTAGACAGTGATGGGTTGGATGATATTTATCATGTAATCGAGTTAGTTTTGTTAGGGTTTGATCCCTAGTATCCACTATGTTCTGAGATTGATGTTGCTATGACTTTGCTATGCTTAATGCTTGTCACTAGGGCCTGAGTGCCATGATTTCAGATCTGAACCTATTATGTTTTCATCAATATATGAGAGTTCTTGATCCTATCTTGCAAGTCTATAGTCACCTATTATGTGTTATGATCCGTTAACCCCGAAGTGACAATAATCGAGATACTTACCGGTGATGACCGTAGTTTGAGGAGTTCATGTATTCACTATGTGTTAATGCTTTGGTCCGGTACTCTATTAAAAGGAGGCATTAATATCCCTTAGTTTCCGCTAGGACCCCACTGCCATGGGAGGGTAGGACAAAAGATGACATGCAAGTTCTTTTTCATAAGCACGTATGACTATATTCAGAATACATGCCTACATTACATTGATGAATTGGAGCTAGTTCTGTGTCACCCTAGGTTATGACTGTTACATGATGAACCGCACCCGGCATAATTCTCCATCACTGATCCATTGCCTACGAGCTTTCCATATATTGTTCTTCGCTTATTTACTTTTCCATTGCTATTGTTATCATCACTACAAAATACCAAAAACACTACTTTAGCTACTGTTACCTTTTGCTACCGTTACCACTAATATCATATTACTTTGCTGCAGATATTAATTTTCCAAGTGTGGTTGAATTGACAACTCAGCTGCTAATACTTGAGAATATTCTTTGGCTCCCCTTGTGTCGAATCGATAAATTTGGGTTGAATACTCTACCCTAGAAAACTGTTACGATCCCCTATACTTGTGGGTTATCACCGGCGTGGAAGGATTCACGTTAACTACGAGTTCATCAATGAAGATTGAGAGAGATTGAACGACGATATATATGAGATTGAGATCAAGGGAATTAAGGGTTGCGTCCGCTCCGCCGTTGCCGGCCAGAAAAATCACCGAAACCGAGATTAAAGCTTTTTGCTGCAGTTTTTCTTTCTCGGATTACGGGACGGATATACTGAGGCTGACTCGAAGCAATCCTGCGCTATGGTCAAGTCGCCATAGTCCTTGTTTTCCTCCAGTAGGCCAAGCCAGGTACATGTACATGCAAGGGATCGGTCCCGCCGCGGTGTCCCCGTGAGAAGCCTGAAGACGCCTCTGTTCGTATGAGAAAACAATGACAATCATACTATTTCAATTAGTACTTTGCCACATGATGATCAGGTTGATCTACAACTCCAAATTTTTTTACTTACCAAAACTTCTAAATGGGGAGGCAACCAAGGTCAAAAACTGCATTTTCAAATTCATACGGAAAATAATACCACCGAGAAGACTGAAGCTCTCACGTGGTTGGACAATCCATCATGATGCTAGATGTTGTTGCTAAAAAAACGCAAGTGGTCAAAAAGACAAAACACTAGGGATTAGTGAGGTCAGATGATGGGACTCGACCTTGCCTTCACGGGCACGCCCTGCCGCTCGCTTCAGACCGAAAGGCCACAAGTCTCTACCTCGGTTTCTGTTTCGGGTCGCTGCTAGTTTCTTTGCTCCACCCGCCACCGGAGCACCTCCGAGCCGCACTGAGCTGCCCCGGACTCGCCTTGCCGTCTGCAAGACAGGTCTTGCCCCGCCTACCGCACGGATTACCACTTCTGCCTCATCCATCTGACCCACCACCCCACCGTGATCTGCCGCTGCTGCTGCTAGTGTCTCGAGCCGGCTCTGAAAATTCCTCTGACTCGCCTGCCTCTGTCGTCTCAACGCACTGCCGCTGCAACTCTTCAGCCGCTATACTGCCTCCGGGTCAAACCGACCCCGCGCTGCCTTCACCTGTCATGGCATGCAAGCAGCCGGCTGCCATAGAGCTGCCTGCCTCCATATGCAAGTCAACGTCGCCGCTTCACTTCATCTCCGCGGAGCCGCCGGCCGCCGTCATCACCTCTGTGGTCGGCCACTGTTGCTGCCTCCTCTGCCGCTGCACCTTGAGCTGTTGGGGGCTTCCTCATCTGCGGCCACTGCCTCCGTCTCGGTCTTGCGCCATGCTGTCACGGCCGCGGTTTCGCCTTGCCGAGCTGTCTACATCAACCGCGTTGAGCTGCCATGGCCAACTCGCCGCCGACTCACAGGACCCCCTCTGCCATCCACGTCGAGCCACCCATAAGCCGCCGTGACCGCTTGCCTTGTCCCCAGCGGCACCAGCTAGCCCCCGCTCTGAGCCGGGTCAACTCCTCTTCTGCCATGGCCACACTTGAGCCGCCGGTGTAGTGACCAGACCTCAAACGGTCCAATCTCTGTTCTCAGGTGTCATCCCTGGATCAGTAATGCTGACACCACATAGTACTTGAAGGATTTATAACAGAGTAGCAATCACACACTTATTACATCGAGTGTCTCAAAAGAGAACTTATTACAATAAATATGGCTTAAGGCCATCTAATAACGATAACAGCGGAAGGCATGGAAGATTAGTGAGTCCATCAACTCCAACGGCATCACTGAGTATAGAACCACGACCTAAAAACTCCTTAATCGTCATCTGAGAAGTCTGCAACATTAACGTTGCAGCCCAAAACGGGTCAGCACATGGAATATGCTGGCAAAGTAACACATAGAGAGTAATGGAATGAAACAGCTATTCTATATGCATATTTGGCTGGTGGAAAGCTCTATGGTTACAGTTTTGCGTAAAGCCAATTTTT